>NC_088402.1:20283111-20648111 GCF_034236695.1 Oncorhynchus nerka
AGTAACACACACACACATAAAGTAACACACACACACACACAAACATAACACACACACATAAAGTACACACACACACACATAAAGTAACACACACACATAAAGTAACACACACACACACACAAACACACACACACACACACACATAAAGTAACACACACACACACACATAAAGTACACACACACACATAAAGTAAGACAACACACACACACACACACATAAAGTAACACACACACACACACACATAAAGTAACACACACACATAAAGTACACACACACACACACAAACAAACACACACACACATAAAGTAATACACACACATAAAGTAACACACACACATAAAGTACACACACACACACACACACACACACACAGTAACACACACACACACACATAAAGTAACACACACACACACATAAAGTAACACACACACATAAAATAACACACACACACACACACAAATAAAGTAATACACACACATAAAGTAACACACACACACATAAAGTAACACACACACATAAAGTAACACACAGACACACACACACACACACACACACACATAAAGTAACACACACACACACATAAAGTAATACACACACATAAAGTAACACACACACATAAAGTAACACACACACACACACATAAAGTAAGACACACACACACATAAAGTAATACACACACATAAAGTAACACACACACACACACACACACACATATAAAGTAAGACACACACACACACATAAAGTAACACACACACATAAAGTAACACACACACACACACACACACACATAAAGTAACACACACACACATAAAGTAATACACACACATAAAGTAACACACACACATAATGTAACACACACACACACACATAAAGTAAGACACACACACATAAAGTAACACACACACACACATAAAGTAATACACACACATAAAGTAACACACACACATAAAGTAACACACACACACACACACACATAAAGTAACACACACACACACACACATAAAGTAAGACACACACACATAAAGTAATACACACACATAAAGTAACACACACACACACACATAAAGTAATACACACACATAAAGTAACACACACACACACACACATAAAGTAAGGCACACACACACATAATGTAACACACACACATAAAGTAAGACACACACACACATAAAGTAACACACACACATAAAGTAACACACACACACACACACATAAAGTAACACACACACACACACACACATAAAGTAAGACACACACACACATAATGTAACACACACACACACACACACAAAAGACACACACACACATAAAGTAACACACACACACATAAAGTAACACACACACACACACACACAGACACACATAAAGTAACACACACACACACACACACACAAAGTAACACAGACATAAAGTAACACACACACACACACACATAAAGTAACACACACACACACACACACATACAGTAACACACACACATAAAGTAGCACACACACACACACACACATAAAGTAACACACACACATAAAGTAACACACACACACATAAAGTAACACACACACACACACACACACACACACACACATAAAGTAACACACACACACATAAAGTAACACACACACACACAAAGTAACACACACACATAAAGTAACACACACACATAAAGTAACACACACACACACACACATAAAGTAACACACACACATAAGTAACACACACACACACACACACACACACATAAAGTAACACACACACACATAAAGTAACACACACACACATAAAGTAACACACACACACACACAAAGTAACACACACACATAAAGTAACACACACACATAAAGTAACACACACACACACACACACACACACAAAGTAACACACACACACATAAAGTAATACACACACATAAAGTAACACACACACATAAAGTAACACACACACACACACACATAAAGTAAGACACACACATAAAGTAACACACACACACACACACACATAAAGTAACACACACACACACATAAAGTAATACACACACATAAAGTAAGACACACACACACATAAAGTAATACACACACATAAAGTAACACACACACACATAAAGTAACACACACACATAAAGTAACACACACACACACACACATAAAGTAACACACACACACACATAAAGTAATACACACACATAAAGTAACACACACACATAAAGTAACACACACACACACACATAAAGTAAGACACACACACACATAATGTAACACACACACACACACATAAAGTAAGACACACACACACATAAAGTAATACACACACATAAAGTAACACACACACACACACACATAAAGTAAGACACACACACACATAAAGTAACACACACACATAAAGTAACACACACACACACACACATAAAGTAACACACACACACACACACATAAAGTAAGACACACACACACATAATGTAACACACACACACACACACACACACACACAAAGTAAGACACACACACACATAAAGTAACACACACACACATAAAGTAACACACACACACACACAGACACACATAAAGTAACACACACACACACACACACACAAAGTAACACAGACATAAAGTAACACACACACACACACACACACATAAAGTAACACACACACATACAGTAACACACACACACATAAAGTAGCGCACACACACACACACACATAAAGTAACACACACACACAAAGTAACACACACACACACACACACATAAAGTAACACACACACACACACACACACATAAAGTAACACACACACACACAAAGTAACACAGACATAAAGTACACACACACACACATAAAGTAACACACACACACACACACATAAAGTAACACACACACACATAAAGTAACACACACACACACAAAGTAACACACACACATAAAGTAACACACACACATAAAGTAACACACACACACACATAAAGTAACACACACACATAAAGTAACACACACACACACACATAAAGTAACACACACACACACACACATAAAGTAACACACACACACATAAAGTAACACACACACACACACAAAGTAACACACACACATAAAGTAACACACACACATAAAGTAACACACACACACACATAAAGTAACACACACACATAAGTAACACACACACACACACACACACACACACACACACACATAAAGTAACACACACACACACATAAAGTAACACACACACACATAAAGTAACACACACACACACACAAAGTAACACACACACATAAAGTAACACACACACATAAAGTAACACACACACACACACACACAAAGTAACACACACACACATAAAGTAATACACACACATAAAGTAACACACACACATAAAGTAACACACACACACACACACACACACATAAAGTAAGACACACACATAAAGTAACACACACACACACACATAAAGTAACACACACACACACATAAAGTAATACACACACATAAAATAAGACACACACACACATAAAGTAATACACACACATAAAGTAACACACACACACATAAAGTAACACACACACATAAAGTAACACACAGACACACACACACACACACACACACACATAAAGTAACACACACACACACATAAAGTAATACACACACATAAAGTAACACACACACATAAAGTAACACACACACACACACATAAAGTAAGACACACACACACATAAAGTAATACACACACATAAAGTAACACACACACACACACACACACACATAAAGTAAGACACACACACACACATAAAGTAACACACACACATAAAGTAACACACACACACACACACACACACATAAAGTAACACACACACACATAAAGTAATACACACACATAAAGTAACACACACACATAATGTAACACACACACACACACATAAAGTAAGACACACACACACATAATGTAACACACACACACACACATAAAGTAAGACACACACACACATAAAGTAACACACACACACACACATAAAGTAACACACACACATAAAGTAACACACACACACATTAAGTAACACACACACATAAAGTAACACACACACATAAAGTAACACACACACACATAAAGTAACACACACACATAAAGTAACACACACACACATTAAGTAACACACACAGGACAGGCGTTAGACAGGAGTAGGATGACACCAGGCTCTTTCATCCACTGGTTTATTGGGCCAAGCTGCTGGGGCCCTAGAGATGATTACACTATCATGCTGAGTCACACACACACACTCACATACACACGCACACACACACACACACACACACGCACACACACACACATTCCCGTCATCTCTGACAGAGGATTTTTGCAAAACGTTGGGAATGAGGACATATAAGAGAGTATGGGAGGAAGGGAGGAGTGGAGGAGGAGAGTAGGATAGGAGGAGAGGAGGAGGAGAGAGGAGGAGGAGAGGAAGATAGGAAGAGGAGGAAGGGAGGAGAGGAGGAGGAGGTAAGGGGCACTTTCAAGGGGCAAGAGTTGCAGCATCCTACGCACTGGGAATAACCCTTTAAATGAGAGCGAACACACACACACACTGTAAAGAGGGGGGTTCTCCTCAGAAGTTGGGTGTTGAGCAGACTGTAGACCACAACACAGACTCTGCACTGATGAGTAGGAGGAGGTGACGAGAACTTGAAAGACTCCTCTAATGTGGCCCTGGCACGACACCCCCTGTTCTGTCCTGTTCTGCTCTGTTCTGTTATTTTCCTGTTCTGCTCTGTTCTGTTATTTTTCCTGTTCTGCTCTGTTCTGTTATTTTCCTGGTCTGTTCTGCTCTGTTATTTTCCTGTTTTGCTCTGTTCTGTTATTTTCCTGTTCTGCTCTGTTCTGTTATTTTCCTGTTCTGCTCTGTTCTGTTATTTTCCTGTTCTGCTCTGTTCTGTTATTTTCCTGTCCTGCTCTGCTCTGTTATTTTCCTGTTCTGCTCTGTTTTGCTCTGTTATTTTCCTGTTCTGCTCTGTTCTGTTATTTTCCTGTTCTGCTCTGCTCTGTTCTGCTCTGTTATTTTCCTGTTCTGCTCTGTTCTGTTATTTTCCTGTCCTGCTCTGCTCTGTTATTTTCCTGTTCTGCTCTGTTCTGTTATTTTCCTGTTCTGCTCTGCTCTGTTCTGCTCTGTTGTTTTCCTGTTCTGCTCTGTTATATTCCTGTTCTGCTCTGTTTTGCTCTGTTCTGTTCTGTTATTTTCCTGTTCTGCTCTGTTATTTTCCTGTTCTGCTCTGTTCTGTTATTTTCCTGTTCTGCTCTGCTCTGTTCTGCTCTGTTATTTTCCTGTTCTGCTCTGTTCTGTTATTTTCCTGTTCTGCTCTGCTCTGTTCTGCTCTGTTGTTTTCCTGTTCTGCTCTGTTATTTTCCTGTTCTGCTCTGTTTTGCTCTGTTCTGTTCTGTTATTTTCCTGTTCTGCTCTGTTCTGTTATTTTCCTGTTCTGCTCTGTTCTGTTATTTTCCTGTTCTGCTCTGCTCTGTTCTGTTATTTTCCTGTTTTGCTCTGTTCTGACTGAGACAAATGCCTGCCTGATATCACACTATCCTCATACTGCCTGATATCACACTGTCCTCATACTGCCTGATATCACACTGTCCTCATACTGCCTGATATCACACTGTCCTCATACTGCCTGATATCACACTGTCCTCATAGTGCCTGATATCACACTGTCCTCATAGTGCCTGATATCACACTGTCCTCATAGTGCCTGATATCACACTGTCCTCATACTGCCTGATATCACACTGTCCTCATACTGCCTGATATCACACTGTCCTCATACTGCCTGATATCACACTATCCTCATAGTGCCTGATATCACACTGTCCTCATACTGCCTGATATCACACTGTCCTCATACTGCCTGATATCACACTGTCCCCATAGTGCCTGATATCACACTGTCCTCATACTGCCTGATATCACACTGTCCTCATACTGCCTGATATCACACTGTCCTCATACTGCCTGATATCACACTATCCTCATAGTGCCTGATATCACACTGTCCTCATACTGCCTGATATTAAATGGCACCCTATTCCCTAATCCCTATCTGCTCTACTTTTGACAACAGCCCATAGCACTATATAGAGAATAGGGTGCCATTTAATATGCAGCCAACGGGTTTCTCCACGCATCGCGCCGACAGAAACAAACATCTTTCTGGTAAGAAGAGCGGCGGGGGCGTATGCCTCATGACTAACGAGACATGGTGTGATGAAGGAAACATACAGGAACTCAAATCCTTCTGTTCACCTGATTTAGAATTCCTCACAATCAAATGTAGACCGCATTATCTTCCAAGAGAATTCTCTTCGATTATAATCACAGCCGTATATATCCCCCCCCAAGCAGACACATCGATGGCTCTGAACGAACTTTATTTAACTCTTTGCAAACTGGAAACCATTTATCCGGAGGCTGCATTCATTGTAGCTGGGGATTTTAACAAAGCTAATCTGAAAACAAGACTCCCTAAATTTTATCAGCATATCGATTGCGCAACCAGGGGTGGTAAAACCTTGGATCATTGTTACTCTAACTTCCGCGACGCATATAAGGCCCTGCCCCGCCCCTTTCGGAAAAGCTGACCACGACTCCATTTTGTTGATCCCTGCCTACAGGCAGAAACTTAAACAAGAGGCTCCCACGCTGAGGTCTGTCCAACGCTGGTCAGACCAAGCTGACTCCACACTCCAAGACTGCTTCCATCACGTGGACTGGGACATGTTTCGTATTGCGTCAGATGAAAATATTGACGAATACGCTGATTCGGTGTGCGAGTTCATTAGAACGTGCGTCGAAGATGTCGTTCCCATAGCAACGATAAAAACATTCCCAAACCAGAAACCGTGGATTGATGGCAGCATTCGCGTGAAACTGAAAGCGCGAACCACTGCTTTTAATCAGGGCAAGGTGTCTGGTAACATGTCCGAATATAAACAATGCAGCTATTCCCTCCGCAAGGCTATTAAACAAGCTAAGCGTCAGTACAGAGACAAAGTGGAATCTCAATTCAATGGCTCAGACACAAGAGGCATGTGGCAGGGTCTACAGTCAATCACGGACTACAAGAAGAAACCCAGCCCAGTCACGGACCAGGATGTCTTGCTCCCAGGCAGACTAAATAACTTTTGCCCGCTTTGAGGACAATACAGTGCCACTGACACGGCCTGCAACGAAAACATGCAGTCTCTCCTTCACTGCAGCCGAGGTGAGTAAGGCATTTAAACGTGTTAACCCTCGCAAGGCTGCAGGCCCAGACGGCATCCCCAGCCGCGCCCTCAGAGCATGCAGACCAGCTGGCCGGTGTGTTTACGGACATATTCAATCAATCCCTATACCAGTCTGCTGTTCCCACATGCTTCAAGAGGGCCACCATTGTTCCTGTTCCCAAGAAAGCTAAGGTAACTGAGCTAAACGACTACCGCCCGTAGCACTCACTTCCGTCATCATGAAGTGCTTTGAGAGACTAGTCAAGGACCATATCACCTCCACCCTACCTGACACCCTAGACCCACTCCAATTTGCTTACCGCCCAAATAGGTCCACAGACGATGCAATCTCAACCACACTGCACACTGCCCTAACCCACCTGGACAAGAGGAATACCTATGTGAGAATGCTGTTCATCGACTACAGCTCGGCATTCAACACCATAGTACCCTCCAAGCTCGTCATCAAGCTCGAGACCCTGGGTCTCGACCCCGCCCTGTGCAACTGGGTACTGGACTTCCTGACGGGCCGCCCCCAGGTGGTGAGGGTAGGCAACAACATCTCCTCCCCGCTGATCCTCAACACGGGGGCCCCACAAGGGTGCGTTCTGAGCCCTCTCCTGTACTCCCTGTTCACCCACGACTGCGTGGCCACGCACGCCTCCAACTCAATCATCAAGTTTGCGGACGACACAACAGTGGTAGGCTTGATTACCAACAACGACGAGACGGCCTACAGGGAGGAGGTGAGGGCCCTCGGAGTGTGGTGTCAGGAAAATAACCTCACACTCAACGTCAACAAAACTAAGGAGATGATTGTGGACTTCAGGAAACAGCAGAGGGAACACCCCCTATCCACATCGATGGAACAGTAGTGGAGAGGGTAGCAAGTTTTAAGTTCTCGGCATACACATCACAGACAAACTGAATTGGTCCACTCACACTGACAGCGTCGTGAAGAAGGCGCAGCAGCGCCTCTTCAACCTCAGGAGGCTGAAGAAATTCGGCTTGTCACCAAAAGCACTCACAAACTTCTACAGATGCACAATCGAGAGCATCCTGGCGGGCTGTATCACCGCCTGGTACGGCAACTGCTCCGCCCTCAACCGTAAGGCTCTCCAGAGGGTAGTGAGGTCTGCACAACGCATCACCGGGGCAAACTACCTGCCCTCCAGGACACCTACACCACCCGATGTTACAGGAAGGCCATAAAGATCATCAAGGACATCAACCACCCGAACCACTGCCTGTTCACCCCGCTATCATCCAGAAGGCGAGGTCAGTACAGGTGCATCAAAGCTGGGACTGAGAGACTGAAAAACAGCTTCTATCTCAAGGCTATCAGACTGTTAAACAGCCACCATTGAGTGGCTGCTGCCAACACACTGTCATTGACACTGACCCAACTCCAGCCACTTTAATAATGGGAATTGATGGGAAATGATGTAAATATATCACTAGCCACTTTAAACAATGCTACCTTATATAATGTTACTTACCCTACATTATTCATCTCATATGCATACGTATATACTGTACTCTACATCATCGACTGCATCCTTATGTAATACATGTATCACTAGCCACTTTAACTATGCCACTTTGTTTACTTTGTCTACATACTCATCTCATATGTATATACTGTACTCGATACCATCTACTGTATGCTGCTCTGTACCATCACTCACTCATATATCCTTATGTACATATTCTTTATCCCCTTACACTGTGTATAAGACAGTAGTTTTAGAATTGTTAGTTAGATTACTTGTTGGTTATCACTGCATTGTCGGAACTAGAAGCACAAGCATTTCGCTACACTCGCATTAACATCTGCTAACCATGTGTATGTGACAAATAACATTTGATTTGATTTGATTTGGGATGCAGCTCAGACATCACATCACATTCAACTGTCAAATATTACAAATGATCTCACCTGGGGCCTGTTACAGTAGGGGAACTACAACACCCAATTCTACAACACCCAATTTCACAACAGCCAATGTGAACTCCGTGGGTGGAGTAAACGATCGCTGAAGAGAGATAGGGAGCGTCAGTTATCAACAATACCTTTTGTACCTGTTAGTGGACCCGATAGGCCTACCATTTCCAGTCAATTCTGAAATGTACATTTTTGCTTTTGCTCTGTTTTGTCCTCCTACAAACTCCGAAAATGTAATCCTACACATGACACAGGAAGCTCACAACGTGTTTGAGTGTGTGTGTGTGTCTGTGTGGTCTTGTTCTTCTATCCCCAAAAGTCCCCACAAGGATAGTAAAACAAGGAAATGTCTCCCATTTCCCACGTCCCCATGAGGAGATGAGGGGGTGAAGGCTATTAACTTTAGTGATTAGGGAAAATAGGATTTTTAATTTAAATTAATTTTAGGTCCCCACGGGGATAGAAGAACATAAGGTTTGTGTGTGTGTGTTTGTGTGTGTTTGTGTGTGTGTGTGTTTGTGTGTGTGTTTGTGTGTGTTTGTGTATGTGTGTGTTTGTATATGTGTGTGTTTGTGTGTGTGTGTGTGTTTGTGTGTGTTTGTGTGTGTTTGTGTATATGTGTGTTTGTGTGTGTGTGTGTGTGTGTTTGTGTGTGTGTTTGTGTGTGTGTGTTTGTGTGTGTTTGTGTGTGTGTGTTTGTGTGTGTGTGTGTTTGTGTGTTTGTGTGTGTGTGTGTTTGTGTGTGTTTGTGTGTGTGTGTGTTTGTGTGTGTGTGTGTTTGTGTGTTTGTGTGTGTGTGTGTGTTTGTGTGTGTGTGTGTTTGTGTGTGTGTTTGTGTGTGTGTGTGTGTTTGTGTGTGTGTTTGTGTGTGTTTGTGTGTGTGTTTGTGTGTGTTTGTGTGTGTATACACTCTAAGGAGCACCATCATCATACATAAAAGGCAAGCTGTGAAGTAAACTATACATTACCTGCTCTTTCTGTAAATCCTTCCTTATCACACAATGGGTGGGTGGCAGTGCTTTAGTTAAATTGGTAAAAATCCCTGTTCTACTGCTCTGTGGCATCTAACTCTGTGAAAGAGCATTCCTCTGGCTGTGTAATGGAAAAACACTCAGGGATTTTGTTGTCTGTCCTCCATGGGTTGCAAAACAGTCATTTGTCATCATTATGACAAATGGTCCCAGTCCCAAATGACACCCAGTTCCCTATATAGTCAACTACTTTTGACCCCAGCCCTTTGGGTCCGTGGTCAAAAGTAGTGCACTATTGCAACCCATGAAAGCCGGACAACAAAAGTAGTGGACTATGTCGGGAATAGGCTGCCATTTGGGACATACTCATGGACCGATCGATTGTCTGTCCCGTTTATACCAATCTGCAAAGGAGCGGTGCTCTGTGTGAGTCTGTGGCTGGCTGTGCTGAGGAAACCTGCCTTCTCCCGTGAGATGTACCTCTCTATCTGGGGTCGGGAAATATTCAGTGAGAAGGAGATAAAGATAGCAAAGATCCACTTTGACCACAGATAACATTCCCGGCCCCGCTGGTAACGTTTCAGGAAACTCTTGTCAGATTGGACAGAGCTTCTAAACAAAGTGAAGAGACATGCAGTTTGAATGCTGTCAATAATTATTATTCGTCATGTTTACAATATCGTATTCTTTTTCAATAGTGATGTGAATAAATAAAGCATTTCAAATAACAGACGTTGATTTTAATTCATACAAATGTTAACACTTGGATAATGGTGTGTAGGGACATTTTATATCCAAATTCTATAACACGATAACTACAGCCAATAATGTGTTCCAGGAGTCAAACTCAAACATGTTGTAATAAGTATGATTCTCTTGCATTGAAAATGTCTTTTTTCTACCATATCATCTGTAAGGTGATGAGGATCTGCCTCTTTTCAATGTACTGATGAACAATGATTATGTCTTACAGGCAGACTAGACACTATACCATAATTAAGGGTCTTCAAGGAAGAGCCAGAAAAGTGTAGTGTCTCCAGCAGTGTCTACAGTGAAGCTGTACTGCCTCTCTGTCTCGTAAAGTAAATGTTTTATGGAAGTGGTAAAACAACTCAAATATGTACACTGTATCCTACTGTAAGTTTATACACTAAGCTAGACGCTAGGAGAGAACATGTTGGAATGGTTTGACCAAAAACGGGGACAAATATAATTAAATATAATTCATGAATCATGCTTATCCCACGATACTTGTATCACAGTCAATTAAGAACAACATTTATCCACACTATCTAACAATATGGGTCATCGTTTAAACACTAACACACAGAGAAACACACTCTTATTCACTAAACAGCCTATCCTGCGTACATTCTAACAACTCACAGCCTAATAACCAGGATGACTTCCATTCATTTGTCAGGCCTTCCCTTCCCTCTTCCTCCACACACTGACCCTTCAGTGGCTACTGTGAAGGGGGAGAGTTTCAGTAATAAACCTCCACTATGCAACGCTAGGCCCCAGCCTGCTCCTGGATCTAGCCTGGGTCAGGGATTCTTTCTGTGGGCTGAAGCTAGGCCTGTTGTGCCAGTGGACCTGGCAGCTTCCCAGAACCACATCTTTACAAAGCCATCATGCCACGCCTCGCCATGCTCCCAGGCAGGCGGCGAGCGGCCACAGCACATGATTAAAACTCATGACATCAAACTTTCCAAGCCTCGGTCCTGTCACATCCAGCCAGTCACCCAAAGTCATGAGTCCAACTCACTTTTCAACACGTTTCTGTTTGAAGAAGGAGCTTAAATGCAGAATGTATAATTTCAGGGATATGGGTCCTACCTCTGATCTGTTTGAGGTATAGAGTAGCTTGGGTGGTATAATAGGTTTGAGGTATAGAGTAGCTTGGATGGTATAATAGGTTTGAGGTATAGAATAGATTGGATGGTATTATCTGTTTGAGGTATAGAGTAGATTGGATGGTATTATCTGTTTGAGGTATAGAATAGATTGGATGGTATTATCTGTTTGAGGTATAGAGTAGATTGGATGGTATTATCTGTTTGAGGTATAGAATAGCTTGGATGGTATAATAGGTTTGAGGTATAGAGTAGATTGGATGGTATTATCTGTTTGAGGTATAGAGTAGATTGGATGGTATTATCTGTTTGAGGTATAGAGTAGATTGGATGGTATTATCTGTTTGAGGTATAGAGTAGATTGGATGGTATTATCTGTTTGAGGTATAGAATAGCTTGGATGGTATAATAGGTTTGAGGTATAGAGTAGATTGGATGGTATTATCTGTTTGAGGTATAGAGTAGATTGGATGGTATTATCTGTTTGAGGTATAGAGTAGATTGGATGGTATTATCTGTTTGAGGTATAGAGTAGATTGGATGGTATTATCTGTTTGAGGTATAGAATAGATTGGATGGTATTATCTGTTTGAGGTATAGAGTAGCTTGGATGGTATTATCTGTTTGAGGTATAGAATAGCTTGGATGGTATTATCTGTTTGAGGTATAGAGTAGCTTGGATGGTATTATCTGTTTGAGGTATAGAATAGATTGGATGGTATTATCTGTTTGAGGTATAGAGTAGCTTGGATGGTATTATCTGTTTGAGGTATAGAGTAGATTGGATGGTATTATCTGTTTGAGGTATAGAGTAGATTGAATGGTATTATCTGTTTGAGGTATAGAGTAGATTGGATGGTATTATCTGTTTGAGGTATAGAGTAGATTGAATGGTATTATCTGTTTGAGGTATAGAGTAGCTTGGATGGTATTATCTGTTTGAGGTATAGAGTAGATTGGATGGTATTATCTGTTTGAGGTATAGAATAGATTGGATGGTATTATCTGTTTGAGGTATAGAGTAGATTGGATGGTATTATCTGTTTGAGGTATAGAATAGATTGGATGGTATTATCTGTTTGAGGTATAGAGTAGATTGGATGGTATTATCTGTTTGAGGTATAGAGTAGATTGGATGGTATTATCTGTTTGAGGTATAGAATAGATTGAATGGTATTATCTGTTTGAGGTATAGAGTAGATTGGATGGTATTATCTGTTTGAGGTATAGAATAGATTGGATGGTATTATCTGTTTGAGGTATAGAGTAGCTTGGATGGTATTATCTGTTTGAGGTATAGAGTAGCTTGGATGGTATTATCTGTTTGAGGTTTAGAATAGATTGGATGGTATTATCTGTTTGAGGTATAGAGTAGATTGGATGGTATTATCTGTTTGAGGTATAGAGTAGCTTGGATGGTATTATCTGTTTGAGGTATAGAGTAGATTGGATGGTATTATCTGTTTGAGGTATAGAGTAGCTTGGATGGTATAATAGGTTTGAGGTATAGAGTAGATTGGATGGTATTATCTGTTTGAGGTATAGAGTAGATTGGATGGTATTATCTGTTTGAGGTATAGAGTAGATTGGATGGTATTATCTGTTTGAGGTATAGAGTAGATTGGATGGTATTATCTGTTTGAGGTATAGAGTAGATTGGATGGTATTATCTGTTTGAGGTATAGAATAGATTGGATGGTATTATCTGTTTGAGGTATAGAGTAGCTTGGATGGTATTATCTGTTTGAGGTATAGAATAGCTTGGATGGTATTATCTGTTTGAGGTATAGAGTAGCTTGGATGGTATTATCTGTTTGAGGTATAGAATAGATTGGATGGTATTATCTGTTTGAGGTATAGAGTA
Organism: Oncorhynchus nerka; assembly: GCF_034236695.1. NCBI lineage: Eukaryota > Metazoa > Chordata > Actinopteri > Salmoniformes > Salmonidae > Oncorhynchus > Oncorhynchus nerka. The sequence goes on from NC_088402.1 coordinate 20,296,990, forward strand.
GCTTGGATGGTATTATCTGTTTGAGGTATAGAGTAGATTGGATGGTATTATCTGTTTGAGGTATAGAGTAGATTGAATGGTATTATCTGTTTGAGGTATAGAGTAGATTGGATGGTATTATCTGTTTGAGGTATAGAGTAGCTTGGATGGTATTATCTGTTTGAGGTATAGAGTAGATTGGATGGTATTATCTGTTTGAGGTATAGAATAGCTTGGATGGTATTATCTGTTTGAGGTATAGAATAGATTGGATGGTATTATCTGTTTGAGGTATAGAGTAGCTTGGATGGTATTATCTGTTTGAGGTATAGAATAGATTGGATGGTATAATAGGTTTGAGGTATAGAGTAGCTTGGATGGTATTATCTGTTTGAGGTATAGAGTAGATTGGATGGTATTATCTGTTTGAGGTATAGAGTAGATTGGATGGTATTATCTGTTTGAGGTATAGAATAGATTGGATGGTATAATAGGTTTGAGGTATAGAGTAGCTTGGATGGTATAATAGGTTTGAGGTATAGAGTAGCTTGGATGGTATTATCTGTTTGAGGTATAGAGTAGCTTGGATGGTATAATAGGTTTGAGGTATAGAGTAGCTTGGATGGTATTATCTGTTTGAGGTATAAAGTAGATTGGATGGTATTATCTGTTTGAGGTATAGAATAGCTTGGATGGTATTATCTGTTTGAGGTATAGAGTAGATTGGATGGTATTATCTGTTTGAGGTATAGAATAGCTTGGATGGTATTATCTGTTTGAGGTATAGAATAGATTGGATGGTATTATCTGTTTGAGGTATAGAGTAGCTTGGATGGTATTATCTGTTTGAGGTATAGAGTAGATTGGATGGTATTATCTGTTTGAGGTATAGAGTAGCTTGGATGGTATTATCTGTTTGAGGTATAGAGTAGATTGGATGGTATTATCTGTTTGAGGTATAGAGTAGCTTGGATGGTATTATCTGTTTGAGGTATAGAGTAGCTTGGATGGTATTATCTGTTTGAGGTATAGAGTAGCTTGGATGGTATTATCTGTTTGAGGTATGAAGTGGATTGGATGGTATAATCTCCAATGAGTCAGTTGCGGGAGTTGTGCCATACGTTGAGTGTGTTACCATGTCTTAATGTGTGAGATTATAGTTAGAGAAGAGAGAAAATTATGAGCCTATAATGATGGTAAGCAAAGAAGACTGAAAAAACAAAGTAATGCATATACTGAGGAAAACAAAATCTTGTGGAGAAAAAATAAATCATGATTAAAAGGGAAATTATAATTAAGTCATCATATCAAAATAAATGTTGGTCTCATGATAATATACTTATATTTTAAATAAATTCAACTTCAATTCAATGTAATTTACTAAAGAAAATGTTTCAGTGTTAGTTTGAAGATGACAGAGGTGGTCAGGTATATGTACTTAGAGTGCTCCCTACTGGTCAGTATAAGTACTGCAGATCATGATTCAGCCAAAAAGGCCATCTTGGGGCCCTCAAATTTCATTTCAACCAGCTGTAAAGATAGAAAATGTGACAAAATTTTTACTTTAAATTGAGTGTGACTGTGATATATTATGACTGTTTATGAATCTGTTCAATCCTATTGCCTTGGTTAGTTAAAAAAAACTTAAAACATGTAGCTTTTTTGTCTCCATTAAATTGAGTTGTTGAAAGTATAGTTAAAAGAGACGCAAAATATCAATCTAGACAGGGATAACATGTACCTGAGTGGTTCATTACTATATTTTAACACAACCAAATGTCCACCCACAACATTTGGGAAAAGAATCACGCTGTCTTAAAGCTGTCAACCCCAATGGGAGGGTCCCAGGCCCAGCACAATGATCACATCACAGGCACTGTTAAATAGGTCTACATAGTAACAACGACCACCCAGGCCCAGCACAACGATCACATCACAGGCACTGTTGTTTTACATATGAACATGCAACAAGGGGGGGGCAACATGTTGAAATTCAAGTTCAATATAGAGAGAGGGGAGGGGAGGGGAAAGAGGTAACTATCCACAGCAATGAAACCATATTCATCACTTTTCAAGCACACATCAGATGGCAAATATTATTACAGTAACTCCATGGACGGCAGCCATATTTACCAGAGAGAGAGAGAGAGAGAGAGAGAGAGACAGAGAGACAGAGAGAGAGACAGAGACATAGACAGAGAGAAACAGAGAGAGAGCGAGAGAGAGAGAGAGAGAGAGAGAGAGAGAGCGAGAGAGAGAGACATAGACAGAGAGAAACAGAGAGAGAGAGAGACAGAGAGAGAGAGACAGAGACATAGACAGAGAGAAACAGAGAGAGAGAGAGAGAGAGAGAGAGAGAGAGAGAGAGAGAGAGAGATGTATCGTGTTATATGGTGGTCGAAGGGGAAAATTGCAATCATGTGTGTCTCACTTGGCATGGCCTACCTACCAGGAAACACATTATTTTCCTCTGATATCAGAGAGCTTTCTGGGAGTTTGACTGGCATCTAGTTTCGATGGAAACCATTTGGGACCCGGGTTCCTTTTTTCTGGGTGAAACAGGAGTCGTCATCTCCCTGGCCTTCTGAGGGCGATGAAACCCAAACTCAACCAGTTCTCAGAACCGTTCAGAACACAGAGAGAGAAAAAACAAGAGACGCTCGCCAATTAATTCTGACTGGGAGGGATCTGTCTAGCAGGGATCTGACTGGGAGGGATCTGACTGGGAGACATCTGACTGGGAGGGATCTGAATAGCAGGGATCTGACTCGGAGGGATCTGACTGTGAGGGATCTGACTGGGAGGGATCTGACTGGGAGGGATCTGAATAGCAGGGATCTGAATAGCAGGGATCTGACTGTGAGGGATCTGACTGGGAGGGATCTGACTGGGAGGGATCTGAATAGCGGGGATCTGACTGGAGGGGTCTGACTGGGAGGGATCTGATTTGGGAGGGATCTGACTGGGAGGGATCTGACTGGGAGGGATCTGATTGGGAGGGATATGACTGGGAGGGATCTGATTGGGAGGGATATGACTGGGAGGGATATGACTGGGAGGGATATGACTGGGAGGGATCTGACTGGGAGGGGTCTGACTGGAAGGGATCTGACTGGAAGGGGTCTGACTGGGAGGGATCTGACTGGGAGGGGTCTGACTGGAAGGGGTCTGACTGGGAGGGGTCTGACTGGGAGGGATCTGACTGGGAGGGGTCTGACTGGAAGGGATCTGACTGGAAGGGGTCTGACTGGGAGGGATCTGACTGGAAGGGGTCTGACTGGGAGGGATCTGACTGGAAGGGGTCTGACTGGAAGGGGTCTGACTGGGAGGGATCTGACTGGGAGGGGTCTGACTGGAAGGGATCTGACTGGAAGGGGTCTGACTGGAAGGGATCTGACTGGGAGGGAGGGACGGGTAAAAAAAAGAAAGAGTAAATAAAACAGGATCTTAAATGGACCTTTGTTTCTCTCCTCCCTCCCCTCATCCTCCTCCATCCCTTCATCTCTCCACCCCCCAAACACAACTCTATGAGAGCGTCCTCAACCCTGCGACTGCTCTCCCTAGGATTCTATTGCTAACCTTTGCCTCGAGAACAACGACACCTCAGGTTTTCCCTCGCATGAGAGAGCTGGAATAACATGGCTGGCCGGAACGCTTCCATATGTGCTCCTGCCACGCAATGCCCCGCCCTTCCCCTCTCAAGGCAAAAGCCCCATTCCCTCTCTCTTCCAGGCAGTGAGACTAGCTGACGGGGGCTATAGGAGTTCTAGCGGGGACACACATACACACACGCACACACACACTTCTGTAAGCCTCTGGGATACAGGGGGGCGAAAGGGAGGACAGCCATTACAAAGACCTCCATCAGAGACAGTGACCCCGGGGTCAATAATAACCTCTGTAACACACTGGCTGAACTGAGCTGTATAGGCTCACGGAACTTTTACAGACAATAGAGAACATTTACCTCCACGCCCCTTTCTCTCTCCGACTGGCTGACTGACCGACTGGCTCACAGAACGGCTGGCTGACTGACTGACTGGCTGACTGACGGCTGGCTGACTGCCTGGCTGACTGACGGCTGGCTGACTGCCTGGCTGACTGACTGACTGGCTGATGTATTATATTAAGTTCAAATTAGTGTTCATTCAGTATTGTTGTAATTGTCATTATTACAAACATATATAAAAATCGGCCGATTAATCAGTATCGGCTTTTTTTGGACCTCCAATAATCGTTATCGGCGTTGAAAAATCATAATCGGTCGACCTCTACAATGTAGACACACACTTGACCATGTCATCTTCTAATCCATTTGAGGCCAGAGTGGTAACACCAAGTGAAAATAAACTGGACTTCTTGAGGCACATTTGAAATGTGGCTCAGTGCTCACAATTACTGCTCTAATATCATAAGTCTCCCAGCAGCCCTGGACCAAACTACTCCTCCCTCAACTGGTCCAGCTCTTCTCTCTCTCTCTCTCTCTCCCACTCCATCTCTCTCTCTCCCATTCTCTGTCTTTTCCACTTCGACTCATTGCTAGCCTTGTAAGGCTCCATTGAACGAAACCGATGCCAGGAGTTTGGACTGGACTGGGCCCTTACTGAGCCTATGCCAAACGGATCCTGGTCCAACCCTATCGGAAACACACACACACACATACTGTATATATGCATGCACGTGCGCACGCACACACACACACACACACACACACACACACACACACACACACACACACACACACACACACACACACACGCACAGGCACAGCCATTCAGCCCTGACGGGTTCCTTTTTAATACTTGTAAAAGTGATACTTATCTCCCTGATTGAAATCAGTAAAGGGTAACTAGCGGATGGGGTGCTGTGTCAACGCTCTGGCCTTCCCACGCTAACTTCCTGATTGTGTTGGTTTGGCTGGGCTCAGGGTCAGAGAGAGGGGCACTAACCTCAGAGAGACGGGGACAGATATCTGGGCCTGTGTCTCAAAGCAGGATGGCTGATATAGGATTAGATCTGGCCTGTTCTTATAATATTATAATCTAAAAGGCAAAACTGATCCGAGAGCAGCACTCTGAGACACTTTGTGAATATGGGCCCTGCTGCATTACTGGAACTATGTGGGGACTTCTCCACATACGCCTCTGCCCTCCCATCACTAGACTTATAGCCCTTTACCACAGATCTAGGATCAGATTACCATACCTTTTAATAGTACTATTAACTATCGGTGGAAGGAAATGGTATCGGACCTTGTAACAGTGGTTAGTTGCAACTTCAGACTATTCCACTGACACAGTAACACAACACACTCTGTAGTCATACAGACAGACCACAAGCCTGCTCTTTCATAGACATCATGAGGCCAATCAGGACCTGGAGCCATCTTTATGAAGCTACAATGACTGGACCTTGATCTGATTGTGACACAATGCACACTAAGGACAATCAGATCCTCTGACCACTCAATGGGAATCACTGGGACAAGGGATCTGCACCAAGCTCACACCACACATAGTCACTATGGAAAAAGCACTTTCGGAAATGAAAAGCTTCATTGCATTAACTTAAATAAGAGTCACACACACTACTACTACTACTACTACCAGACGCCCAGAACAAGAGCTCTGGGAAATATGGGAGGTCAAGAGTTCAACAGACATTGTCAAATTATGTGAGAATCCCTGAGTCATCCATCCACAGTTAAAGTGATTAAGAGACAAGAGTTTCAGTTCCTGTCACAAACGCAGACCTCCTCCATTTTGAATATCATCATGGCCTTACAAATGCTTCATGGTTCAAATTCAGACCATCTTTGCTGCCACATTGCTGGACAATTCAATAACTTCACAGACCTTCAGCTCTACCAATAGAGAAAGAAATATATTTTCTGATCTCTTCTGCAATTCAGGGTCGTTACTAGTGCCCCTCCATATGAAATGGTATAAAAGAATACATTGAAATTTAAATTAAAAACACATAAATAAGATGTCTGGACAGGCCACTGAGGTCTGACTACTATCAAATGTTTTATTGGTGAAACCATTTGATTCACTGCTGCACAGCAGCCAGGCCTCATTGATAACAATAAAATTATAGGTCAAAAGGTCAGTTACACTACAGTCACCATGACAACCACTCACAGTAGGAACCCCAACATGAGCCAATCGCATAATTTAAACCTGACGCACCCCAACAGTGTACAGCAGCAAATCTAACGGGCTCTCGTCAAAAGTAGTGCACTATGTAGGGAATAGGGTGTAATTTGGGAGGTAACCCAGGATACTCCATAGTGAATTAGCTTGGTCGATAGGACACACCACCACCCCAATTAAACAGCCTAATTACCCCTTTATCCCTCCAGCAGATTGACAGCTGTGTTTCTCCCTCTTTTTCACTCTCCTTGTCTCTCTCTTTCTCTCTCTTTTTGGCAGAGATGTCAGTTTTAACAGAGGAGAGAGACACTATCCCAGGGAAATGAGGCTGAACTGTTAGGCCTACCGACCGGGATCATAAGGTCTTGCTAAGGCCCTGAGGGCAGAGAGATGGAGAGAGATGGAGAGAGAGAGAGAGAGAGACAGAGACAGAGAGAGAAGACAGGCTATGTGCACACTGCCCACAAAATGAGGGGAAAACTGAGCTGCACGTCCTACCCTCTTTATGACCATACTAGAGACACGTATTTCCCTTAGATCCACAAATAATAAAAAACCCAATTTTGATAAACTCCATATCTATTGGGGGAAATACCACAATGTGCCATCACAGCGGCAATATTTGTGACCTGTTGCCACAATCATTTGTATGTATTTATTTTTATTTAACCTTTATTTAACTAGGCAAGTCAGTTAATAACAAATAATTATTTACAATGACGGCCGACCAAAAGGCAAAAGGCCTCCTGCGGGGACGGGGCCCTGGGATTAAAAATACATCATAAATACAGTATAAATATCAGACAAAACACTCATCACAACAAGAGAGACACAACACAGCAAGGCAGCAACACATGATGACACAGCATGGTAGCAACACAACATAACAACAACATGGTAGCAACACAACATTTTAGCAGCACAAAACATGGTACAAACATTATTGGGCACAGACAACAGCACAAAGGGAAAGAAGATAGAGACAACAATACATCACACAAAGCAGCCACAACTGTCAGTAAGAGTGTCAAGAGATTGAGATAAAACTGTCCAGTTTAAGTGTTTCTTGCAGCTCGATCCAGTCGCTAGCTGCAGCGAACTGAAAAGAGGAGCGACCCAGGGATGTGTGTGCTTTGGGGATCTTAACAGAATGTGACTGGCAGAACGGATGTTGTATGTGGCGGATGAGGGCTGCAGTAGATATCTCAGTAGAAACAGTGCCTTGTAAAGGTATTCATCCCCGTTGGCCTTTTTCCTATTTTGTTGCATTACAACCTGTAATTTAAATTGATTTTTATTTGGATTTCATGTAATGGATATACACAAAATAGTTTAAATTGATGAAGTGAAATGGAAGAAATTACTTGTTTCACTGTTTGGCCATAATGACCATCATTATGTTTGGAGGAAAAAGGGGGAGGCATACAAGCTGAAGAACACCATCCCAACCGTGAAGAACGGGGATGGCAGCATCATGTTGTGGGGGTGCTTTGCTGCAGGAGGCACTGGTGCACTTCACAAAATAGATGGCATCATGAGGGAGGAAAATTATGTGGATACATCAGTCAGGAAGTTAAAGCTTGGTCGAAAATTTGTCTTCAAAATAGACAATGACCCCAAGCATACTTCTAAAGTTGTGGCAAATTGGTTTAAGGACAACAAAGTCAAGGTATTGGAGTGGCCATCACAAAGCCCTGACCTCAATCGTATAGAATATATGTGGGCAGAACTGAAAAAGCGTGTGAGTACAAGGAGGCCTACAAATCTGACTCAGTTACACCAGCTCTGTCAGGAGGAATGGGCCAAAATTCACCCAACTTATTGTGGGAAGCTTGTGGAAGGCTACCCGAAACATTTGACCCAAGTTAAACAATTTAAAGGCAATGCTACCAAATACTAATTGAGTGTATGCAAACTTCTGACCCACGGGGAATGTGATGAAAGAAATAAAAGCTGAAATATATCATTCTCTCTGCTATTATTCTGACATTTCACATTCTTAAAATGAAGTGGTGGTCCTAACTGACCTAAGACAGGGATTTCTTTACTAGGATACATGTGAGGAATTGTGAAAACTGAGTTTAAATGTATTTGGCTAAGGTGTATGTAAACTTCTGACTTCAACTGTATACACCTGTTCTGAAAGGCCATAGTCTGCAACAACACCAAGTAAGCTGCACCATGAAGAGCAAGGAGCTCAGATCAGGGTTGGGTTATAAAAAAATATCAGAGACTTTGAACTTCCCGCGGAGCACCATTAAATCCATTATAAAACAATTGGCACCACAATAAACCTGCCAAGAGAGGGCGGGCCGCCCACCAAAACTCACGGACCAGGCAAGGAGGGCATTAATCAGGGAGGCAACAAAGAGACCAAAGATAACCCCGAAGGAGCTGCAAAGCTCCATAGCGGAGGTTGGAGAATCTGTCCATTGGACCACTTTAAGCCGTACACTCCACAGAGCTGGGCTTTACGGAAGAGTGGCCAGAAAAAAGCCATTGCTTAAAGAAGAAAATAAGCAAACACGTTTGGTGTTCGCCAAAAGGCATGTGGGAGACTCCACAAACATATGGAAGAAGGTACTCTGGTCAGATGAGACCAACATTTAGCTTTTTGGCCTTCAAGGAAAATGCTATTTCTGGAGCAAACCCAACACCTCTCATCACCCCGAGAACTCCATCCCTACAGTGAAGCATGGTGGTTGCAGCATCATGCTGTGGGGATGTTTTTCATCAGCAGGGACTGGGAAACTGGTCAGAATTTAACGAATGATGGATGGCACTAAATACAGGGAAATTCTTGAGGGAAACCTGTTTCAGTCTTCCAGGGATTTGAGACTGGGACAGAGGTTCACCTTCCAGCAGGACAATGAACCTAAGCATACTGCTAAAGGAACAATTGAATGGTTTAAGGGGAAACATTTAAATATCTTGGAATGGCCTAGTCAGAGCCCAGACCTCAATCCAATTGAGAATCTGCGGTATGACTTAAAGATTGCTGTACACAAGCGGAACCCATCCAACTTGAAGGAGTTGGAGCAGTTTTGCCTTGAAGAATGGGAAAAAATCCCAGTGGCTAGATGTGCCAAGCTTATAGTGATATATCCCAAGAGACTAGCAGCTGTAATTGCTGCAAAAGGTGGCTCTACAAAGTATTGACTTTGGGGGGGTGAATAGTTATGCACGCTCAAGTGTTCAGTTTTTTGTCTTATTTTAACATTTTTAAAGTGGTAGGCATGTTGTGTAAATCAAATGATACGAACCCCCAAAAAATCTATTTTAATTCCAGATTGTAAGGCAACAAAATAGGAAAAATGCCAAGGGAGTGAATACTTTCTCAAGAAAAGGGAAACCAGTGAAGAACAAACGCCATTGTAAATACAACTCATGTTTATGGTTATTTATTTTCCCTTTTGTACTTTAACTATTTGCACATAATATGACATTTGAAATGTCTTTATTATTTTGGAACTTTTGTGTAATGTTTACTGTTTCTTTTTGTAGATTATTTCACTTTTGTTTATTATCTATTTCACTTGCGTTAGCAATGTAAACATATGTTTCCTATGCCAATAAAGCACTTACATTGAATTGAAAGAGAGAGGGAGATGGATGTAGAGAGAGAGAGAGAGAGAGAGAGAGAGAGAGAGAGAGAAAGAGAGAGAGAGAGAAAGAGAGAGAGAGAGAGAGAGAGAGAGAGAAAGAGAGAGAGAGAGGGAGCAGAAGACAGAGGGAGAGAGAGAAAGAGAGAGAGAGAGAGAGAGAAAGAGAGAGAGAGAGAGAGAGCAGAAGACAGAGGGAGAGAGAGAGAGAGAGAGAGAGAGAGAGAGAGGGGTGGGGGAGGGAGATGGAGGGAGGTAAGAAAAGGAGGGAAATATGCCAAAACATCTTTTCATAAATGCATAATATCTTAACCATGAATTTCTGCACCACCAGACCAGATCATACTTTACCCACCAGCATGAGGACCCTTACACTGTAATTCTCCTTGGGGAGACGTTACCGTATGCTAGCTCTGAAAACACTTAACGACAGCCCTGCCTAATCTGTCAGTGCAATGGTTCGGAACGACCACTGTTTGGCACCAGGGGTCAAGTCATCATTTTCAAATTCTGAAAACGTTCCAGTAGTCCACCCTGCCGTACCTAGAACATCAGAACCCAGTTCCAAGAGCCAGCAGCATCTGTCTGACCCTGGTTCTAACCACAGAGAACGCAGCAAACATGTGCTGCGTCTGTTAAGGTTCACCAATCAGAGGGAGGAGCTCTTGGCTTTGCCTGAACAAACACACAGTCAGGAGGCATGTTATGTAGCAGGTGGCCAGAGAAACCGATTCAGATCATCACCCCTCCCACATCTCCTGCAGGGTCTCCTAAGGCTGAGGTCACCTCCACACAGACAACCTACGCTAGCTCACACACACACACACACACACACACACACACACACACACACACACACACACACACACACACACACACACACACACACACACAGGACAGAAATATAAATGCAACATGTAAAGTGTTGTACCCATGTTTCATGAGCTGAAATATAAGATCCCAGAAATGTTCCATAAGCACAAAAAGCTTATTTCGCTCAAATTTTGCACACACATTTGTTTACATCCCTGTTAGTGAGCATTTCTCCTTTGCCAAGATAATCCAGCCATCTGACAGGTGTGGCATATCAAGAAGCTGATTAAACAGCATGATCGTTACACAGGTGCACCATGTGCTGGGGACAATAAAAGGCCACTCTAAAAGGTGCATTTTTGTCACACAACACAATACCACAAATGTCTCAAGTTTTGAGGGAGCATGCAGTTGGCATGCTTGACTGCAGGAATGTCCACCAGAGATGTTTCCAGATAATTTAATTATAATTTCTCTACCATAAGCCGCCTCCAATAACGTTTTAGAGAATTTCACAGTACAACCAACCAGCCTCACAACCACAGGCCACATGTGCTGTGAACAGAGAGCCCCATGGTGGCGGTGGGGTTATGGTATGACCAGGCATAAGCTACTGACAACAAACACAATTGCATTTTATGCACAGATACTGTGAGGAGATCCCGAGGCCCATTGTCGTGCCATTAATCTGCCGCCATTCATCATGTTTCACCATGATAAGGTATCTGTGACCAACAGATGCATTGCCTATCTGTATTCCCAGTCAAGTGAAATCAGTAGATTCGATTTCCTTAAATGAACTGTAACTAAGTAAAATCTTTGAAAGTGTTGCATGTTGCCTTCATATTTTTGTTCAGTATACATAAACACACACACCTCCTCCTTTCTCAAACCGGTTCTTGGACCAGAGGTGGGGAGTTGGGGGTCAGGGGGGGTTGGAGAAGAGAGGAGAAGAAAACAAACTGCATGGAGCTTGCATCGCTAAGGGCAACGGCCAATCAAAGGGGTTGTCAGTGGTTGCACTTGCTGAATAAATGACCCCGCCTTTGACAGGAAATTCCAAACAGCCATTTTAATTCTGATCAGGCTTCAAGGAAGTGGAAAGAATAAAAACACATCAATTATAATGACAGGAAGTCTGAGATCACATGGTCACCAGCTGGAGCCAACAGAGGGATCAAGGAGCCAGGAGAAGATGGTGGGAGAGGGGGAAAGGAAGGAAGGGGGGGAAGAGGAAGGAGGAGAGAAAAAAGAACACTCTCAGATTCCATGCAGGGAATGACATGAGGTTCCATTTTGTGAGACAATACTACACTTACAGTAACTGTCATTTCTGTACAGACCCAAGTGCTTGATGGTAAGGAGGACCAGAACAGAGCAAATAAGTGGGATAGAATTGATGCTGTACATTATGGCTAGCTACCACACAGTGTTATGCAAATACTATGCTGGCATTGTTATTGGCTTGGTCCAAATGGATATGTTTGGTGCTCTCTCTCAATCTCTTTCTCTCTCTCTCTCTCTCTTTCTACAGTATCTCTATATCACTCTGTCTCTTTCTCTCTCCCACTTTCTCTCTCTCTCTCTCTTACTCGGTCTCTTTCTCTCTCTCTCTCTTTCTACAGTATCTCTCTCTTACTGTCTCTTTCTCTCTCCCACTTTCTCTCTCCTTCTCTCTTACTCTGTCTCTTTCTCTCTCCTTCTCTCTTACTCTGTCTCTTTCTCTCTCTCTCTCTCTTTCTACAGTATCTCTCTCACTCCTCTCTCCTTCGCTGTCACTTTCTCTCTCACTCCTCTCTCCTTCTCTCTCTCACTCCTCTCTCCTTCACTCTCTCACTCCTCTCTCCTTCTCTCTGTCACTTTCTCTCTCACTCCTCCCTGTCACTTTCTCTCTCACTCCTCTCTCCTTCTCTCTGTCACTTTCTCTCTCACTCCTCTTTCCTTCGCTCTGTCACATTCTCTCTCACTCCTCTCTGACACTTTCTTTCTTTCTCTCTCTGTTTCTATCCAACCATCTGCATTTTATATTGTTTTTTGGACTCCTCCTGTGGACTCCATATATTTAAAAAATAAGTGATTTGGTTGAGTATTATATCCCAGCACATGTTAATAATAATGGTAGAGTAGCAGCTGGAACACACTAAGGGAAACATGTCACAAAGCATTAGCTAAACCAACTTCTTTAGTTGTGAATGTGGAATTATGTGGAAGCCAATAATTTCCTGAATCCCTAGCCACATTAATGATGAAAATTATAGAATGATGAAAAATGATATCTATAACAAAGTAGCCCTTTCCTGCAGTCAATGATAAAAAGCCCCCTCTTTGGCCTCATGGGTGGAATGTTATTCATATTTTTCATAATTAATAAACATGATGTTAAAAAAAACGCTGAAAATCCAGTGTTTCTATGTCAAACGGTTTTGTTATATTTCAGTCTTCTGTGATGTACAGTGCCTTGCGAAAGTATTCGGCCCCCTTGAACTTTGCGACCTTTTGCCACATTTCAGGCTTCAAACATAAAGATATAAAAGTGTATTTTTTTGTGAAGAATCAACAACAAGTGGGACACAATTATGAAGTGGAACGACATTTATCGGATATTTCAAACTTTTTTTAACAAATCAAAAACTGAAAAATTGGGCGTGCAAAATTATTCAGCCCCCTTAAGTTAACACTTTGTAGCGCCACCTTTTGCTGCGATTACAGCTGTAAGTCGCTTGGGGTATGTCTCTATCAGTTTTGCACATCGAGAGACTGAAATTTTTTCCCATTCCTCCTTGCAAAACAGCTCGAGCTCAGTGAGGTTGGATGGAGAGCATTTGTGAACAGCAGTTTTCAGTTCTTTCCACAGATTCTCGATTGGATTCAGGTCTGGACTTTGACTTGGCAATTCTAACACCTGGATATGTTTATTTTTGAACCATTCCATTGTAGATTTTGCTTTATGTTTTGGATCATTGTCTTGTTGGAAGACAAATCTCCGTCCCAGTCTCAGGTCTTTTGCAGACTCCATCAGGTTTTCTTCCAGAATGGTCCTGTATTTGGCTCCATCCATCTTCCCATCAATTTGAACCATCTTCCCTATCCCTGCTGAAGAAAAGCAGGCCCAAACCATGATGCTGCCACCACCATGTTTGACAGTGGGGATGGTGTGTTCAGGGTGATGAGCTGTGTTGCTTTTACGCCAAACATAATGTTTTGCATTGTTGCCAAAAAGTTCAATTTTGGTTTCATCTGACCAGAGCACCTTCTTCCACATGTTTGGTGTGTCTCCCAGGTGGCTTGTGGCAAACTTTAAACAACACTTTTTATGGATATCTTTAAGAAATGGCTTTCTTCTTGCCACTCTTCCATAAAGGCCAGATTTGTGCAATATACGACTGATTGTTGTCCTATGGACAGAGTCTCCCACCTCAGCTGTAGATCTCTGCAGTTCATCCAGAGTGATCATGGGCCTCTTGGCTGCATCTCTGATCAGTCTTCTCCTTGTATGAGCTGAAAGTTTAGAGGGACGGCCAGGTCTTGGTAGATTTGCAGTGGTCTGATACTCCTTCCAGTTCAATATTATCGCTTGCACAGTGCTGCTTGGGATGTGTAAAGCTTGGGAAATCTTTTTGTATCCAAATCCGGCTTTAAACTTCTTCACAACAGTATCTCGGACCTGCCTGGTGTGTTCCTTGTTCTTCATGATGCTCTCTGCGCTTTTAACGGACCTCTGAGACTATCACAGTGCAGGTGCATTTATACGGAGACTTGATTACACACAGGTGGATTGTATTTATCATCATTAGTCATTTAGGTCAACATTGGATCATTCAGAGATCCTCACTGAACTTCTGGAGAGAGTTTGCTGCACTGTAAAGGGGCTGAATAATTTTGCACGCCCAATTTTTCAGTTTTTTATTTGTTAAAAAAGTTTGAAATATCCAATAAATGTCTTTCCACTTCATGATTGTGTCCCACTTGTTGTTGATTCTTCACAAAAAATACAGTTTTATATCTTTATGTTTGAAGCCTGAAATGTGGCAAAAGGTCGCAAAGTTCAAGGGGGCCGAATACTTTCGCAAGGCACTGTATATAAAGTGTAATATTGGGATGGAAAATCAAAATGTAATACATTTCAACTCTATATCTGACATGGTACAGGTGTCTTCTTTTTTTAAGCCCATACCCATGTGTGTGAGGTGTATAATTTGTTTCAAAGTAGATTTGTTTAAGAGGACCAAGAATCACTCTGTGTGGCCCTGAATTAGCCCACCGCAGTAAAAGGCTAACACTTTATCAAACAAGTATAATTCAATTAAATTGACCAACTTCACATTAAATGTATCAAATATTTCAAAACATTTTCTTTCAAACCAAATCCAGATGAAACAGAATCCAAATGTAGTGTCTCAGTTCTAAGTTAGTCTGATGAGACAGAGACATTGAGAGAGACAGATACAGCCACCATTCCAGGTGATACTCCTCTCCTCTGACAGCGGCAGCCATCTTGTATTACCCCCAGACAGTCACTCTGCATCTACTTAGAGCTGGGAGTCAATGCAGTGTCTGTTCTCTCTGATTCCAGGCAGCCAGCGTAAAGACAAGCAGGCAGGCATCTCTTTAAAAAAAGCCTCCTGCTCTCTCTCTCCTTGTCTTTCATTCACTCTCTGCTCTTTCTCATTTTCTTCTCCTTCCCTCTCTCAGCAAATGAAGGGCTGTGTCGGTCAAATGGATATAAATCACTACAGGTTTACAGACTGTGGATCAAGCCAGGCAGTAAGGCCTACAGCCCATCTGACAGTAATGGCAATCAGATCAATGTGGACTTCTCTGTTTTCACATGGTTTTAATGTAATCATAAAAAATATGAAAATGGTTCAACTGTAGAGTATGTGTTGTTTTTATAGTTTTTTTTAGAGGGTATGCTGTAAAGAGCGAGCAATCGAGAGAACGATAGTTCTGTGTTATGTCGATTATAAAATACTCACACACACACACACACACACACGCACGCATGCACACCTTACACACTCACCCTCAGACAGATGGGTTGTGCCAGTGATGGGCGTCTGAGTCTCTTTGCAATACGACACCACCTCTCTGGGTAGGAAGTCCACCTGTGTGATCTTAGACGCCCCCAGTCTATGCATCCTGCGCCTGGATGGAGTGAGACAGGAAGTAGTGGGTCACAGAGCACTATGGGTACTGTAGTACATCATGCTACACACTTCAGCACTGCTGACCAACACACACACACACCGGTACACACACACACACACTGGTACATTCATGCATAAAACACTGAGACATTAAATATGGTGATTCAGTCCTTCGCGTCTGCAGTACCTCATCCGGGCTTAATTCAGTAGGGAATAATGTTGTGGAACATTCAGATAGAAATCTATTGCATAGAACAGCCATGCCAATTTGACATGAGTAAGGACTCAAGTCAGCTCTATTCATGGTATTTCTATCTGCTTGTTTCACATCTCTGAATACACCCCTGGTGTTCAGACAGCCCTTCTCTGATTGAACCACACACCTCCCCAAGAGGAGTACGGATAGAGAGAAGGAAAAAGGGAGGGAGATAGAGGAGAGGAGAGGAACCGGTATGTACCCTAGCTCGGAGTCATCCTGCAGCTGCAGAACAGAGGGGTCAGTGTCCCACTGCAGGGTCCTCGGGTGGGCAGCAGGGGGCGTAATAGAGGGAGGGAAAACACATGCCAGGTTAGGTGAGCCACAGCAGTAACCCACAGATAAACACATACTGAGCTGGGTTGGAGTACATTTCAGTTCAAATCAATTCGGTTGAATCAGGAGATTACCTGAGATTCCAAATCCTCTTTTCAATGAGGATTTTTCCATTCTTGATTTGGAAGTTAAATTGATTCCTTGATTGACTGAATTGGAACAGAATTGAAACTAACCACACCTTCGCACACACATGCACACGCATGCACACACATGTCTAACAGAATAACATTAGACAGAAATACACATGCAAGGGCACTGAGACATACAGGACAAACATAATCACTTATTGGGGACATGACAGTTGGGCAATTCAATGGGGAAAATGTTTAGGTTTTAACATGATTCTATCTATCTCCCTGTTATAGATTCTTGGTCAAATATCAGAATATCTATTTGATGAATATGAAATTATGGTGGGACACTGTACAATATTTGTACAAAATGTCATGGTAATATGAAAATGGTTTAATAACTATGTATAGAATAATATAAATATGATTTATCTGTTCTTCAAAATCCAAATGGTTGGACAAATATAAAATGATCTCTCTTATGTTGGGCAAAATGCAACATAATGCAACATAATGCAACAGTGCAGAAGCTTTACAAGCAGATATGTTGTATTTCCGTCTTTCGTATTCACTACCAGTCAGAAGTTTGGACACACCTACTCATTCCAGGGTTGTTCTTTACTTTACTATTTTCTACCTTGTAGAATAATAGTGAAAACATCAACACTATGATATAACACATTTTGAATCATGTAGTAACCATGAAAGTGTTAAACAAATCAAAATATATTTTATATTTAAGATTCTTCAAAATAGCCACCCTTTGTCTTGATGACAGCTTTGCCCACTCTTGGCATTCTCTCAACCAGCGTCATGAGGTAGTCACCTGGAATGCATTTCAATTAACAGGTGTGCCTGGTTAAAAGTTAATTTGTGGAATTTCTTACCTTCTTAATGCGTTTGAGCCAATCACTTGTGTTGTGACAAGGTAGGGGTGGTATACAGAAGATAGCCCTATTTGTTAACAGACCAAGTTCATATGAGCAAGAACAGCTCAAATAAGCAAAGAGAAACGACAGTCCATCATTACTTTAAGACATGAAGGTCGGTCAATACGGAACATTTCAAGAACTTTGAAAGTTTCTTCAAGTGCAGTCGCAAAAACCATCAAGCGCTATGATGAAACTGGCTCTCATGAGGACCGACACAGAAAATTAAGACCCAGAGTTACCTCTGCTGCAGAGGATAAGTTCATTAGCGTTACCAGCCTCAGAAATTGCAGCGCAAATAAATGCTCCACAGAGTTCAAGTGACAGACACATCTCAACATGAACTGTTCAGAGGAGACTGTGTGAATCAGGCCTTCATGGTCAAATTGCTGCAAAGAAACCACTACTAAAGGAGACCACTAAGAAGAAGAGACTTGTTTGGGCCAAGAAACACGAGCAATGGACATTAGACCGGTGGAAATCTGTCCTCTGATCTGATGAGTCCAAATTTGAGATTTTTGGTTCCATACGCCGTGTCTCGAGTAGGTGAACGGATGATCTCTGCATGTGTGGTTCCCACCATGAAGCATGGAGTAGGAGGTGTGATGGTGTGGGGGTGCTTTGCTGGTGACACTGTCTGAGATTTATTTAGAATTCAGGGCACACTTAACCAGCATGGCTACCACAGCATTCTGCAGCGATACGCTATACCATCTGGTTTGCGCTTAGTGGGACTATCATTTGTTTTTTAACAGGACAACGACCCAACACACCTCCAGGCTGAGTGCGGCATCAGATGACCTGGCCTCCACAATCACCCGACCTCAACCCAATTGAGATGGTTTGGGATGAGTTGGACCGAAGAGTGAAGGAAAAGCAGCCAACAAGTGGTCAGCATACGTGGTAACTCTTCAAGACTGTCAGAAAAGCAAGTGAAGCTGGTTGAGAGAATGCCAAGAGTGTGCAAAGCTGTCATCAAGGCAAAGGGTGTTTCCTTTGAAGAATCTAAAATATATTTGGATTTGTTTAACATTTTTTTGGTTACTACATGTTATTTCATAGTTTTGATGTCTTCTTCACTATTATTCTACAATGTAAAGGTACAAATAAAGAAAAACCCTTGAATGACTAGGTGTGTCCAAACTTTTGACTGTTACTGTATATAGCTTTACAAACAGATATGTTGTATTTACATATTTCATATATATAGCTTCACAAACAGATATGTTGTATTTACATATTTCATATATATAGCTTTACAAACAGATATGTTGTATTTACATATTTCATATATGCCAGTTTGTGCCAACAATACAGGACATTGAACCAGCACACAATGTATGCATCTTCACATACAGTATACACAAGTCACAATACATGTACACAATCACATTCAGTATACTGTATGAAAGCAGTTCTATGACATATAGAACACCCATATGTCATGTATTAAGAATATATTCTGTTTATACAGTATATGCTTAGTGATAAAGCTGTGCTTGCTTTTGTTTGTGGGGCAATCATTCAGGGTGTCTTATAAACAAACTGGAGCTTTCTCTAAAGTCATCTCCCAAAGTGCAAATTGTGACAGGGTAGCTAGCATTTTTGACCGGCGTACCACTTCTCAATGGTACCTTTCAGGAATGGTGAACATGCCCATTACCACTTTAACAGATGCACAATGCTAGTAGAGCGCGGTAAAGCGTCAACCGCGTCACTCGACCCGACTGTCTTAACTGGGATGACACCCTAAAAGACTGTTTTGTCAGATCTGTCACAGAGAAATGACTTCTATTGAATCATGCGAGTGGAAATCTTTCAAGCCAGTGGTTTAGGGAAACAGCAGGTGTCAGGCAGCAGTCACCCAAGAGGGAAAGAACAACCCTTTGTAGCTTTTTATGCCTGACAGAAAAACACCTGCCATAACATTCACTGTCTATCTGTATCACTGTGTCTGTCTGTCTGTCTGTTTGTGTGTCCTGTCTGTGGGCGAAAAACTTGGGCTTGAGCATTCCTTGCTCTGAGTAGAAAATGCTTACCTGTCGCTCTGAGCCTGTGCCTGATGCTTACTAACGCCAGACAAACCTGACCTGAGAGGGGACACAGTCATAAATGAACACACTCAACATGGGACACCGTCGATGACCAACACATCATGCCTGATGGGGACAATAGAGTTCAATTCTTGAGGGGGATTGTACTCTATTGCGGTTCTGGGGGTCCTTCTCAGTGTCAGATATCTGACAGATAACACACAGTCGCATTTAGTCATCAGTGCTGGTTTGGTGTGTGAGAATGAGATGAACGTCAGCTACTGTATGATGACACATAAGCATGTATGACACATGGGTTGCAGCAGTGCCACAGCATGACGCCTGGGAGCATAGCTTGGAGGCTATGTTAGCCTGGAGGCTACGTTAGCCTGGAGGCTATGTTCTTCAGAGAAGTGAGAGTTGAATTATGTGCATCAAGTTGATATCTACAGAGCATTCTAGCATGTACAGGACATTTTGTGGCTCACCAAGGATGCTCTCTGAAAAGTTATCCATTTGAAGAACTATCTTTCCCAAAAAAATAGGATTTGGGCTTAAAATACCTTAAAACTAAAGTAAGTTGGGAGAGTTTTGATATGGTAAATCAAATCTGAGTCTGATTGATATTCACATAACACAGTTTAGTGTGAGTTGTGCTTATGTCATGATAGAATGAGATAAATGACAGTACACAGAGTGTATCAAAAACCCACAGCTACAAGACACAACATCCAACAACAACCCTCACTGACATTGGTCCTTACCTATACCTGCAGATCCCATACAAAGAGACAAAGAGAGATATGTGAGAGAGCTAGACGCATAGATAAACTGTATGCTTATAGTGTTTTGTCACTTAACTACAACCACCATTTCATTAAAGGAATATTACTCTAACAAATGTTTGACCATTAGTTCAAATAAAATCTCCCAAAATGGTGCATGTCAGCAGTCAAGGTAAAGCACTTTTAGTTGAGCAAAGACTTGCCTTGATGCATCATATGATGCATTTTTCATGTTGCACTCCTTTAAGCCAGGGAACACAGGCAAAGGGCCACTAGAATACTACAGGAATACTATAGTAATACTACAGTAATACTACAGTAATAATAATATATTGATTTGATATAGTGCTTTTCATGACAAATGTATTACTACTGAATCTAAACAGTCAATGATAATATTTCAGAGAACATCCCTGATGTATTGGATGATAAGCATCATACTCATATTATCATCTCAGCAATATTCCAGTTGCTCTTGCCCTGGTCTTACTCTGGGTCAGTAACTCCAACTCAACCATATGTTATAATAGTATAATAACAGTCATATAAACAAAATGGCTGCCTACCTGCCGGCTGTGGCCCCATCGGCTGAGTCCTGACTTCCCGTCTCACTGGGGGTGCTGTGTCGGCTCACTGATTTGGATGGGGACATGGGGTTCGGGACTAAATAATGAAAATAACACGTATCCAACATTAAAGGCTGCAGCGGATGGACTGGTCAACCCAAGCAATGCCAGAGGCAGAGGGTGGCCGAAAGAAAAAACAGGGTGAAATGGTTGAAAGCAAATGAGTGATAAAAAAGAATGATCAAATGAAAACACAAAGGGGACAGAAAGTCAAATGGATTCCTCATTTACCATTCAAGTCAAAGCAATCATGGCTTTCATTGGTCATTGGAAGGTTTCATTGCAAAAGCCACTGTTGTACAACAACCACAAGGTCATGTTGCGATCAGGGTGTTGTTACAATATTGTACCACTAGAGAACAGTGACAAATACCTTATTAAACGTACAGTATGTTGGTAGTGAGATACAGTATGTTTTCAACTGTTGTTATTAAGCCCATAATTTCAATGTGAAAATGTGGATGTTCACATTTATTTGCATACAACAACTCCACCTCAATATCATTGTTTTGAGGAAACTCCTGTGCATAGATAAAGGGCTCATAAAATACTACACTCTTAGAGAGAAGGATTCCAAAAGGTTACTCGGCTGTCCCCAAAGGAGAACCCTTCTTGGTTCCAGGTAGAACCCTTTTGGGTTCCATGTAGAACCCTCTGTGGAAAGAGATCTACCTGGAACCAAAAAAGGTTATTCAAAGGATTATCTTATGGGGTCAGCCAAAGAACCCATTTAGGTTCAAGATACATGTAGTACCACAGATGAGGAAATACATTAAACCAAAAACATGGGAAAGTTCATATGAAATGGGAAAGGTATGAAATTGTTAGAAATAATATTTGAGAGAATGTGCATAACATGATTGAGTGCGAAATGTCACAGAAATGAAATGAATGGTATGACATTTTAAGATTTTCTCACATGTGAATTCAAAAATATTTCAATTTATTTTGCAATAGACATTGTGAGGAAATAGAAAATTGGATTGGAGAAACAAATAATGAGAAACAAGTAATGATCATGTGTAAAAAAACAAACACACAAAAAACACTTGATATTTGAGATGTGTAAAAGTAAAACAGCAAATTCACACTCCTGTTACATGCAACAGTAGCAAGCACACATACTGCAAGCACACATAATGTAGATAAAAGAACAGAACATACACTAGCGTTCAAAAGTTTGGAGTCACTTAAAAATGTCCTTGTTTCCATGAAAACATACATGAAATGAGTTGCAAAATGAATAGGAAATACAGTGGCTTGCGAAAGTATTCACCTCCTTGGCATTTTTCCTATTTGTTGCCTTACAACCTGGAATTAAAATGGATTTTTGAGGGGTTTGTATCATTTGGTTTACACAACATGCCTACCACTTTGAAGATGCAAAATATGTTTTATTGTGAAACAAACAAGAAATAAGACAAAAAACAGAAAACTTGCATACGTGCAAAACTATTCACCCCCCAAAGCAAATACATTGTAGAGACACCTTTTGCAGCAATTACAGCTGCAAGTCTCTTGGGATATATCACTATAAGCTTGGCACATCTAGCCACTGGGATTTTTGCCCATTCTTCAAGGCAAAACTGCTCCAGCTCCTTCAAGTTGGATGGGTTCCGCTAGTGTAAAACAATCTTTAAGTCATACCACAGATTCTCAAATGGATTGAGGTCTGGGCTTTGACTAGGCCATTCCAAGACATTTACATGTTTCCCCTTAAACCACTTGAGTGATGCTTTACCAGTATGCTTAGGGTCATTGTCCTGCTGGAAGGTGAAACTCCATCCCAGTCTCAAATCTCTGGAAGACTGAAACAGGTTTCCCTCAAGAATTCCCCTGTATTTAGCACCATCCATCATTCCTTCAATTCTGACCAGTTTCAAAGTCCCTGCCAATGAAAAACATCCCCACAGCATGATGCTGCAACCACCATGCTTCACTGTGGGGATGGAGTTCTCGGGGTGATGAGAGGTGTTGGGTTTGCGCCAGACATAGCATTTTCCTTGATGGCCAAAAAGCTCAATTTTAGTCTCATCTGACCAGAGTACCTTCTTCCATATGTATGGGGAGTCTCACGCATGCCTTTAGGTGAACACCAAAGGTGTTTTCTTTTTTTTTCTTTAAGCAATGGCTTTTTTTCTGGACACTCTTCCGTAAAGCCCAGCTCTGCTGGATGAATACTTTTGCAAGGCAAAGGTTATAAATAATGATTTTTAATTGAAACAATAATTGTGTCCTTCAAACTTTGCTTTCATCAAAGAATCCTCCATTTGCAGCAATTACAGCCTTGCAGACCTTTGGCATTCTAGTTGTCAATTTGTTGAGGTAATCTGAAGAGATTTCACCCCATGCTTCCTGAAGCACCTCCCACAAGTTGGATTGGCATGATGGGCACCTCTTACCTACAGTACGGTCAAGCTGCTCCCATAGCAATTCAATAGGGTTGAGAACCGGTGACTGTGCTGGCCACTCCATTATAGACCTAATACTAGCTGACTGCTTCTTCCCTACATAGTTATTGCATAGTTTGGAGCTGTGCTTTGGGTCATTGTCCTGTTGTAGGAAGAAATTGGCTCCAATTAAGTGCCGTCCACAGGGTATGGCATGGCGTTGCAAAATGGAGTGATAGCCTTCCTTCAAGATCCCTTTTACTCTGTACAAATATCCCACTTTATACCACCACCAAAGCACCCCTGTCACGCCCTGACCTGAGATATCTCTGTTTTCTTTATATTTTGGTTAGGTCAGGGTGTGACTAGGGTGGGTACGTATGATGGTATGATTGTGATGGTCTGGGACACCCCCAGACCATCACAATGCCTCTACCATGCTTGACAGATAGTGTCAAGCACTCCCCCAGCATCTTTAAAAAATGTCTGCATCTCACGAATGTTCTTCTTTGTGATCCAAACACCTAAAACTTACGGTTCGTCTGTCCATAACACTTTTTTCCAATCTTCCTCTGTTTGTGAAGGGAGTTGTACACAGCGTTGTACGAGATATTCAGTTTCTTGGCAATTTCCCGCATGGAATAGCCTTCACTTCTCAGAACAAGAATAGATGGACGAGTTTCAGAAGAAAGGTCTTTGTTTCTGGCCATTTTGAGCCTGTAATCAAACCCACAAACGCTGATGCTCCAGATTCTCAACTAGTCTAAAGAAGGCCAGTTTTATTGCTTCTTTAATTAATTTCAGCTGTGATAACATAATTGCAAAAAGGGTTTTCTAATGATCAATTAGCCTTTTAAAATTATAAACTTGGATTAGCTAACACAACGTGCCATTGGAACACAGGAGTGATGGTTGCTGAAAATGGGCCTCTGTACGCCTATGTAGATAATCCATTTAAAAAATCTGCCGTTTCCAGCTACAATAACAATTTACAACATTTACAATGTCTATACTGTATTTCTGATCAATTTGATGTTATTTTAATAAACAAAAAAATGTGCTTTTCTTTCAAAAACAAGGACATTTCTAAGTGACCCCAAACTTTTGAACGGTAGTGTATGCTTGTTCCATTACAGCTCACCATATAAACTCAGCAAAAAAAGGAAGGTCCTCTCACTGTCAACTGTATTTATTTTCAGCAAACTTAACATGTGTAAATATTTGTATGAACATAACAAGATTCAACAACTGAGACATAAACTGAACAAGTTCCACAGACATGTGACTAACAGAAATTGAATAATGTGTCCCTGAACAAAGGGGGGGTCAAAATCAAAAGTAACCGTCAGTATCTGGCGTGGCCAACAGCTGCATGAAGTACTGCAGTGCATCTCCTCCTCATGGACTGCAACAGATTTGCCAGTTCTTGCTGTGAGATGTTACTCCACTCTTCCACCAAGGCACCTGCAAGTTCCCAGACATTTCTGGGGGGAATGGCCTTAGCCTTCCCCCTCCGATCCAACAGGTCCCAGACGTGCTCAATGGGATTTAGATCCGGGCTCTAACCTGGCTATGGAAGAACACTGACATTCCTGTCTTGCAGGAAATCACGCACAGAACGAGCAGTATGGCTGGTGGCATTGTCATGCTGGAGGGTCATGTCAGGATGAGCCTGCAGGAAGGGTACCACATGAGGGAGGAGGATGTCTTCCCTGTAACGCACAGTGTTGAGATTGCCTGCAATGACAACAAGCTCAGTCCGATGATGCTGTGACATACCGCCCCAGACCATGATGGACCCTCCACCTCCAAATCGATCCCGCTTCAGAGTACAGGCCTCGGTGTAAAGCTCATTCCTTCGACGATAAACGCAAATCTGACCATCACCCCCGGTGAGACAAAACCGCAACTCGTCAGTGAAAAGCACTTTTTGCCAGTCCTGTCTGGTCCAGCGACGGTGGGTTTGTGCCCATAGGCGACGTTGTTGTCGGTGATGTCTAGTGAGGACCTGCCTTACAACAGGCCTACAAACCCCCCACAGTACGGACATTGCAATTTATTGCCCTGGCACATCTTCAGTCCTCATGCCTCCTTGCAACATGCCTAAGGCACGTTCACGCAGATGAGCAGGGACCCTGGGCATCTTTCTTTTGGTGTTTTTCAGAGTCAGTAGAAAGGCCTCTTTAGTGTCCTAAGTGTCCTTTCATAACTGTGACCTTAATTGCCTACCGTCTGTAAGCTGTTAGTGTCTTGATGACCGTTCCACAGGTGCATGTTCATTCATTGTTTATGGTTCATTGAACAAGCATGGGAAACAGTGTTTGAACCCTTTACTATGAAGATCTTTGAAGTTATTTGGAGTATTATGAATTATTTTTTGCTGAGTTTATATGATGACAGTTTCTGCCATAGAAATAAGAATGAATAGAACGGACTTGGAAGCTCTAACGCTGGTAATTGACTCGTAAATTCATGGATACACTCGAAATGGCTGCCTGGTATTGTGACGCAATCATTTCCACAGTATAACATTTCCAATCATTTTTGGAATGTTATACTGCATCAACTGATGCTGGATTGCCATGGTAATGTAGAATGTTCATTCAAATGATGCTAACTAATGTGGCTCATGAAATGGAATGTATTTTTTGTCATTTCAGTTGAGTTGACTCAACCAATCACAGCACAGATTGAAGGGTAAACATCTTGATTTTACTTCCTGGCATGGGTACACTCAAAATGGCTGCCAGTCTACCCATTATGCCATCATTGACTTGAATGGAGATGCCCTTTC
This sequence comes from Oncorhynchus nerka, assembly GCF_034236695.1. Taxonomy (NCBI): domain Eukaryota; kingdom Metazoa; phylum Chordata; class Actinopteri; order Salmoniformes; family Salmonidae; genus Oncorhynchus; species Oncorhynchus nerka. Next base: position 20,322,909 of record NC_088402.1, read on the forward strand.
TATTCATTCTCATTTCTATGGTTTCTGCCCCACAGAAACGCTAACTGTAGCTTTGTTTGAGGAGCTCATCCCTAACTAATTTGAGTTGTGCAGTGTGTGTGTCTGTGTACCTAGTGGGGGTTCTGGGGAGATGCCGATGCTCTGTAGAAGGGCCTCAGTCTCTCTGCGCTTCCGGTCCAAGTCGGAGTCCACTGGGGCAGCTTCAGCCTTCTGCTGCGTCTCTGTCTGTACACACACACACACACACATACTCTTGAGTATACCAAACATTAGGAACACCTTCCTAATATTGAGTTACACACACCCTTTTTTCCCTCAGAACAGCCTCGATTCGTCAGGGCATAGACTCTACAAGGTGTCGAAAGCGTTCCACAGGGATGCTGGCCCATGTTGACTCCAATGCTTCCCACATTTGTGTCAAGTTGGCTGGATGTCCTTTGGGTGATGGACCATTCTTGATACAAACGAGAAACTGTTGAGCGTGAAAAACCCAGCAGCATTGCAGTTCTTGACACAAACACCTGGCACCTACTACCATACCCCTATCACAGGCACTTAAGTCTATTGTCTCACCCATTCACCCTCTGAATGGCACACATACACAATCCATGTCATAATTGTCTCAAGGCTTAAAAATCATTATTGAACCTGTCTCCTCCCCTTCATCTACACTGATTGAAGTGACATCAATAAGGGTTCATAGCTTTTACCTGGATTCACCTGGTCAGTCTGTCATGGAAAGAGCAGGTGGTGTATATTTTTATTTTACCTTTATTTAACTAGGCAAGGCAGTTAAGAATAAATTCATATTTTCAATGACGGCCTAGGAACAGTGGGTTAACTGCCTTGTTCAGGGGCAGAATGACAGATTTTTACCTTGTCAGCTCGGGGATTTGATTTTGCAACCTTTCAGTTACTAGTCCAATGCGCTAACCACACACACACACACACACACACACACACACACACACACACACACACACACACACACACACACACACAGTATATTAGCTTTGTAATAGGATATTAGCATGAGGTCTATGGCTCAGGTCAAGTCGGACAGACAGGGATGAGCATGACAGTGTGTCTACTCACTTTTTTCCTATCTTACCTCTTTCTTTTTCCTTTCCTCCTCCTTCCTCTTCTTCTCCTCCCTGATCTGAGCTAGGCGCTGCTTTTTGCGCTCTAGCTCGGCTTTTATGTCACTTTTGTCTGCCATTGTTTCCTATTGAGCTGGGAAAAAAGGAATGTCACACCAGGATGCAATGGACCTTCAACACTAGAGAACTGCTACTGGGTGTGGCCCTGGGTCATTAAGTTCCTTCCTGTTTGGCCTGTAACATGATCCATAATCCATAACAATTCAGGGAATAAATAAGTCCATCATCTACCTACATCTCCATATCAATGTATTGTGGTAGGGTCAATACAAAATAATCATACTTCACTTGAAGGCATCACCAAGGGCAAGGGTTAGATAATTTGGTAACAATTCAAGATCTGAATATTGAATTGTAGTAAAAGGACAATGACACCATAAGGAAGGCATTGTATCAAGTTGATACTCCCACAACTGCCAGATTTGGATTTGAAACACTTGCAACTGTATTTTTTGTAGTACAGTTGTGTGATGTAAATAGCATCATTGAGAATCCTGCTGGGCTAAGCAGACAGGAGGGAATACAGCCGAATAAAATAGGTAATGAACAAAAGTGGAGGATAAAATAAAGAAACACTTTATTGAAATACACACAAAACAATACAATTCAAAGGAACAGACGTTGGTAGCAATTGGCAATGCAGAAGATGCAGAAGATGCCACTACTGTACCCATTAGGAGTGGAGAAAATTGCGTTTTCCCCTTTAACACACCACGTATAGGTAATTATAAATGGGGTATTGTTAGCAATTAACGTTACGTCATTTTTCAATGCGCCTCTTCTTCCCACGATCCAAAGCCATACAGAGAAACACCCAGCAAAATAGCAATTACACGAGCACAAATGATACACAGGCTACAAATGTATGCAATAAATAATTATATTTCCTCGTAAAGACTTGTCATACCTGATCTCTCTTTCCCTATGGATGCTGATGATGATGTGTCACTTGCAAAGAAAGATGCTGTATCACGGCTGCTACACCCCCGGCAAATCAGCACATTATTTATCCTCCTCTAATGATATTTAACCAACAAACCTCGGATGTATGGTGAAAAGAGGTCGTTTCAGTTCAGATGATATTACTGTCATTGGCTAAAATCAAGAATATTCGCGCCAGATGACCTAAATAAAAGATAAAACATGTGCATGATGCAGCATCCCTCAGGAAGAGAGGAGGAAATTCCACCTATCAGTGCAATGTGTCGCTTTGAATTAACTTTAGCTGTTACAATGTCGTCATCTACAGGCCATTTAGAGAAGTGTATGGCGACACTGCTGGGGTATCTGATTTAGATTTATTTGCCAATCTTTTTTTTTTTTTAAATATATATATACCGGTGTATAATATCATAATTAATACGTAAATTGGATTTGATGTTTTTTCTGTTCGCAAATGCTTATTTATTTCTGAGATGCGTTGGGGCAATTATTTAAGATCAAAACCGATAAAATCCCGCCCCAAAACCAGCGTAGTGCTCTTTCATTGGTCAAAGCCAATGCCAATCAAATCCAAACTTCATTAACAATATAGAGGTCGGTCTTGGGAGGAGCGTTCGTGATTTCTGAAATATTGTAAGTAGTTTATTGAACGTTTATGAGATGAAAATACATTGGGCACTGTTCGGGAAATGTATTGTGTTTCATTGTAAATGGTTTTGAATATGTCAATTTAACGCATTTAATTGCCCTTGGTGGCTAGCATTGGTCAACTAGCTAACGTTAGCAAGCTTCTTCAACGTCTGCGAGACTGGAGCTTGCTGCTGATGACAAGAAAGGGCACCCTGGCCTGACACAACAATCCGACTGTCTCGGGACTTCAATTTGAATTTGTTGCAACCATGAAGTTCACGCAATTTTTGCTAAGGAACAGCTCCATACCCAAACAAGCACTAGTGGATCGGTTTTCCAAGTTCTCCCCCTCGCCGCTGTCAATGAAACAATTCATAGACTTTGGTAAGTTTTCATCCCTGCCCTGTCAATAACACGGCTAAACAATAATACTGTCCACGTTTATTCTGAATCCATAGAACAACAAGTACCACTGGTTGCATTTGTCAAAGTAGCTAGCATGTTTGTGGTGCATTCACTGCTGTCACTGACCAGTGTACTGCACAGTATGTTCTCCCTGATCACAGATTAACTCTCTGCTGAAGCTTTGATTAACATTCTTCCAGCTCTATTCTTCCTTATCATGTTACTGCTCTAAAAGGATGTAGCTGACTAACCAGACTGGGATTCCCATTATATTTCCCTTCTATCCTGACGCCTGATATTAGAGAATGACTGCAGTACAGTAGTTCAAAATGTACATACTTTGAAATTATATCAAACCCCTAATGATGGGATGGTTTGGATTAAAGCAAGGAGAAATAAATACCCGGTTCATGCTTTACTCTTAGATGGCACTTGACCCATGTTCTTGGGTGAAAACATGACATAATACAGCTGCCAAAACAAATCATTTCAAGATCTTGACATTGTCTTAAACATTTACACAACAGTATATGTACTGGATGACCTCCTGTCTTGTGATATCTCTGGGACTGAAACGAGGAGGGACTACCTGAACTGGTCCAATGAGAAACCAACGCTTGTTTTCCATTGCATAACATTTTGCTACGGTATACCCCCAATTAGTACAACGCAGATGTGTTGTCATGTGACTACAGGCTCGGCCAATGCCTGTGAGAAGACGTCCTTTGTGTTCCTTCGTCAGGAGCTTCCTGTCCGGCTGGCCAACATCATGAAGGAGATTGACTTCCTCCCTGACAAGCTTCTCAGCACCCCTTCACTACAGTTACTACAGAGCTGGTACAGTAACATTATAACACCCCTCACTACAGTTACAACAGAGCAGGTACAGTAATGTTATACCACCCCTCACTACAGTTACTACAGAGCAGGTACAGTAACGTTATACCACCCCTCACTACAGTTACTACAGAGCAGGTACAGTAACGTTATACCACCCCTCACTACAGTTACTACAGAGCAGGTACAGTGACGTTATACCACCCCTCACTACAGTTACTACAGAGCAGGTACAGTAACGTTATACCACCCCTCACTACAGTTACTACAGAGCAGGTACAGTGACGTTATACCACCCCTCACTACAGTTACTACAGAGCAGGTACAGTAACGTTATACCACCCCTCACTACAGTTACTACAGAGCAGGTACAGTGACGTTATACCACCCCTCACTACAGTTACTACAGAGCAGGTACAGTAACGTTATAACACCTCTCACTACAGTTACTACAGTGCTGGTACAGTAATGTTATACCACCCCTCACTACAGTTACTACAGAGCAGGTACAGTAACGTTATACCACCCCTCACTACAGTTACTACAGAGCAGGTACAGTGACGTTATACCACCCCTCACTACAGTTACTACAGAGCAGGTACAGTAACGTTATACCAACCCTCACTACAGTTACTACAGAGCAGGTACAGTGACGTTATACCACCCCTCACTACAGTTACTACAGAGCAGGTACAGTAACGTTATACCACCCCTCACTACAGTTACTACAGAGCAGGTACAGTGACGTTATACCACCCCTCACTACAGTTACTACAGAGCAGGTACAGTAACGTTATAACACCCATCACTACAGTTACTACAGAGCAGGTACAGTAATGTTATACCACCCCTCACTACAGTTACTACAGAGCAGGTACAGTAACGTTATACCACCCCTCACTACAGTTACTACAGAGCAGGTACAGTGACGTTATACCACCCCTCACTACAGTTACTACAGAGCTGGTACAGTGACGTTATACCACCCCTCACTACAGTTACTACAGAGCTAGTACATTAGCTATTATATTCTACAAGTGTCTGGAACTCTTGGAGGGATAGGACACCATTTTTCCAAGATAAATCTCATCATTTGGTGTTTTGTTGATGGTGGTGGAGAAAGCTGTCTCAGGCGCCATTCCAGAATCTCCCATAAGTGTTCAGTTGGGTTGAGATCTGACTGAGACAGCCATGGCATATGGTTCACATCATTTTCATGCTCATCAAACTATTCAGTGCCCAATGGCCTGCCCAGCATTTTTATACATGACCCTAAGCATGATGGGATGTTAATTGCTTTATTAATTCAGGAACCACACCTGTGTGGAAGCACCTGCTTTCAATATACTTTGTGTCCCTCATGTCCGTTATCTGTAGATCTGGGACCAGTCTAGCTTACCTTGGAGTTGAGCTGCAGGTTAGAGATTAAGATGGTATGGTGTTGATGTTCACTGTTTGTTGTGCCAGAGGAAATTGTTCGCTCTGTTGAAGTATTCATCAGCTAGCTAGACTCCTTTCACCTCACCTTTGTTGATATTGATTATTGAACTTGATCATTGCTCTCTGCCAGTGCTTGAATTGGACTTAAATAGGTGCTGGTACCCATTTTGGGTGACTGTACAGTTTTTATTTAGGTGAAGGAACTCCACAATACTTTTGAGCTAATATTCTTTAACCTCTTGCCTCTACTTGGGACGCTTGCGTCCCAACTAGAGCTCTGGAAATGCAAATGCGCTACGCCAAATGCTAATAGTATTAGTTAAAACTCAAAAGTTCATTAAAATACACATGCAGGGTATCAAATTAAAGCTACACTCGTTGTGAATCCAGGCAACAAGTCCGATTTTTAAAATGCTTTTCGGCGACAGCATGAGAAGCTATTATCTGATAGCATGCACCAATACACTACAACAGAAAAGCACAGCAGGGGACGTAAACAAAATAATTAGCATTTCGGCGTTACACAAACCGCACAATAAAATAGAAAACAGTCATTACCTTTCACCATCTTCTTTGTTGGCACTCCTAGATGTCCCATAAACACTATTGGGTCTTTATTTCGATTAAATCGGGCCATATAAAGCCAAGATATCGTTATATGTAGACTGTGTGATAAACGAAAAAAACAGCGATTTCACAACGTAACGTCATTTTTAAAATTCAAAAAGTAGACGATAAACTTTCACAAAACACTTGAAATACGTTTGTAATGCTACTTTAGGTATTAGTAAACGTTAATAAGCGATAAAAATCATCCGTAGGCGATGTAAATATCATTAGCTGTCGTCTTGGAAAAAATTTCAGGAGAGAGCTCTTCCGGAATGATCTGGGCGGAGACCGGAGGTAAGCGATGCCCCTGTTTCGGTTCAACCAAGAATCAAAGATGATTCAATTCACAAGACTCTAGACAACATGGGGATGCTGTGGGAGTTGAATGCTCGGTCTTATCTAATTCGGCTCACTGTTAACAAATGCTGGAAGTGGCGCAAGGATATTTATTTCCATTTTCTGTGATCAGGTTTTCCTGCGCTTTCCGATGTAACGCACGTTATGTAATAGCCACAGTCGTGATTTAACCAGTTTTAAAAACGTCCGAGGGTTTCCTATCCACACATTCTAACCATATGAACGTACTATATTCCTGGCATGAGTAGCAGGGCGCTGAAATGTTGCGCGATTTTTAACAAAATGTTCAAAAAAGTAGAGGGTCGACTGAAGAGGTTAAGTGGTGCAGGAACTCAAGCTGTAGAACATTTGAGGTTCCGGTGAGCTTCTTCCCAATTCAAGCACTACTCTCTGTGCTAGTCTGAAATATATATGATAAATGCCTTATCTTGAACAACCATATACTGTAGGTGATATTGCCTATTCCAACAGACTCTGTAGGATGTTATTATCCTGCCGGGCACACCAGCATGTAGACTATCTTACTGAACTACTCTGGCCCAGTGAGAGGTATGAGTGCATAGCTTGCAGCCTACAAGGCAGGGTGCCAGCTGTCTGTGTCTCAGGTCTCTGTCTGTCAGGTAGGCTGCACATGTGTACAGAGAGACAATGTGGCCTGGAACATTGTCATGTATCATCACAGTGGAACAGGGGGCCGTATGAGACAGGGTCATCAGAAATGTAGCCGCAATGAAAAATGGCATGCTCTGCCCTCCTTTTCCTATAGTCCACGAACATCTTGTTTGTCTTGATCACTTTGAGGGAGAGGTTGTTGTCCTGGCCTTACACTGCCAGGTTTCTGACCTCCCAATAGGCTGTCGCATCGTTGTCAGTGATAAGGCCTACCACCGTTGTGTCGTCAGCAAACTTAATGATGGTGTTGGAGTCGTGCTTGGCCACGCAGTCATGGGTGAACAGGGAGTACAGAAGGGGACTAAGCACCCACCCCTGAGGGGCCCCCGTGTTGAGGATCAGCGTGGCAGATGTCTTGTTGCCTACCCTTACCACCTGGGGGGCAGCCTGTCGGGAAGTCCAGGATCCAGTTGCACAGGGAGGTATTTTGTCCCAGGGTCCTGAGCTTAGTGATGAGCTTTGAGGGCACTATGGTGTTGAACGCTGAGCTGTAGTCAATGAACAGCATTCTCACGTAGGTGTTCCTTTTGTCCAGGTAGGAAAGGGTTTTGTGGAGTGCAATAGAGATTGCGTCATCTGTGGATAAGTTGGGGCGGTATGCAAATTGGAGTGGGTCTAGGTTTTCTGGGATGATGGACAATGTGCATCAAGTCTGTATTAGTGAGTGAGTGACAGTCAGAGGGATTTGTCATTTGGAAAAATGGTTACTTGCAATTGTGTTCTCTTATTGAAACATCATACTTTCCTAAAATAAATGGTGCTAGTGATATCTATGATATGTTACTTCACCATTTTCGAGAAATGAATTTGTCTATTTCCTAGATGGGTAAAACCATCAGATAACTACTATGTAATGGCATGTGAGTTGAACCTCTGAAATAGGGCAATAACTTATTGTTAGTAGAGGTCGACCGATTAATCGGAATGGCTGATTAATTAGGGCTGAATTCAAGTTTTCATAACAATCGGAAATCGTTATTTTTGGACACCGATTTGGCCGATTTTTATTGATTTATTATTATTGATTTTTTACACCTTTTATTTAATCTTTATTTAACTAGGCAGGTCAGTTATTTTCAATGACGGCCTAGGAACGGTGGGTTAACCGCCTCGTTCAGGGGCAGAACAACAGATTTTTACCTTGTCAGCTCGGGAATTCAATCTTGCAACCTTACAGTTAACTAGTCCAATGCTCTAACCACCTGCCTCTCATTGCACTCCACGAGGAGTCTGCCTGTTACGCGAATACGCAGTAAGCCAATCAATCATAATCACTAGTTAACTACACATGGTTGATGATATTACTAGTTTATCTAGCGTGTCCTGCGTTGCATATAATCGATGCAGTGCGTATCGTTGCTCCAATGTGTACCTAACCATAAACATCAATGCCTTTCTTAAAATCAATACACAGAAGCAACCAGCATATTTAGCTAAAAGAAATCCAGGTTAGCAGGCAATATTAACCTTGTGAAATTGTGTCACTTCTCTTGTGTTCATTGCACGTAGAGTCAGGGTATATGCAACAGTTTGGGCCGCCTAATTTGGCAGAATTTTACGTAATTATGACATAACATTAAAGGTTGTGCAATATAACAGGAATATTTAGACTAATGGATGCCACCCGTTAGATAAAATACAGAACGATTCCGTATTTCACTGAAAGAATAAACGTCTTGTTTTCGAGATGATAGTTTCCGGATTCTACCATATTAATGACCTAAGGCTCGTATTTCTGTGTGTTATTATGTTATAACTAATTCTATGATTTGATAGAGCAGTCTGACTGAGCGGTGGTAGGCAGCAGCAGGCTCGTAAGCATTCATTCAAACAGCACTTTTGTGTGTTTTACCAGCAGCTCTTCGTTGTGCTTCAAGCATTGAGCTGTTTATGACTTCAAGCCTATCAACTCTCGAGATCATTCATTAAAGACATGAGTAACCACCACGCTGCATTTCGGTCCGACTCTCTTTCGACAAACGAAGAACGCCGTTACAGAATCACCCACCACACACGGACAGAGTGGCGTGGTAACAGGCAGCAGGAGCAGCGAAGGGAGGACGTTATGGATAGCAGAGGCTTGGAGTATACGACGTGGGAAGAAATAGACAGGTGGGCGGCCGACCCAGAGAGAGTGCCTGAGCCCGCCTGGGATTCGCTGGAACAGTGCGAAGAGGGCTATAGACGAATGGAGTCGAAAAGAAAGACACGGCGGCGCAGAGCGAAAACCGAAAGTCACCCCCGATTATTTATTGGAGGAGGGCTCAGGGAGAGAGTAGCAGAGTCAGGAGTCAGACCTGAGCCTACTCTCCCTGTTAATCGTGAGGAGCAGCGATATAAGGACTTCTGGTCTTGGGAGATGATATTAGATGGAAGAGGACCCTGGGCTCAGCCTGGTGAATATCGCCGCCCCAAGGAGGAAGCAGAGGCAGGAGGAGATAGGAGCCGACGATACGAGGGAACACGGTTGGCAAGGAAGCCCGAAAAGCAACCCAAAAAATTATTGGGGGGGGCTTACAGGGAGTATGGCTATGCCAGGTAGGAGACCTGCGCAAACTCCCTGTGCTTACCGGTGGGCTAGAGAGACCGGGCAGACACCGTGTTATGCTATGGAGCGCACGGTGTTTCCAGTGCGGGTGCATAGCCCGGTGCGGTTCATACCAGCCCTTCGTATTGGCCGGGCTAGAGTGGGCATCGAGCCAGGGAAGCTTGGGCAGGCTCGGTGCTCAAGAGCTCCAGTGCGCCTGCACGGTCCGGTCTATCCAGAGCCACCTCCACACACCAGTCCTCCGGTAGCAGCTCCCCGCACCAGGCTTCCTGTGCGTGTCCTCGCTCCAGTATCACCAGTGCCAGCACCACGCATCAGGTCTACAGTGCGCCTCGCCTCTCCTGCGCTGTCGGAGTCTCCCTCCTCTACAGCGCTGTCGGAGCATGTCTCCTCTCCTGCGCTGCCGGAGTCTCCCGCCTGTTCAGCGCTTCCAGAGCCTTTCTCCTCTCCTGCGCTGCCAGAGTCTCCCGCCTATTCAGCGCTTCCAGAGCCTTCCTCCTCTACAGCGCTGCCGGAGTCTCCCGCCTGTTCAGCGCTTCCAGAGCCTTCCTCCTCTACAGCGCTGCCGGAGCCTCCTGCCTGTTTAGCGCAGCCTGAGCTGCCAGTCTGCAGGGAGCTGTCAGTCTGCAAGGTGCTGTCAGTCTGCATGAAGCAGCCAGAGCTGCCAGTCTGCAAGGAGCTGTAGTCTGTAAGGAGCTGCCAGTCTGCAGGGTGCTGTCAGCCTGCATGGAGCAGTCAGTGCTGTCAGTCTGCATGAAGCAGCCAGAGCTGTCAGTCTGCATAGAGCAGCTAGATCCGCCAGTCAGCCATGATCTTCTAGATCTGCCAGTCAACCAGATTCTTCCAGATCTGCCAGTCAACCAGTCTCTTCCAGATCTGCCAGTCAACCAGTCTCTTCCAGATCTGCCAGTCTGCATAGAACAGCTAGATCTGCCAGTCAGCCATGATCTTCTAGATCTGCCAGTCAACCAGATTCTACCAGATCTGCCAGTCAACCAGAATCTTCCAGATCTGCTAGTCAGCCTGAATCTTCCAGATCCGCCAGCCAGCCAGGATCTACCGGAGCCTACTACCTACCTGAGCTTCCTCTCAGTACTGGGCTGCCCCTCAGTCCCGAGCTGCCCCTCAGTCCCGAGCTGCCCCTCGGTCCCGAGCTGCCCCTCGGTCCCGAGCTGCCCCTCAGTCCCGAGCTGTCCCTCAGTCCCGAGATGCCCCTCAGTTCTGTGGGGTTCTGGGTGAGGACTATTAGGCCATGGTCGGCGGCGAGGGTGGATTATCCCAGGACGCGAAGGGGAGGAACTAGGACATTAATGAAGTGGGGTCCACGTCCCGAGCCGGAGCCGCCACCATGGACAGACGCCCACCCGGACCCTCCCTATGGTTTTGAGGTGCGTCCGGGAGTCCGCACCTTAGGGTGGGGGTTCTGTCACGCATTGGTCATAGTGTTTTGTGTTTTCGTTATATATTTGGTCAGGCCAGGGTGTGACATGGGTTTATGTGTTGTGTTTCGTATTGGGGTTTTATAGGATTTGGGATTGCGATTGATTAGAGGTGTGTCTAGTATAGGCTTGGCTGCCTGAGGCGGTTCTCAATCAGAGTCAGGTGATTCTCGTTGTCTCGGATTGGGAACCGTATTTAGGTAGCCTGGGTTTCACTTTATTTCGTGGGTGATTGTTCCTGTCTCTGTGTAGTTTCACCAGATAGGCTGTAATTAGGTTTCACGTTCCGTTTGTTGTTTTGTATTTCTTCAGTTATTTCATGTATCGCTATTTCATTCATTAAAGACATGAGTAACCACCACGCTGCATTTCGGTCCGACTCTCTTTCGAAGAACGCCATTACAGTCAGAACTATTTAGGGTTTGCTGTACATAGAGAATATTCAGATTTTGAGAGGATGAAAATTGTAAGGAATGTTTTTACATTGGTGGCCCAAATGGTACCCTATTCCCTATTTAGTGCACTACTTATTTCTTTTTTACCAGGGCCCATATGGCTCTTGTCAAAAGTAGTGCACTATATAGGGAATAGGCCTAGTCTGCGTGTCCCAAATGGCACCCTATCTCCAGTCACAAGTAGCCCTAGTTATTATAGCATGTATAAACACACCCCGTGGTTTCCATGGTCACTACAAGAGAGTCAGAGGCCGTTCCCAAATAGAATTCTGAGATTTCCAACAGTGGAACGCCAGGAGTCAACGAGGAATGGAACAGTCCAAAGTGATTAGCTGAAGGAAAGAAGTGCCCTGGTTTTTGGCTTCTATTGGCCACATTCTCAGGGCAGAATTCAATGAAGACCTTTATTTTGTTCCCACTTTGAAAGAAATTTGAAAAGTTTAATGAAGCATTAATATAACCTTTATTATGCTTGTAGATACTTCAGAAATCATTCATTCATAAGAAAATGTCTTGCTACACTTCCAAGCACATTTCTTATAAATGCTTAATGAATGCTCTATCAAATCAAATGTATTTATAAAGCCCTTTTTACATCAGATGTCACAAAGTGCTTATACAGAAACCCATCCTTAAACCCCAAACAGCAAGCAATGCAGATGTAGAAGCACGGTGGCTAGGAAAAACTCCATAGAAAGGCAGAAACTTAGGAAGAAACCTAGAGAGGAACTGAGGGGTGGTCAGTCCTCTTCTGACTGTGCTGGGTGGAGATTACAAGAGTACATGGCCATTAAGGCCAGATTGTTCTTCAAGATGTACAAACGTTCATAGATGACCAGTAGCGTCAAATAATAATCACTTGTAGAGGGTGCAACAGGTCAGCACCTCAGGAATAAATGTCATTTGGCTTTTCATAGCCAAACATTCAGAGGTCGTGACAGCAGGTGCGGTAGAGAGAGAGTTGAAAACAGCAGGTCTGGGACAAGGTAGCACGTCCGGTGAACAGGTCAGGGTTCCATAGCCACAGGCAGGACAGTTGAAACTGGAGCAGCAGCATGACCAGGTGGACTGGGGACAGCCAGGAGTCATCAGGCCAGGTAGTCCTGAGGCATGGTCCTAGGGCTCAGGTCCTCCAGAGGGGAGGAAGAGGGAGATAGAGGGAGCATACATAAATTCACACAGGTCACCAGGTAAGAAAGGAGAATTACCCCAGATATAACAGACTGACCCTAGCCCCCCAGCACATAGACTATTGCATAGATACTGGAGGCTGCTTTAAGAATACGCTGTATGAATGCCCTATAAAGCCTGATGTATTAGTGTTTCCCTGTGTAAACTAACCAGTCTTCTGTGTTGTATTCATACAGGTATGCAACAAGTCTGATGGAGATAGTGGGCTTCCTGGAGAAAGAGCCCGATGATAAAAATATCCTGAAGAAGTAAGTCAATTACACACAGTCACATCCAGCAGATAGGTAGTAGCCTTGTCTTGCTACTGTTTAGCACGTCTCATTAGATACCTGAGTCATAGTTCATTCAGGAAAGGAAAGATAGATGGCTGGATGATGAATGAATGAAGTTTGACATCTATCCACCCAGCTACGTATCTTAGGTTCCTTTCATGGTAGCATGTTGGAATGTGCCGAGTTGTGAACCTAAGACCCAGCATTAAAACCCCTTTCCTGTCCTGTCTCCCCTCAGGTTCACTGAGACGCTGGTGAACATCAGGAACCGCCACAACAACGTGGTTACCACCATGGCACAGGGAGTGGTGGAGTACAAGGATGCCTTTGGCTCCGACCCTGTGACCAATCAGAACGTCCAGTACTTCTTGGATCGCTTCTACATGAGCCGCATCTCCACACGCATGATCATGAACCAGCACTGTCAGTATACAATACTAAATATACACTGAGGGTACCAAGCATTTGGAACATCTCCCTAATATTGAGTTGTACCCCCCCTTTTCCCTCAGAACAGCCTCAATTAGCTGAGGTATGGACTCTATAAGGTGTTGAAAGCCTTCCACAGGGATGCTGACTCCAATATGTCAAATTGGCTGGATGTCCTTTGGGTGGTGGATTATCTTGATACACACGGGAAACTCTTGAGTGTGAAAAACCCAGCAGTGTTGATGTTCTTGACACACTCAAACCGGTGCGCCAGGCATACCCCATTCAAAGGCACTTAAATCTTTTGTCTTGCCCATTCATCCTCTGAATGGCACACATATGCAATCCATGTCTCAATTGTCTCAAGGCTTAAGAGTCCTCCTTTAACCTGTCTCCTCCCCTTCATCTATACTGATTGAAGTGGATTTATCAAGTGAAATCAATAAGGGATCATAGCTTTCACCTGATCAGTCTTAGTCATGGAAAGAGCAGGTGTAATGTTTTGTACACTCAGTGTATACCATACTACTATAATAATATATTAATATACAGTGCATTCGTAAAGTATTCAGACCCTTTTACGCTACAGCCTTATTCTAAAATAGGTTAAATTGTTTTTTTCCCCTCGTAAATCTACACACAATACCACATAATGCCAAAGCAAAAACAGGTTTTTAGAAATAAATAAAAAATGTAATAATGAAATATCACATTTACTTAATTATTCAGACCCTTTACTCAGCGATTACAGCCTCGAGTCTTCCTGGCACACCTGTATTTGGGGAGTTTCTCCCATTCTTCTCTGCAGATCCTCTGTCAGGTTGGATGGGGACCATCACTGCACAGCTATTTTCAGGTCTCTCCAGAGATGTTCAATCAGGTTCAAGTCCGGGCTCTGGCTGGGCCACTCAAAGACATTAAGATACTTGTCCCGAAGCCAATCCTGCGTTGACTTGGCTGTGTGCTTAGGGTTGTTGTCTTGGATCCTGAGCGCTCTGGAGCAGGTTTTCATCAAGTATCTTTCCCTATGTTGCTCTGTTCATCTTTTCCTCGATCTTGACTAGTCTCCCAGTCCCTGCTGCTGAAAAACATCCCCACAGCATGATGCTGCCACCACCATGCCTCACCTTAGGGATGGTGCCAGGTTTCCTCCAGATGTGACGCTTGGCATTCAGGCCAAAGAGTTCAATATTAGTTTCATCAGACCAGAGAATCTTGTTTCTCACGGTCTGCGAGTCCTTTTGGCAAATTCCAAGCGGGCTGTCGTGCCTTTCAGCGAGGAGTGGATTCCATCTGGCCACTCTACCTTAAAGACCTGATTGGTAGTGTGTTGCAGAGATGGTTGTCCTTCTGGAAGATTCTCCCATCTCCACAGAAGAAGTCTGGAGCTCTGTCAGGGTGACCATCGGGTTCTTGGTCACCTCCCTGAACAAGGCCCTTCTCCCGTGATTGCTTAGTTTGGCTAGCTCTAGGAAGAGTCTTGGTGGTTTCAAACTTCTTCCATTTAAGAATGATAGAGGCCACTGTGTTCTTGGGGACCTTAATGCTGTATACAATTTTTGGTACCCTTCCCCAGATCTGTGCCTCGGCACAATCCTGTTTCGGAGCCATACGGACAATTCCTTCGACTTCAACTGTGTCTGTCTTTCCAAATCATGTCACATCAATTGAATTTAGCACAGGTGGACTCCAATCAAGTTGTAGAAACATCTCAATGATGATCAATGGAAACAGGATGCACCTGAGCTCAATTTCGAGTCTCATAGCAAAGGGTCTCAATACTTATTGTAACGTGGTAATGAACCCAAGAACAGAGAATGAACCAAACCAGGAAACGTCGATCTGAGAAAACGTAGACTTTACTTGGAAAAAATAAACAGAACAATACAGGAAACTCAAAAACTAAAACAATAAACACTAGTACTCAATCTACACGGGGGAGACATACAAGAAACTAAATCCATGAGCTAACAAAAGGGAACAGAAAACACCTCTCTGAAACCATGACACTTATGCAATGCATTTGTTTTCGCTTTGTCATTATGGGGTATTTATTTAGATTTAAAAAAAAATATATATATATATATATTTTATGCAATTTTAGAATAAGTCTGTAACCTAACAAAATGTGGAAAATGTGAAGGGGTCTGAAAACTTTCCGAATGCACTGTATACCATACTCAAAAGTACCATTGTGACGTGTTTTTGAATTGGCATCCAGGTGTGGTTATTACCACATGAGTTTCATGTATCTATTCAGCTCTCATCTTTGATGGAAGCGTCAACCCCGCCCATCCCAAGCACATTGGCACCATCGACCCTGACTGCGACGTGACGGAGGTGGTAAAAGGTGCTGTCCCTCATCAGCTACAACATGCCACACAAACACACACTATACTTAGTCCCTAGATAACAAGCTTGATTTACAGGAGTAATCTCACCATCTTTCTCACTGCTACAGTAGGTGGTTGTGAACATGTCTGAACATGTCATCCTAGAAGTCGTTTGAGCTGACATCAAAATAACATAATTCACGATTAGTGTAGGCCGGCTCTGGCCCAACCCATCAGTTTCTGTGACCAATCAGAACGGTTTGAAGAAGAAGCTGCAAAGGAGGGAGAATCCAGACTCCTCTTGGAGAGGAAAACGTTAGTGGGCGTGGCGTTGGGCCAGAGGGATGTGGATTGGTAGCCAGGCAACCTTTTCACCTTGCACAGAATATAAATTCTCCTGTAATTTTAAACACAGTAGAAGATGTGTGTAAACATAATAATTTTTAAATGGATACAGAGACAGATGGTTCTCCACCTGTCCCTGTTGCTACATGTCATTTTGTTTAGTTTATTATTCTACTTTTGTAACGGTTATTACATTTAGTTGTTATGGTAACTAGATTGAATGTCAGTGTACTACAGTCCTAGTCTTGTTTTGTCTGTCTGTTCCCAGATGCCTTTGATAGCTCCAAGATGCTCTGTGAACAGTACTACCTGACCTCGCCAGAGATTGACCTCACACAAGTCAACGGTAAATCGCATTCTATACAGGGTTACAGACCTTGGTTCAGGTCGTATTTGTTTCCCTTCAAATACTTTAGCTGCTCTTGATTGAGCTGTAGTAGCTGCTCTTGGTTGAGCTTGCCTGGCTCAATTGATCCAATAGAATAGTCCCAGAAGTATAAACCAGCCCAGCTGGCACTGCTGAAGGGCTCAATCAAATGCACAAAGTATTTGAAATCTTTTGATACAACATTATGCAGTCACGTGTTGTATTGTGCCAATCGAAAGGAGAATGTCCAGAGAATCTTGAAGCTGTTTCTAGTTCTCCTATTTCCAAAATAGTCACATTTGGGAAGCAAGTGGGGGTTGGTAGCCTAGCAGTTAAGAGCGTCGGCCCAGTAACCCAAAGGTCGCTGGTACGTATCCCCAAGCCAACTAGGTGAAAAATCTGTTGATGTGCTCTTGAGCAAGGCACTTAACCCTAATTGCTCCTGTAAATTGCTCTGGATAAGAGAGTCTGCTAAAGAATTTGAACCACAGGCAGCCATGTCTACAGAGAACCATTCATTCATACATGTCTGTTACATAGAAGTCAATAAGTATTGAATGTATACCTGTGTATCGCCCCTGTGTAGGTTATGTGTCGCATGAACAGGATAATAGCCAATAGCACCACTTCAAAAGTCTAACCATGACAAATAATCATCTTTGCCTAAACTAGATCAAATCCAGATGTCATTTGGTGCTCAAACATACATCCCAGCCATAAAATAGCATCACCTACATCTAATACATTACATTGGGGTGTTGAACAGTCACATTAGAATGAATGATTCATCATAGCTTTCCTTTGGTCAATGTGCACCAAATCAATCCCCACCAGTTTATCTGTCTCCAGTCAGCAGCAGTGGAACAGAACAGCAACAAGACCCTTGCTACATGCTCAGTCTTGTCGCCGGGCAGATTTCTCTCAGGGAAGCGTCCAAGTCCAACTCTTAATAATAAACCTCAGTTCACCCAAATTCAGCTATTTAATAGTCACCATGTTAAATGAGCCATAAAAAAGGAAAACAATGTCTGTTCATGGGCTTGGTTGGTCGTAGCCTTGTCCCCAGGGCCCAGTTTTTCCAAGTCATCTGTCTGGATTTCCCCTATCGAATAGGATTCAATGCATAAAAATATAATGAATAGAGGGAACAAATTGTTGACTTGAATGGGGACTCCCATTATATTTATATGCATTGAATCCTATCCGATATAGACTATAACTTTTAAAAAACTGGGCCCTGGCTATCAGAAGTGGCTGGTAACGAGATTAGGTTGGCAGAAGAGTAAATTCTGAATTTGATAGTGGTTATTGAGTTGAGTTGTGCATGTTATGCATTTGCAATAAGATGTGAAAGTTGCTTTTGGTTTCTAGTAACTTCTATTCTCAGTTGTGTATGTTATACATTTTCAATAAGTCTAAGTCATGTTTGGAGTCATTTGGAGTAATGCTCAGTGTTCCTCAGCCAAAGGTCCTGACCAGCCTCTTCGTATTGTCTATGTTCCTTCCCATCTCTACCACATGCTGTTTGAGCTCTTCAAGGTACACCAAACATGTCCTTATTATGTCACTTTTATTTATATGACCTCAATTTGATTCATATTACTTTGTCATTTTCTCAAGCAATGGTTGTTTTGTTTCCAGAACGCCATGAGAGCAACAGTGGAGACTCATGAAATGGCCCTGCATCTCCCGCCGGTCAAAGTCCGAGTCTCCCTGGGCAGTGAGGACCTAACAATCAAGGTAAACAAAGGCTCAGAGAGTATTAACCGTCCACCATCACAATGAGACATGACACATTACATTCCCAGCATACAAAAGGTTGTGCATGCACATCCAACATCCTTCCACACATGCAGGTTGGAAATAATAACATGGGACATAGACGCCTAGTGTGTACAGTTGAATGTGTATATTTGTCTATGAGTACGTACAGTATTACTATAGATTTCCTCCTAGGTCCTAATATGATATTTGGGGAGACAACAGGAAGATCGGCTAGAACCGAGAGTGGATCAGATCTGTAACGTTGTTGTTGTTGTTTCTAGATATCAGATCGAGGAGGCGGAGTTCCCCTGAGGAAGATAGAGCGTTTGTTCAGTTACATGTACTCCACCGCCCCCAGTCCCGTCGATATTGACAACAGCCGCAATGCACCACTGGTAACACCCTGTCCTGGTGCCATTTAAACTATATAGTTGAATAGTGCATTCGGAAAGTATTCAGAGCTTGACTTTTTCCACATTTTGTTACGTTACAGGCTTATTCTAAAATGTATTAAATATTTTTTTCCGTCATCAATCTACACATAATACCCACTTAAATAACATCCATCTGATGCATCTGAATGTGGGAAGACTCATCATGTGACCAGCTTGTGATAGAGCCATATCCTCATCATCTAACTTACCACTCCACTCTGTGGTCCATCAACAGGCATTTTTTAATGTATTTGTTATTTAACCTTTATTTAAAGTTAGTTGAGAACAATTGTAAACAATTGTGAACAGTTGTAAACTTCTCATTTACAACTGCGACCTGGCCAAGATGAAGCAAAGCAGTGCGACACAAACAACAACACAGTGCTACACATGGAATACACATACACACAGTCATATAACCTAACCTACCACTCCAGACCCTTTACTCAGTCCTTTGTTGAACCACCTTTGGCAGCGATTACAGCCTCGAGTCTTCTTGGGTATGGCGCTATGAGCTTAGCACACCTGTATTTGGGGATTTTCTCCCATTCTTCTCTGCAGATCCTCTCATGCTCTGCCAGGTTGGATGGGGAGTATCGCTGCACAGCTATTTTCAGGCCACTCAATGACATTCAGAGACTTGTCCCGAAACAGATCCTACATTGTCTTCGCGTCAGTCTGATGTCCTGAGCGCTGTGGAGCAGGTTTTCATCAAGGATCTCTCTCTACTTTACTTCGTTCATCTTTCTCTTGATCCTGACTAGTGTCCCTGTTGCTGAGAAATATCTCCAAACATGATGTTGCCACCACCATGCTTCACCGTAGGGATGGTGCCAAATTTCCTCCAGATGTGACACTTGGTATTCAGGCCAAAGAGTTCAATCTTGGTTTCATCAGACCAGAAAATCTTGCTTCTCATGGTCTGAGGTTGCTTTTGGAAAACTCCAAGCAGGCTGTCATGTACCTTTTACTGAGGAGTGGCTTCCGTATGGCAACTACCATAAAGGCCTGATTGTTGGAGTGCTGCAGAGCTGGTTGTATTTCTGGAAGGTTCTCCCATCTCCACAGAGGAACTCTGGAGCTCTGTCAGAGTGACTATCAGGTTCTTGGTCACCTCCCTGATTGCTCAGTTTGGCCGGGCGGCTAGCTCTAGGAAGAGTCTTGGTGGTTCTAAACTTCTTCCATTTAAGAATGATAGAGGCCACTGTGTTCTTGCGGACCTTCAATCCAGCAGAAATGTTTTGGTACTCTTCCCCAGATTTGTGCCTCAACACAATCCTGTCTCGGAGCTCTACGGACAATTCCTTTGATCTCATTGCTTCCTTTTTGCTCTGACATGCACTTTCAACTATGGGACCTTATATAGACAGACAGGTGTTTGCCTTTCCAATCAATTGAATTTACCACAGGTGAACTCCAATCAAGTTGTAGAAACATCTCAAGGATGATCAATGGAAACAGGATGCACCGGAGCTCAATTTCGAGTCTCATAGCAAAGGGTCTGAATACTTATGTAAATAAGGTATTTATGTTTTTTATTTCAAAAAACCTGTTTTCGCTTTGTCATTATTATTGTGTGTAGATTGATGAGTACATTTATTTATTTAATCAATTTTAGAATAAGGCTGTAACGTAACAAAATGGGAAGGGGTCTGAATACTTTCCCAATGCACTGTATACAATGTATACAATGAACCTAAACTACTGGCAGTGTAGTTTAATAGTCTGTATAACTTGATTTAAGCCTATGACTTTGGCAGTTTGGTCACATGTTAGAGAGACATTTATTTTTCAATTGAATCAAGCGCCTGCTGTTTATTTTATCTCAGCTAAAATGTAAACCGCAACCAAGTCTATACTGACTAAAATGTCATCTGTGAGCCAACAGTAGTGAACACGGTTGTAAATAATCAGAATTACAAACTGGACTGGACTGTTCATTCATTGCCCTGAGTTAAAAGTGTAACTGAGTTCTTGTCTACTACTGTACTGTGATTGTTCAGAGTGAGTTTAACTCTTTGTGTCCCTGGCTCTGGTTCTCTGTAGGCTGGTTTTGGCTATGGTCTTCCCATCTCCCGTCTCTATGCCAAGTACTTCCAGGGAGACCTGCAGCTCTACTCCATGGAGGGATATGGGACGTCAGCTGTCATCTACCTGAAGGTAACACTTCTACGCATGGAATTTATTAACTTGTTGTCTTGTTCTACATCTAAACAATGATGGTGTTTTTGAAGTATGTAGGTTCATTTTCAATATTGGTTCACGTGCAACAGTATGGCTCACAGAGTTATAATGTAAGCTCACTCTGTCCTATTACCTAGTACCCAATGCTCATGTAAATCCATTACCCGCTTAAATAACTTCCATCTGATGCATCTGAATGTGGGTCATGATGGAAGACTCCTCATGTGACCAGCTTGTGATAGAGCCATATCCTCATCATCTAACTTACCACTCCACTCTGTGCTCCTTTACCAGGCTTTGTACTTATATAACCTAACCTACCACTTCACTCTGTGCTCCATTAACATGCCTTGTACATGTATAACCTAACATACCACTCCACTCTGTGCTCCATTACCAGGCCTTGTACTTATATAACCTAACATACCACTTCACTCTGTGCTCCATTACCAGGCCTTGTACTTGTATAACCTAACATACCACTCCACTCTGTGCTCCATTACCAGGCCTTGTACTTGTATAACCTAACATACCACTCCACTCTGTGCTCCATTACCAGGCCTTGTACTTATATAACCTAACCTACCACTCTACTCGGTGCTCCAGTAACAGGCCTTGTACTTATATAACCTACCACTCCACTCTGTGCTCCATTAACAGGCCTTGTCCTCAGAGTCTGTGGAAAGACTTCCTGTTTACAACCAGTCAGCCATAAGGCATTACCAGACAAGCAATGAGGCAGATGACTGGTGCATGCCCAGCAAGGATCCCAAGAAGCTGGGGAAGTATGAGAGGAGAAGTTAACCAAACAGACGGAGAGAGAGAGCTCAGATAACATGAAGAGGAGAGGAGCAGGAGGAAAGAAAGAAGAAGAGGAGGATGACTGAAAGGAGGAATGGAATGATGATTCATAATCAGAAACTGACAGAAGGTACCCAGTTGTACTGTGTGTGTGTGTGTGCAATGGAGATTCTCATCCAGCACTTGAAGTGGAAAAACACATTCAGGTTGGAGGCGTTTCAATGGCAATACCAGGATCTCTATTCAAAACCAGGATCTCTATTCAAAACCAAGATTTCTATTCAATACCAGGATCTCTATTCAATACCAAGATTTCTATTCAATACCAGGATCTCTATTCAATACCAGGATCTATATTCAATAAGTGACTTTGTGAATGTTACAGTCAGAAACAGGGCCATGAACTACTCACAATCACATCTCACCTTTTGGTTTCATTTAGCCACACGTTTCAGGTATTCATTTCACTCACTTATTTTAACATTATGACACTGAAGCAGTGTAAAAAAAACTAGCATTTTGTTTAAAAGGTGTATTTTAGTTTACAACTGATCATTTAATTTATCAAATGCCTGAATTTGGTTATACAGTGAGATAAGCGGCAGGGTAGCCTAGTGGTTAGAGCGTTGGACTAGTAATCGAAAGGTTGAAAGTTCATATCCCCGAGCTGACAAGGTACAAATCAGTCGTTCTGCCCCTGAACAGGCAGTTATTGAAAATAAGAATTTGTTCTTAACTGACTTGCCAAGTTAAATAAAGGTTAAATAAATAAAAAGCTGCACTATCACAGTAGTATTGTCTGTGATACTACATTTTAGATTTTGTATCTAGTGTTCTCTAAACTCTTCACTTACGGCTACAGTATGCAGCTAGAACACTGAGCTCCATGGACGCAGATAGATATAGTGTGTCAGTCAGAGACATGTCAAGGCCATGCTGTCAGTCGATGGGTTTTCTCTGGTTACCCTTCTACTACAGGATGTTCTATGGGTACATAGTGGTCAACAAATGTTATTTTCAACATACTATGTAGACTCCATATAGTTTCAACTCTGAGCATTTCACCTTTTTGTTTTTTACTGCTTACAAATATTTGTCAATCTCGGAAGTTTAACAGACGTTTATCTCCAATGTTTTTTGCGGCCTAAAGGGAATTTAGTAGGATCAACTGTAAATCTTGGTGACTAATTTTTTTTGTTCCACCCTCACTTGTTGAATAAGACAAGAGCTCAAACAAAGGTCATTCATTCAAGGTTTCCTATGAAGACAGAAAATAGATATTGAAGACATTGAGGTATCTAGTACATTTACTCTAAACCAAGTCCAACTGAGTTTAAGTAGAAGTTATGTGAATATTGAGATACATTTTCTATCATTCTGTTATATTTTTCAATGACTAAAACAATTGCATTTTAGAGGCCGGATAGGTCTTTTATACATGAAGTATTTATTGAATAACGTTGTGTGCCAGAGAGCAAAATGGGAGTATTATCACATTTCTGTGATTAGGGACACAGTAAGACTGAGTTGAATCAAATGTTTGACTGGTGCCCAGTGTGGGTATTCTTTGATGTGTTAACTTGGGCAGTCATTACAACATTTCATTTCCTGGTATACACTAAATAGTCACTATTATTACACTCCTTAGCAATAAGAAATCACATAAAAGACTATGTACACTTACTAACATTTAATCCAATAACAGCTAAGTATTTGTAACTAGTCAATATTTGTATGTGCATTGAAACAAAACAAAAATAGTTTGAGCCTAACACTGAAGTGCCAACTTTTATTTCTCTCTTTCTGGTTTTTAACATGTATGGTTTTAAATCACACGATCTCGGGATGTTGAAGGCATTTCATATTTTTCAAAGTATCACCGTAAGTGCTGTGATGTCATATTAAACCGACCTGGGAGGAGCTATCTATCAATGGAAGTTGCTGATTGGACCTCACACGGTGGGCGGAGTCCTAATTTGAGATTATTGCACATAATTTATTATTGTTGCCGTGAATAGATGATTTACCAATATACATTATTTGGGTTATGGGCAACCATCTAATGTCAGGATTTCAGTCTAATTGAATTCTAACTGAATAACAATAGTGGTTATCTGCTTATTTTAAGCATCTTTAGGTTGTTCAATAAAATGCAGCTCTTTATGTAGTTCTCACTCTGCCTTTTGTCCCTCTGCCAGTGCCTTCAGAAAGTATTCATACCCCTTGACGTATTCCACATTTTGTTGAGTTACAGCCTGCATTCAAAATGTATTAAATAAATAAAACATCTCACCCATCTACACACAATACCCCTTGATAACAGTGAAAACATGTTTGTAGAAAGTTTAGCAAATGTATTTAAATTGAAATACAGGAAAATCTCATTTACATAGGTATTCACACCCATGTTTCAATACATTGTAGAAGCACATTTGGCGGCAATTTCAGCTTTGAGTCATCTTGGGTATGTCTGTATAAGCTTTGAGTCATCTTGGGTATGTCTGTATAAGCTTTGAGTCATCTTGGGTATGTCTGTATAAGCTTTGAGTCGTCTTGGGTATGTCTGTATAAGCTTTGAGTCGTCTTGGGTATGTCTGTATAAGCTTTGAGTCATCTTGGGTATGTCTGTATAAGCTTTGAGTCATCTTGGGTATGTCTGTATAAGCTTTGAGTCGTCTTGGGTATGTCTGTGTCAGCTTTGAGTCGTCTTGGGTATGTCTGTATAAGCTTTGAGTCGTCTTGGGTATGTCTGTATAAGCTTTGAGTCATCTTGGGTATGTCTGTATAAGCTTTGCACATCTGGAATTGGGGATTTTCTCCCATTCTTCCTTACAGATTTTCTCAAACTGTTAAGTTAGACGGGGAAAGGCGGTGAACAGAAATCTTCAAGTCTTTCCAAAGATTTTCAATAGGATTCAAGTCTGGGCTTTGGCTGGCCCACTCAAGGACTTTCACATTCTTGTTCTGAAGCCATTGCATCGTTGCTTTGGCTGTATGCTTGAGGTCGTTGTCCTGTTGATACGTAAATCTTCGCCCCAGTCTGTTGTTTGCACTCTGAAGCAGGTTCTTAATGATTTGACTGTATTTGGCTCCATTCATTGTTCCCTGTATATCCTTAAGTCTCCCAGTCCCTGCCACTGAAAAGCATCCCCCATAGCATGATGCTGCCACCACCATGCTTCACAATAGGGATGGTTTTCTTTTACACATAGCACTTTGCATTCAGGCCAAATAATAAATGTGTCTCATCGGACCACTTCAGCCTTATGACCTGTCTTTCATGTGCTGTCGTATGCCTTTTTCTCAGGAGTGGCTTCCGTCTGGCCACTCTCCCATAAAGCCCAGCTTGGTGAAGTGCTGTAGAGACTGTTGTCCTGGTGGCAGGGTCGCCCATCACAGCCATTGAACTCTGAAGTACTGTCTGACCAAGGTCCTTCTTGCCCAGTTGATCAGTTTGGTCAGCTCTAGTCTAGATGGAAGAAAATATGGAACTATTTCCCAATGATGGAGACCACTGGGCTCTTGGAAACTTTCAACACTCTAGAAATAGTTTTATACCCTTCACCAGATATACAGTGAGCTTCATTTAGTTGTTTTGGCTCTGTGCAGACTGTCAGGTTTAATTTGAAGGTATTTTGATCTACATATGGTGAACCGTCCCATATTTATAGCATGCGATGACTACATCAAGCTCTACAAACAGGCTGGAGGCATTTGCTATTTGTTTTAGTTGTTTGATTATCTTGTGCCCATTGGAAAATAATGGTAAATGTATTGTGTCATTTTGGAGTCACTTTTATTTTAAATAAGAATAGAATATGTTTCTAAACATCCTAACATGTTTTACCTCCCCTGATATTGTAATGGTGAAAGGTTAGCATGTGTTGGGGGTATGATATTTGTGCATGCTTGGAATATGGGACCAAATACTAAACTTTTGACTATTTAATACACAAGTGAATTTGTCCCAATACTTTTGGTCCCCTGGAATTGGGGGAACATGTACAAAAAGTGCTGTAATTTCTAAACGGTTCACCCTATGGATGAAAATACCCTCAAATTACAGTCGGCACTTTAACCTCCATAGTCATTGTATCATTTCAAATCCAAAGTGCTGGAGTACAGAGCCAAAACCACAAATATTTAATTATCTCAATACTTTGAGCTTACTGTATGCCTAAAAACAATCTCAGTGATCGTACAGTTCCTTGGACTTCATGGTATAGTTTCTGCTCTGACATGCCCTGTCAACTGTGGGACTTCTATAGACATGTGTGTTTCTTTCTAAATCATGTCCAAACAAATGGATTGGCCACAGGTGGACTCCAATCAAGTTGTAGTGACATCTCAAGGATGATGAAGGACATTTGGATGCACCTGAGCTCAATTTGGAGTGTGTGCAAAGGGGTGTAAATTTGATATTTCTATATTTCATTTTCAATAAATTTCCAAAAATGTATAAAAACATGTTTTTACTTCATCATTATGGGGTATTGTGTGTAGATGAATGAGAAACATATTTTGATTCATTTTCAATTCAGCCTGTAACAACATAATGTGGAATAAGTCAAGGGGTATGAATACTTTCTGAATGAGCTGTATGTGCCTGCAGTGCTTCCGTTTAGAAGCCTTTGCAAGTGCTTCAGCTTCAGTCAGAAAGTGATTATGGTAACAACAATTTCTATCTACTAACTACAGTATTGATTCACTCCTGTATACATGTGTTTTCTAGATGAGTTTTTCATTAAAAAAGGACCTGATTTTTAAGGGTTGATGATCAATGTTTTCCCTCATCGCTATTATTTGATCCTATCATGTTGTCAAGGCCGATTTGTTAGAACCTTCCCCTCTGATTCAGTTTGTGACAGTACAGTCAAGTTTACCATGTGAATAACTGATAAGATCTACCAACTGTCACAACTACCATCACTGAACACAGCATAATAAAACACATTTAAAACACTTTCACTTGTTATTATTGGACTAACCCCTGTTCTGACAGTTCTGTAACTGACCCTGTCTCCTCTTACTGACAGTCAGTAGTGAACTTGACCTCTGGTACCCTGACCAAGCCTGCATCCTAAAGGCCTCTCCAGTACTGTACTGCCAGGCTACCCGCTTCCCATGTGTGTCTGAGTGTGTTGACAACACACACAAACCTTTTGCTTACATTTCAGAGTGCAATCAGGAAACATCCTCTCACTGTCAACTGCGTTTATTTTCAGAAAACTTGTATAAATATTTGTACATAAGATTCAACAACTGAGACATAAACCGAACAAGTTCCACAGACATGTGACTAACAAAAATGGAATAATGTGTCCCTGAACAAATGGGGGGGGGGGGGGGATCAAAAGTAACAGCTGCATTAAGTACATGTGCATCTCCTCCTCATGGACTACACCAGATTTGCTAGTTCTTGCCGTGAGATGTTACCCACTCTTCCACCAAGGCACCTGCAAGTTCCCGGACATTTCTGGGGGGGGGGCGTGCTCAGGGCTCTTTCCTGTCCATGGCAGAACACTGACATTCCTGTCTTGCAGGAAATCATGCACAGAACAAGCAGTATGGCTGTTGGCATTGTCATGCTGGAGGGTCATGTCAGGATGAGCCTGCAGGAAGGGTACCACATGAGGGAGGAGGATGTCTTCCCTGTAACCCTCAGTGTTGAGATTGCCTAAAATGATAAGCTCAGTCCGATGATGCTGTGACACACCACCCCAGACCATGACGGACCCTCCACCTCCAAATCAATCCCACTCCAGAGTACAGGCCTCGGTGTAACGCTCATTCCTTCGACGATAAATGCGAATCCGACCATCACCCCTGGTGAGACAAAACCGCGACTCGTCAGTGAAGAGCACTTTTTGACAGTCCTGTCTGGTCCAGCGACGGTGGGTTTGTGCCCATAGTCGATGTTGTTGCCGGTGATGTCTGGTGAGGACCTGCCTTACAACAGGCCTACTACAAGCCATCATTCCAGCCTCTCTCAGCCTGTTGCGGAGAGTCTGAGCACTGATGGAGGGATTGTGCGTTCCTGGTGTAACTCGGGCAGTTGTTGCCATCCTGTACCTGTCCTGCAGATGTGATGTTCGGATGTACCGATCCTGTGCAGGTGTTGTTACATGTGGTCTGCCACTGCGAGGACGATCAGCTGTCCGTCCTGTCTCCCTGTAGTGCTGTCTTAGGCGTCTCACAGTACGGACATTGCAATTTATTGCCCTGGCCACATCTGCAGTCCTCACGCCTCCTTGCAGCATGCCTAAGGCACATTCACGCAAATGAGCAGAGACCCGCACACTGCTCTTGATAGTATCACTGCTCTTGATAGCATCACTGCTCTTGCTAGTATCACGGATCTTGATAGTATCACTGCTCTTGCTAGTACTGTATCACTGCTCTTGCTAGTATCATGGATCTTGATAGTATCACTGCTCTTGCTAGTACTGTATCACTGCTCTTGATAGTATCACTGCTCTTGCTAGTACTGTATCACTGCTCTTGCTAGTATCACAGATCTTGATAGTATCACTGCTCTTGCTAGTACTGTATCACTGCTCTTGATAGTATCACTGCTCTTGATAGTATCACTGCTCTTGATAGTATCACAGATCTTGCTAGTACTGTATCACTGCTCTTGCTAGTATCACAGATCTTGATAGTATCACTGCTCTTGCTAGTACTGTATCACTGCTCTTGATAGTATCACTGCTCTTGCTAGTACTGTATCACTGCTCTTGCTAGTATCACAGATCTTGATAGTATCACTGCTCTTGCTAGTACTGTATCACTGCTCTTGATAGTATCACTGCTCTTGATAGTATCACTGCTCTTGATAGTATCACTGCTCTTGATAGTATCACGGATCTTGCTAGTACTGTATCACTGCTGTTGATAGTATCACTGCTGTTGCTAGTATCACGGCTCTTGCTAGTACTGTATCACTGCTGTTGCTAGTATCACTGCTCTTGCTAGTACTGTATCACTGCTGTTGCTAGTATCACGGCTCTTGCTAGTTCACCCACATCCGTTCAATGCGATGTCTACATAAGGGTGTAAATTATAAACACTCACAAAAGCTCTGATGAAGGTATTGAGGCCAATATGTAAAGCTTAATAAGCAGTAGGTTTCACATTTTTCTCATGTTATTCAACTGTTACCATGCACCTGCAACAAAGATAGATAGCTCAGATGTGCAAGTGCCTTTTGAATTTTAAATATAGGCACCTTAACAGTTTTATATCATAACATTTTGACCTCAAAGCTTTTGGACATCAGAGCAACGTCAAGGGAATGCCATTTGAGTCAGAAAAATATATTCCTATGATATGTAGGATATAGACCACCTTGGAGAAAGCCTATCCAACTGACTATTGGAACAAGACTTAAAAATAACTGATATTGGCATAAGATGGAGGGAGTGTTTGAACATAAAAATGAGGTCTATGGTAGTGGTGAGGGCTATGGTAGTGGTGAGGACTATGGTAGTGGTGAGGGCTATGGTAGTGGTGAGGGCTATGGTAGTGGTGAGGGCTATGGTAGTGGTGAGGACTAATGTAGTGGTGAGGACTAATGTAGTGGTGAGGACTAATGTAGTGGTGAGGACTATGGTAGTGGTGAGGACTATGGTGAGGGCTATGGTAGTGGTGAGGGCTATGGTAGTGGTGAGGACTATGGTAGTGGTGAGGGCTATGGTAGTGGTGAGGGCTATGGTAGTGGTGAGGGCTATGGTAGTGGTGAGGACTAATGTAGTGGTGAGGACTATGGTAGTGGTGAGGACTATGGTAGTGGTGAGGGCTATGGTAGTGGTGAGGGCTATGGTAGTGGTGAGGACTATGGTAGTGGTGAGGGCTAATGTAGTGGTGAGGGCTATGGTAGTGGTGAGGGCTATGGTGAGGGCTATGGTAGTGGTGAGGGCTATAGTGAGGGCTATGGTAGTGGTGAAGACTATGGTAGTGGTGAGGGCTAATGTAGTGGTGAGGGCTAATGTAGTGGTGAGGGCTAATGTAGTGGTGAGGACTATGGTAGTGGTGAGGACTATGGTAGTGGTGAGGGCTAATGTAGTGGTGAGGACTATGATAGTGGTGAGGGCTATGGTAGTGGTGAGGACTGGTAGTGGTGAGGACTGGTAGTGGTAAGGACTATGGTAGTGGTGAGGGCTTTGGTAGTGGTGAGGGCTTTGGTAGTGGTGAGGGCTATGGTAGTGGTGAGGGCTATGGTAGTGGTGAGGGCTATGGTAGTGATGAGGGCTATGGTAGTGGTGAGGGCTATGGTGAGGGCTATGGTAGTGGTGAGGACTAATGTAGTGGTGAGGACTATGGTAGTGGTGAGGACTATGGTAGTGGTGAGGGCTATGGTAGTGGTGAGGGCTATGGTAGTGGTGAGGACTATGGTAGTGGTGAGGGCTAATGTAGTGGTGAGGGCTATGGTAGTGGTGAGGACTATGATAGTGGTGAGGGCTATGGTGAGGGCTATGGTAGTGGTGAGGGCTATGGTAGTGGTGAGGGCTATAGTGAGGGCTATGGTAGTGGTGAAGACTATGGTAGTGGTGAGGGCTAATGTAGTGGTGAGGGCTATGGTAGTGGTGAGGGCTATGGTAGTGGTGAGGACTAATGTAGTGGTGAGGACTAATGTAGTGGTGAGGACTAATGTAGTGGTGAGGGCTAATGTAGTGGTGAGGGCTAATGTAGTGGTGAGGGCTAATGTAGTGGTGAGGGCTAATGTAGTGGTGAGGGCTATGGTAGTGGTGAGGGCTATGGTAGTGGTGAGGGCTATGGTAGTGGTGAGGGCTAATGTAGTGGTGAGGGCTATGGTAGTGGTGAGGACTATGGTAGTGGTGAGGGCTAATGTAGTGGTGAGGGCTAATGTAGTGGTGAGGGCTATGGTAGTGGTGAGGGCTATGGTAGTGGTGAGGGCTATGGTAGTGGTGAGGGCTATGGTAGTGGTGAGGGCTATGGTAGTGGTGAGGACTATGGTAGTGGTGAGGACTAATGTAGTGGTGAGGACTATGGTAGTGGTGAGGGCTATGGTAGTGGTGAGGGCTATGGTAGTGGTGAGGACTATGGTAGTGGTGAGGGCTAATGTAGTGGTGAGGACTATGATAGTGGTGAGGGCTATGGTAGTGGTGAGGACTGGTAGTGGTGAGGACTGGTAGTGGTGAGTGGGAGTAGTGGTGAGGAGAGGCTATGGTGGGGACTATGGTAGTGGTGAGGACTATGTAGTGGTGAGGGTAGTGGTGAGGACTATGGTAGTGGTGAGGCTATGGTAGTGGTGGTGTAGGGCTATGGTAGTGGTGAGGGCTATGGTAGTGGTGAGGGCTATGGTAGTGGTGTGGGGGCTATGGTAGTGGTGAGGACTATGGTAGTGGTGGTGAGGGCTATGGTAGTGGTGAGGGCTATGGTAGTGGTGAGGGGCTATGTAGTGGTGAGGGCTATGGTAGTGGTAGGACTAATGGTAGGGCTATGGTAGTGGTGAGGGCTATGGTAGTGGTGAGGGCTATGGTAGTGGTGAGGGCTATGGTAGTGGTGAGGGCTATGGTAGTGGTGAGGGCTATGGTAGTGGTGAGGGCTAATGGTAGTGGTGAGGACTATGGTAGTGGTGAGGCTATGGTAGTGGTGAGGACTAGTGGTGAGGGCTATGGTAGTGGTGAGGGCTATGGTAGTGGTGAGGACTATGGTAGTGGTGAGGGCTATGGTAGTGGTGAGGGCTATGGTAGTGGTGAGGGCTATGGTAGTGGTGAGGGCTATGGTAGTGGTGAGGACTATGGTAGTGGTGATGGTAGTGGTGGGCTATGTAGTGGTGAGGACTATGTAGGGCTATGGTAGTGGTGAGGACTATGGTAGTGGTGAGGGCTATGGTAGTGGTGAGGGCTATGGTAGTGGTGGTAGTGGTGAGGGCTATGGTAGTGGTGAGGGCTATGGTAGTGGTGAGGACTATGTAGTGGTGAGGGCTATGGTAGTGGTGAGGGCTATGGTAGTGGTGAGGACTATGGTAGTGGTGAGGGCTATGGTAGTGGTGAGGCTATGTAGTGGTGAGGGCTATGGTAGTGGTGAGGACTATGGTAGTGGTGAGGGCTATGGTAGTGGTGAGGGACTGGTGAGGACTATGGTAGTGGTGAGGGCTATGGTAGTGGTGGTGAGGGCTATGGTAGTGGTGAGGGCTATGGTAGTGGTGAGGGGTATGGTGAGGACTATGGTGAGGGACTATGGTAGTGGTGAGGGCTATGGTAGTGGTGAGGGCTATGGTAGTGGTGAGGGACTATGGTAGTGGTGAGGGCTAATGGTAGTGGTGAGGCTGGTGAGTGGTAGTGGTGAGGGCTATGGTAGTGGTGAGGGCTATGGTAGTGGTGAGGGCTATGGTAGTGGTGAGGGCTATGGTAGTGGTGAGGACTGGTAGTGGTGAGGGCTATGGTAGTGGTGAAGACTATGGTAGTGGTGAGGGCTATGGTAGTGGTGAGGGCTATGGTAGTGGTGAGGGCTATGGTAGTGGTGAGGACTATGGTAGCGGTGAGGGCTATGGTAGCGGTGAGGGCTATGGTAGCGGTGAGGGCTATGGTAGCGGTGAGGGCTATGGTGAGGACTATGGTAGTGGTGAGGGCTATGGTAGTGGTGAGGGCTAGTGGTGAGGGCTATGGTAGTGGTGAGGGCTATGGTAGTGGTGAGGACTAATGTAGTGGTGAGGACTATGGTAGTGGTGAGGGCTAATGTAGTGGTGAGGACTATGGTAGTGGTGAGGGCTAATGTAGTGGTGAGGACTATGATAGTGGTGAGGGCTATGGTAGTGGTGAGGACTGGTAGTGGTGAGGACTGGTAGTGGTAAGGACTATGGTAGTGGTGAGGACTATGGTAGTGGTGAGGCTATGGTGAGGGCTATGGTAGTGGTGAGACTATGGTAGTGGTGAGGCTATGGTAGTGGTGAGGGCTATGGTAGTGGTGAGGGCTATGGTAGTGGTAGTGGTGAGGCTATGGTAGTGGTGAGGGCTATGTAGTGGTGAGGTGAGGGCTAATGAGTGGTGAGGGCTATGTAGTGGTGAGGGCTATGGTAGTGGTGAGGGCTATGTAGTAGTGGTGAGGACTGGTAGTGGTAGGACTATGTAGTGGTGAGGGCTATGGTAGTGGTGAGGGCTATGGTAGTGGTGAGGAGGGCTAGTAGTGAGGGCTATGGTAGTGGTGAGGGCTATGGTAGTGGTGAGGGCTAATGTAGTGGTGAGGGCTAGTGGTAGTGGTGAGGTGCTATGGTAGTGGTGAGGGCTATGGTAGTGGTGAGGGCTATGGTAGTGGTGAGGGCTATGGTAGTGGTGAGGGACTATGGTAGTGGTGAGGACTGGTAGTGGTGAGGACTGGTAGTGGTAAGGACTATGGTAGTGGTGAGGGCTTTGGAAGTGGTGAGGGCTATGGTAGTGGTGAAGACTATGGTAGTGGTGAGGGCTATGGTAGTGGTGAGGGCTATGGTAGTGGTGAGGGCTATGGTAGTGGTGAGGGCTATGGTAGTGGTGAGGGCTATGGTAGTGGTGAGGACTAATGTAGTGGTGAGGGCTATGGTGAGGGCTATGGTAGTGGTGAGGACTGTGAGGCTATGGTAGTGGTGAGGACTATGGTAGTGGTGAGGGCTATGGTAGTGGTGAGGGCTATGGTAGTGGTGAGGACTAATGGTAGTGGTGAGGACTAATGTAGCGGTGAGGGCTATGCTAGTGGTGAGGGCTATGGTAGTGGTGAGGCTATGATAGTGGTGAGGGCTATGGTAGTGGTGAGGCTATGGTAGTGGTAGTGGTGAGGGACTATGGTAGTGGTGAGGGCTATGGTAGTGGTGAGGGCTATGGTAGTGGTGAGGGCTATGGTAGTGGTGAGGGCTATGGTAGTGGTAGTGGTGAGGACTATGGTAGTGGTGAGGGCTATGGTAGTGGTGAGGACTGAGGCTATGGTAGTGGTGAGGGCTATGGTAGTGGTGAGGGCTATGGTAGTGGTGAGGGCTATGGTAGTGGTGAGGACTGGTAGTGGTGAGGACTGGTAGTGGTGAGGCTATGGTAGTGGTGAGGGCTATGGTAGTGGTGAGGGCTATGGTAGTGGTGAGGGCTATGGTAGTGGTGAGGGCTATGGTAGTGGTGAGGGCTATGGTAGTGGTGAGGGCTATGGTAGTGGTGAGGGCTATGGTAGTGGTGAGGGCTATAGTGAGGGCTATGGTAGTGGTGAGGACTATGGTAGTGGTGAGGACTATGTAGTGGTGAGGGCTATGTAGTGGTGAGGGCTATGGTAGTGGTGAGGGCTATGGTAGTGGTGAGGACTATGGTAGTGGTGAGGACTAATGTAGTGGTGAGGACTATGGTAGTGGTGAGGGCTAATGTAGTGGTGAGGCTAATGTAGTGGTGAGGGCTATGGTGAGGTGGTGAGGGCTATGGTAGTGGTGAGGGCTATGGTAGTGGTGAGGGCTAGTGGTGAGGGCTATGGTAGTGGTGCTATGGTGAGGACTATGGTAGTGGTGAGGACTATGGTAGTGGTGAGGGCTAATGGTAGTGGTGAGGGCTATGGTAGTGGTGAGGGCTATGGTAGTGGTGAGGAGGACTAATGTAGTGGTGAGGACTAATGTAGTGGTGAGGACTATGGTAGTGGTGAGGACTATGGTAGTGGTGAGGGCTATGGTAGTGGTGAGGGCTATGGTAGTGGTGAGGGCTATGGTAGTGGTGAGGGCTATGGTAGTGGTGAGGGCTATGGTAGTGGTGAGGACTATGAGGCTATGGTAGTGGTGAGGGCTATGTAGTGGTGAGGGCTAATGGTAGTGAGGACTATGGTAGTGGTGAGGACTATGGTAGTGGTGAGGACTATGATAGTGGTGAGGGCTATGGTAGTGGTGAGGACTGGTAGTGGTGAGGACTGGTAGTGGTAAGGACTATGGTAGTGGTGAGGGCTTTGGAAGTGGTGAGGGCTATGGTAGTGGTGAGGACTGGTAGTGGTGAGGGCTATGGTAGTGGTGAAGACTATGGTAGTAGTGAGGGCTATGGTAGTGGTGAGGGCTATGGTAGTGGTGAGGGATAAGGTAGTGGTGAGGGCTATGGTAGTGGTGAGGGCTATGGTAGTGGTGAGGACTAATGTAGTGGTGAGGACTAATGTAGCGGTGAGGGCTATGATAGTGGTGAGGGCTATGGTAGTGGTGAGGGCTATGATAGTGGTGAGGGCTATGATAGTGGTGATAGTGGTGAGGGCTAGTGGTGAGGGCTATGATAGTGGTGAGGGCTATGATAGTGGTGAGGGCTATGATAGTGGTGAGGGCTATGGTAGTGGTGAGGTCTATGGTAGTGGTGAGGTCTATGGTAGTGGTGAGGACTAATGTAGTGGTGAGGACTAATGTAGTGGTGAGGACTAATGTAGCGGTGAGGGCTAGTGGTGAGGGCTATGGTAGTGGTGAGGGCTATGGTAGTGGTGAGGGCTATGGTGGTAGTGGTGAGGGCTATGGTAGTGGTGAGGGCTATGGTAGTGGTGAGGGCTATGGTAGTGGTGAGGACTAGTGGTGATGTAGTGGTGAGGGCTATGGTAGTGGTGAGGGACTATGTAGTGGTGAGGACTATGGTAGTGGTGAGGGCTATGGTAGTGGTGAGGTGAGGCTATGGTAGTGGTGAAGGGCTATGGTAGTGGTGAGGGCTATGGTAGTGGTGAGGGCTATGGTAGTGGTGAGGACTGGTAGTGGTGATGGTAGTGGTGAGACTATGGTAGTGTAGTGGTGAGGGCTATGGTAGTGGTGAGGGCTATGGTAGTGGTGAGGGCTATGGTAGTGGTGAGGGCTATGGTAGTGGTGAGGGACTATGGTAGTGGTGAGGACTAATGGTAGTGGTGAGGGCTATGGTAGTGGTGAGGGCTATGGTAGTGGTGAGGGCTATGGTAGTGGTGAGGGCTATGGTAGTGGTGAGGGCTAATGTAGTGGTGAGGGCTATGTAGTGGTGAGGGCTATGGTAGTGGTGAGGGCTAGTGGTAGTGGTGAGGACTGAGGACTGGTAGCTAATGTAGTGGTGAGGACTATGGTAGTGGTGAGGGCTAATGTAGTGGTGAGGCTAATGTAGTGGTGAGGGCTATGTAGTGGTGAGGGCTATGGTAGTGGTGAGGGCTATGGTAGTGGTGAGGCTATGGTAGTGGTGAGGGCTAGTGGTGAGGGCTATGTAGTGGTGAGGACTAATGTAGTGGTGAGGGCTAATGGTAGTGGTGAGGGCTATGGTAGTGGTGAGGGCTATGGTAGTGGTGAATGTAGTGGTGAGGACTATGGTAGTGGTGAGGACTATGGTAGTGGTGAGGACTAATGTAGTGGTGAGGGCTATGGTAGGGCTATGGTGAGTGGGGCTATGGTAGTGGTGGTGAGGGCTATGTAGTAGTGGTGTAGTGGGAGGGCTATGGTAGTGGTGAGGTAGTGGTGAGTGGTGAGTGGGACTATGGTAGTGGTGAGGGCTATGGTAGTGGTGAGGGCTATGGTAGTGGTGAGGGCTATGGTAGTGGTGAGGACTATGGTAGTGGTGAGGGCTATGGTAGTGGTGAGGGCTATAGTGAGGGCTATGGTAGTGGTGAGGACTATGGTAGTGGTGAGGACTATGGTAGTGGTGAGGGCTAATGTAGTGGTGAGGGCTAATGTAGTGGTGAGGGCTATGTAGTGGTGAGGGCTATGGTAGTGGTGAGGGCTATGGTAGTGGTGAGGACTAATGTAGTGGTGAGGACTATGGTAGTGGTGAGGGCTAATGTAGTGGTGAGGGCTATGGTAGTGGTGAGGGCTATGGTAGTGGTGAGGGCTATGGTAGTGGTGAGGGCTATGGTAGTGGTGAGGGCTATGGTAGGTGAGGGCTATGGGACTATGGTAGTGGTGAGGACTATGGTAGTGGTGAGGGCTAATGTAGTGGTGAGGGCTATGGTAGTGGTGAGGGCTAATGTAGTGGTGAGGACTAATGTAGTGGTGAGGACTAATGTAGTGGTGAGGACTATGGTAGTGGTGGTAGTGGTGAGGGCTAATGTAGTGGTGAGGGCTATGGTAGTGGTGAGGGCTATGGTAGTGGTGAGGGCTATGGTAGTGGTGAGGACTAATGTAGTGGTGAGGACTAATGTAGTGGTGAGGGCTATGAGTGGTGAGGACTATGTAGTGGTGAGGACTAGTGGTGGTAGTGGTGAGGACTATGGTAGTGGTGAGGCTATGCTAGTGGTGGCTAGTGGTGAGTGGGGCTATGGTAGTGGTGGTGAGGACTATGGTAGTGGTGAGGGCTATGGTAGTGGTGAGGACTAATGTAGTGGTGAGGGCTAGGGTAGTGGTGAGGGCTATGGTAGTGGTGAGGGCTATGGTAGTGGTGAGGACTATGGTAGTGGTGAGGCTAATGGTAGTGGTGAGGGCTATGGTAGTGGTGAGGGCTATGGTAGTGGTGAGGGCTATGGTAGTGGTGAGGGCTATGGTAGTGGTGAGGACTATGGTAGTGGTGAGGACTATGGTAGTGGTGAGGGCTATGGTAGTGGTGAGG
This sequence comes from Oncorhynchus nerka, assembly GCF_034236695.1. Classification (NCBI taxonomy): domain Eukaryota; kingdom Metazoa; phylum Chordata; class Actinopteri; order Salmoniformes; family Salmonidae; genus Oncorhynchus; species Oncorhynchus nerka. Next base: position 20,359,999 of record NC_088402.1, read on the forward strand.
GCTATGTAGTGGTGAGGGCTATGGTAGTGGTGAGGGCTAGTGGTGGTAGTGGTGAGGGCTATGGTAGTGGTGAGGGCTATGTAGTGGTGAGGACTATGGTAGTGGTGAGGCTATGGTAGTGGTGAGGGCTATGGTAGTGGTGAGGGCTATGGTAGTGGTGAGGGCTATGGTAGTGGTGAGGACTAATGTAGTAGTGAGGTGAGTGGTGAGGACTATGGTGCTATGGTAGTAGTGGTGAGGGCTATGGTAGTGGTGAGGGCTATGATAGTGGTGAGGGCTATGATAGTGGTGAGGGCTATGGTAGTGGTGAGGACTAATGTAGTGGTGAGGGCTATGGTAGTGGTGAGGGCTATGGTAGTGGTGAGGACTATGGTAGTGGTGAGGACTATGGTAGTGGTGAGGGCTATGGTAGTGGTGAGGGCTATGGTAGTGGTGAGGACTATGGTAGTGGTGAGGGCTATGGTAGTGGTGAGGGCTATGGTAGTGGTGAGGACTGGTAGTGGTGGTGGAGGGCTATGGTAGTGGTGAGGGCTATGGTAGTGGTGAGGGCTATGGTAGTGGTGGTGAGGGCTATGGTAGTGGTGAGTGGTGAGGCTATGGTAGTGGTGAGGACTATGGTAGTGGTGAGGGCTATGGTAGTGGTGAGGGGGTGAGGGCTATGGTAGTGGTGAGGACTATGGTAGTGGTGAGGGCTATGGTGAGTGGTGAGGGCTATGGTAGTGGTGAGGGCTATGGTAGTGGTGAGGGCTAATGTAGTGGTGAGGGCTATGGTAGTGGTGAGGACTATGTAGTGGTGAGGACTATGGTATGGAGTGGTGGGCTATGGTAGTAGTGGTGAGGGCTATGGTAGTGGTGAGGGCTATGGTAGTGGTGAGGGCTATGGTAGTGGTGAGGGCTATGGTAGTGGTGAGGACTATGGTAGTGGTGAGGGCTATGGTAGTGGTGAGGGCTATGTAGTGGTGAGGGCTATGGTAGTGGTGAGGGCTAATGTAGTGGTGAGGACTATGAGGTAGTGGTGAGGACTAATGTGGTGAGGACTATGGTAGTGGTGAGGGCTATGGTAGTGGTGAGGGCTATGGTAGTGGTGAGGGCTATGGTAGTGGTGAGGACTATGGTAGTGGTGAGGACTAATGTAGTGGTGAGGACTATGGTAGTGGTGAGGGCTATGGTAGTGGTGAGGACTATGGTAGTGGTGAGGGCTATGGTAGTGGTGAGGACTATGGTAGTGGTGAGGGCTATGGTAGTGGTGAGGGCTATGTAGTGGTGAGGACTATGGTATGGTAGTGGTGAGGGCTATGGTAGTGGTGAGGACTATGGTAGTGGTGAGGACTATGGTAGTGGTAGTGGTGAGGGCTATGGTAGTGGTGAGGGCTATGGTAGTGGTGAGGGCTGGTGGTAGTGGTGAGGGCTATGGTAGTGGTGAGGGCTAGTGGTGAGGGCTATGGTAGTGGTGAGGGCTATGGTGAGACTAATGTAGTGGTGAGGGCTATGGTAGTGGTGAGGGCTAATGGTAGTGGTGAGGCTATGGTAGTGGTGAGGGCTATGGTAGTGGTGAGGGCTATGTAGTGGTGAGGACTATGGCTATGGTAGTGGTGAGGGCTATGGTGAGGACTATGGTAGTGGTGAGGACTAGGGCTATGGTAGTGGTGAGGGCTATGGTAGTGGTGAGGGCTAGTGGTGAGGGCTATGGTAGTGGTGAGGGCTAATGTAGTGGTGAGGGCTATGGTAGTGGTGAGGGCTAGTAGTGGTGAGGGCTATGGTAGTGGTGAGGCTATGGTAGTGGTGAGGGCTATGGTAGTGGTGAGGGCTATGGTAGTGGTGAGGGCTATGGTATGTAGTGGTGAGGACTAATGTAGTGGTGAGGGCTATGGTAGTGGTGAGGGCTATGGTAGTGGTGAGGACTAATGTAGTGGTGAGGACTATGGTAGTGGTGAGGGCTAATGGTAGTGGTGAGGGCTAATGGTAGTGGTGAGGGCTATGGTAGTGGTGAGGGCTATGGTAGTGGTGAGGGCTATGGTAGTGGTGAGGGCTATGGTAGTGGTGAGGGCTAATGGTAGTGGTGAGGGACTAATGTAGTGGTGAGGACTATGGTAGTGGTGAGGACTATGGTAGTGGTGAGGGCTATGGTAGTGGTGAGGGCTATGGTAGTGGACTAATGTAGTGGTGAGGCTATGGTAGTGGTGAGGACTATGGTAGTGGTGAGGACTAATGTAGTGGTGAGGACTATGGTAGTGGTGAGGGCTATGGTAGTGGTGAGGGCTATGGTAGTGGTGAGGGCTATGGTAGTGGTGAGGGAGTGGGCTATGGTAGTGGTGAGGACTGGTATGGTAGTGGTGAGGACTATGGTAGTGGTGAGGCTATGGTAGTGGTGAGGGCTATGGTAGTGGTGAGGGCTATGGTAGTGGTGATGATAGTGGCTATGGTAGTGGTGAGGGCTATGGTAGTGGTGAGGGCTATGTAGTGGTGAGGCTATGGTAGTGGTGAGGGCTATGGTAGTGGTGAGGGCTATGGTAGTGGTGAGGGCTATGGTAGTGGTGAGGGCTATGGTAGTGGTGAGGGCTATGGTAGTGGTGAGGGCTATGATAGTGGTGAGGGCTATGGTAGTGGTGAGGGCTATGGTAGTGGTGAGGGCTATGGTAGTGGTGAGGGCTAATGGTAGTGGTGAGGACTGGTAGTGGTAGGTGGTAGAGGGCTATGGTAGTGGTGAGGGCTATGGTAGTGGTGAGGGCTATGGTAGTGGTGAGGCTATGGTAGTGGTGAGGACTATGGTAGTGGTGAGGCTAATGTAGTGGTGAGGGCTAATGTAGTGGTGAGGGCTAATGTAGTGGTGAGGGCTATGGTAGTGGTGAGGGCTATGGTAGTGGTGAGGACTAATGTAGTGGTGAGGACTATGGTAGTGGTGAGGGCTAATGTAGTGGTGAGGGCTAATGTAGTGGTGAGGGCTATGGTAGTGGTGAGGGCTATGGTAGTGGTGAGGGCTATGGTAGTGGTGAGGGCTATGGTGAGGGCTATGGTAGTGGTGAGGGCTATGGTGAGGACTATGGTAGTGGTGAGGACTTTGGTAGTGGTGAGGGCTAATGTAGTGGTGAGGGCTATGGTAGTGGTGAGGGCTAATGTAGTGGTGAGGACTAATGTAGTGGTGAGGACTAATGTAGTGGTGAGGACTATGGTAGTGGTGAGGGCTATGGTAGTGGTGAGGGCTATGGTAGTGGTGAGGGCTATGGTAGTGGTGAGGGCTATGGTAGTGGTGAGGACTAATGTAGTGGTGAGGACTAATGTAGTGGTGAGGACTATGGTAGTGGTGAGGGCTATGGTAGTGGTGAGGGCTATGGTGAGGGCTATGGTAGTGGTGAGGGCTATGGTAGTGGTGAGGACTAATGTAGTGGTGAGGACTATGGTAGTGGTGAGGGCTATGGTAGTGGTGAGGACTATGGTAGTGGTGAGGGCTATGGTAGTGGTGAGGGCTATGGTAGTGGTGAGGACTATGGTAGTGGTGAGGGCTATGGTAGTGGTGAGGGCTATGGTAGTGGTGAGGGCTATGGTAGTGGTGAGGACTATGGTAGTGGTGAGGGCTAATGTAGTGGTGAGGACTGGTAGTGGTGAGGACTGGTAGTGGTAAGGACTATGGTAGTGGTGAGGGCTATGGTAGTGGTGAGGGCTTTGGTAGTGGTGAGGGCTATGGTAGTGGTGAGGACTATGGTAGTGGTGAGGACTGGTAGTGGTGAGGGCTATGGTAGTGGTGAGGGCTATGGTAGTGGTGAGGGCTATGGTAGTGGTGAGGGCTATGGTGATGACTAATGTAGTGGTGAGGGCTATGGTAGTGGTGAGGACTATGGTAGTGGTGAGGGCTAATGTAGTGGTGAGGACTATGATAGTGGTGAGGGCTATGATAGTGGTGAGGGCTATGGTAGTGGTGAGGACTATGGTAGTGGTGAGGACTATGGTAGTGGTGAGGGCTATGGTAGTGGTGAGGACTATGGTAGTGGTGAGGGACTATGGTAGTGGTGAGGGCTATGGTAGTGGTGAGGGCTATGGTAGTGGTGAGGGCTATGGTAGTGGTGAGGGCTATGGTAGTGGTGAGGGCTATGGTAGTGGTGAGGACTATGGTAGTGGTGAGGACTAATGTAGTGGTGAGGGCTATGGTAGTGGTGAGGACTGTGAGGCTATGGTAGTGGTGAGGGCTATGGTAGTGGTGAGGGCTATGGTAGTGGTGAGGACTGGTAGGGGTGAGGACTGGTAGTGGTGAAGACTGGTAGTCTGTTCATGGGTATTGTTCTCTGTTTCAGTGCCTGATGATAACGAGTGGAAATATGGGCGGCAGGCCTGGGAGAATCATTACTCCCAGATGACACAGGGGGTGGGAAAGAACCGGATATGTTTGTGTGCGTGCGTGCATGTGTGCGCGCGTGTGTGTGTGTGCGTATGTGTGTGTGTGCGCGAGTGCGTGTGCGCATGTGTGTGCGCATGTGTGTGTGCGCGCGTTCGTGTTTGTGTGTGTGCGTGGGTGGGTGGAGAACGGTAGCTAGCTACGAGACACTCCAAACTCACATGCGACAAGACAATTACAGTTCAATCCCCTGCAATTACTCCATCAGAAAGACATCATGTCCTATAAGATATAACAGTACGTAACTAGAACACCCAACTGATGAATACTTGAGATAGAAGCTCCTCATAGAGAACCACAGATCCAGGATCATATTATCCTACCCCAATCCTGAACTTAACCACCAGGGGGAGGGGTGCTCTACAACAATGACAGAAATTCAACAAAAGGGCTCACCAACAAAAACATACAAAAGGACTAAAAATTTGAGGCAGGAGGAGTACGTTTTTCTTGATAAGCCCTTTTAGTAACTTCTATAGTTTTTGTGAGGGCAGTGGTCCACAGGGAGAAGTCAGATGTCAAATGCCCAATAAGCTTTAAAATAGACGATGGGATATGGGGCACCCTGCCCAGTCTAGTACCCACCCTACAACTAGAGCACCTTTAAACACAGTCTAGTGCCCATCCTAGAGGACCTTTTAAACACAGTCTAGTGCCCACCCTGGAGTACCTTTAAACACAGTCTAGTGCCCACCCTAGAGGACCTTTAAACACAGTCTAGTACCCACCCTACAACTAGAGGACCTTTAACCACAGTCTAGTACCCACCCTACAACTAGAGGACCTTTAAACAGAGTCTAGTACCCACCCTAGAGGACCTTTAGACAATCTAGTGCCCACCCTACAACTAGAGCACCTTTGGACACAGTCTAGAACCCACCCTACAACTAGACACAGTCTAGTACCCACCCTAGAGGACCTTTAGACACAGTCTAGTACCCACCCTACAACTAGAGGACCTTTAAACACAGTCTAGTACCCACCCTACAACTAAAGCACCTTTAAACACAGTCTAGTACCCACCCTAGAGGACCTTTTAAACACAGTCTAGTGCCCACCCTAGAGTACCTTTAAACACAGTCTCATACCCACCCTGCAACTAGAGGACCGTTAAACACAGTCTAGTACCCACCCTAGAGGACCTTTAGACACAGTTAAGTGCCACCCCTAGACAACATTAAAACACAGTCACTTCCAGTCAAAAGTTTGGACACACCTACTCATTCAAAGGCTTTTCTTTATTTGTACTATTTTCTACATTGTAGAATAATAGTGAAGACATCAAAACTATGAAATAACACATATGGAATCATGTAGTCACCAAAAAAGTGTTAAACAAATCTAAATATATTTTATATTTGAGATCCTTCAAAGTAGCCACTCTTTGCCTTGACGGCTTTGCACACTAGAAAATAGTACAAATAAATAAAAATCCTTGAATGAGTAGGTGTGTCCAAACTGGTACTGTAAATATTCACACCTCTGAGTGAAAAATATTCAAAATAGTCTCAAATATTCACACCTCTGAGTCAATTAGAATCCCCTTTGGCAGGGATTACAGCTGTGTGTCATTCTAGGTAAGTCTCTAGGAGCTGTGCACACCTGGATTCTACACTATTTGCACATTATTCTTTTTAAGTTCTTCAAGCTCTGTCAAGTTGGTTGTTGATCATTGCTAGACAGAAATGTTCATGTCTTGCCATAGATGTTCAAGCCGATTTAAGTCAAAACTAACTAGGCCCCTCAGGAACATTCAATGTCGTCTTGGTAAGCAACTCCAGTGTATATTTGGCTTTGTGTTTTAGGTTATTGTTCTGTTGAAAGGTACATTTGTCTCCCAGTATCTGTTGGAAAGCAGACTGATCCAGGCTTTCCTCTAGTATTTTGCCTGTGCTTAGCTCTATTCCATTTATTTTTATCCTAGAAAAACTCCCTTGCCAATGACAAGCATATCCATAACATGATGCAGCCATCACCATGCTCACTGATGTGTTGTGTTGGATTTGCTCCAAACATAACGCTTTGTATTCAGGACATATTTCTAGCAGTTTTACATCAGTGCCTTATTACAAACAGGATGCAAGTTTTGGAATATTTGGAATATTGGTATTCTGTACAGGCTTCCTTCTTTTTATTTAGGTTGGTATTGTGGAGTAACTATATATACAATGTTGTTGATCCATCCTCAGTTTTCTCCTATCACAGCCATTAAACTGTTCTAAAGTCACCATTGCCCTCATGGTGAAATCCCTGAGCGGTTTCCTTCCTCTCCAGCAACTGAGTTAGGAAGGACGCCTGTATCTTTGTGGATACTTTCTGAAGGCAGCGTATGTAGTGCATGCTCTAGGCTACTGCACATTTATGCTAATTTCACTCTCTTACCGTGACTGACAGGACTCAAGGACTCATACATTCCCACCAAAATGTTCTACTGTCTATCTATGGGGAAATGTAAACACAGATTGCAGTAGCCTAAATTAGATACAAAAATAATACTAAATAAAACAATCTTAGATAACGCAGTCATTATCAGAGTATTCTTAGAACTAAAGATAGCAAGTTCCTGTGATGATGTCTGTGCAACACTTCACAATCAAGTGGAAACACACAGAAATGTCTTGTTGATTGAACTGCCAAGTAGTTGTCCTTTTGATAAGAGCATGTGCTAGTTGCTGGGTGAAATCCAAACCTCTTAAAAGAAACTGCAGTGGTGAGTCATGGTTACCCAGGGAGGGAAGGAGGGAGAGAAGGAGAGAGGGAGAGAGGGAAGGAGGGAGAGTCTGAAGCTGCAGTGAATCCTTGCTGTCACAATAACAGGTGAGATCATAGGCCAGGACATCCAGTATTAATGTCTGAAAGTGTCAACTGTCAGACTGAGACATTGATAGAGGAATTCTAAATTCCTTTGTTTTAATTGCCAAAACCAATTTCGCACTCGTTTCTATTCATTAATGAGGTGTAAGTTCATTAATTATGCATGAAGTAGATCGAGACCAGTCTTAAAAGCCAGGTAAAGAGCGTTTAATTCCAGAGAGTACTGAAGCATACACATTTTTCCACAGGTTATAAACTGAACATGACATCATCAGTTTATCCCCCCTCTCTCCGATTCTCACAAGAGCCTATTGTTAGTGTTAGGTCTGGAAACTCTCCCAGACATTTCTTATCTTTCTGACAAGCCATAGCCTCGCTTCTCCGTTAACTTCCCAAGAGGCCCAGACAATTAATTCATTCTGCTTACATTTTCAGTAACAGCTTAACCAATAACTTTTACTTTTCATACCATAACATAATAGTATTAGAATAAATGGTTCTAATCAATAATGTATACATAATTAATCATCTAAACTATAATTTCCTCTAACAATCCTCCCTTTGATCAAATATTATACATTCAATTCTACATCTAGTTTTATTTAATCATAAAAAATGAAAGTATAAACGAACTTAACTAACCTTTTTATAGAGGTTTATCAGATTATCATATGAATAGACACATAATCAACAAATCAATTATAAATGTTTATCCAACTCTTCACATTTCATTAATCAAATCTAACCTTAACTCCAACTGTTTTTAAACCTACATCAGAATCATAACTCTTCCTTCCGGATTTTCGTCACGACCTTCATTAAAAAAACAGTTTTTAATCATGGAAACAAATTACAATCTAATTCCCCTTCATCTCAACACTAGCCTCAACAAACATAAATTCCCCACAAATGACAGATCCAGATTCGTCCACTTCCTCGGTAGACATGCCTTCAGTCCTCCACAGGTCAGAACCTGGAATCGGCCCATAACGCACCATCTGTAGTGTCATTGATCTCTCCAGAGTCCTGGAAACAAGGCCTCGCACACAGGGAATTAGACAACAGCCGCATAAAATTAAAACAGTCATGCAGGTGGATACAGCCCAAAACATCACATTTTTCCATAAATACTGTCAACCCAATTTAGTTCAGAGAAGTATCCACCCCAGAGTTTCTGCCAACCCGTGAGCCAGGGTGGTCAAAACAGCTGAGGCTTCGGGCACTGATTCGTCCGGAGCTGTGCTACCTGGGATGTAAGACATGGTCCTGATTACCACGCCCACTTCCTCCTTTTATCTAATGCAATTCTATTCTGTCAGGTCTTCCAGCTGGTTGCTTCAGTCTGTTCTACAAAACCTTTAATAACACTTCTGGTAACTATAATTAATCCAGTCTGCATTCTTTTTGAGAGTAGATCACCAGAAAATGCTTGACTCTAATCCTGTTAGTATCTGATTTCTTGCCTTGAACTCATCCGGCACACCTCGTGGAACCCCAATGTTATCAATATATACTCTGTCGTCAAAAGCCCCAGATGGAGCATCTCTTCTCTCTCGTTTTGGCTAACTTCATGTCTTGGTGTTGTATGAGTGTAAAAGGCATTCCTAACCAGTCCAATCAGTCGGCAATACTGACCACAAACTCATTCCCCCGCACAACCACCAGATGGCGACACTGGCCCATTTTATTTTATTGAAATCCCCAGAGTTCAACCAGCCTGTCAATTCAGACATGGTCTCGTCAGTGGTCATATTCTCTGTACTAACTTGGTTCCTGGGGATATAAATAGTGCAAATCTATACAACTGTCATTATCTGGCATTCCTGCTTTCATGAACAGCTTTACCATACATGCCATTCCCTTAGGGGAATTAATTCCGTTCAGTGGGAAAGGGATAGTTGTTAACTGGGGTTTAGCGTTCGCACAGGCATAACATTCTTCTTTAGCCACTGATCTGGCCATATATTGAATCCATTCCAACCATAAGTTGGACTCCCCAAACCCAGTCTCCACCTCTATAACTTCTTTAAGGTCTTTGGTCTGACTATTCGTACTGGTCCTTTACCCTGGATGATTACACTAGGAATAGCCGTTGTGTTAGAGGGATTGGTTGAACTTCGGCCAATCATATTCTCCTTATCGACTCTAACTTCTGCCACCTGGAACGGTACCATAGTATCAGTTGAAAACTGGTCGAAGCCCACATACCATAACCCGAGGTCCTGAGTATTGACCGCCTTAATGTTAATTCGCACCTTTATACAATACTTCCTCTGCTCGGGAACACAGTCCAAAACGCCAACCCTTACTAAACTCCACCTGGTCCCAAATTGAGTGTATGGGTTTACGTAGCCATCCCTTTCAGTGTGAGCTATGACCTGGCTCCACGACTTACACGGTGATTTACACAAATACTTCCCATAGAGTCCCATGGTTCTAGACTGCCAAGGAGTGAATGACCCCAATTGGTCTACACAAAATTCTACTGAGAGATCCTTGCCCAATTCCACCCTCACTTCCTTACTATTTTGTTTCAGTGACCTTTTGAGAATCTTTGGTAACATCCCATTTCCCTCCTCTAGCACATGAGTCAAATTATCCTCTTTGGCACTCTCCGGGGGATCATGGTGAATCAGGAATATGGCCCCCACAATAAAACAGCTCAGGATGGTCAGTGCACACATGAAGCCCCACCCTCTCCCCGAGAACATATCAACAGCCAGAGGCCAAGCCATCACTTCACTTCTATGAACGCTCACAGCTGGGGAAAGGTCGGGTATAGGGAATCTTCAGAAGGAGTTTGACCCCCGTTCCATATGGGTCACGGTTCCTCTCCTACTCCTGTGATTGTCCGACAGTGCTAGGGTGACTTACCCTCTTACAATGTGTGATATGCACCCAGGTAGCTCTTTCGGCTAATCTCACAGCGAAGGCAGTCACCAGTAGTACTTGGAATGGTCCCTCCCACCGAGGCTGCTTCCAGTTTTTTTTCTTTAGTGATCGGACCCAGATCCAGTCTCCTGGTTGAATCTCGTGTGCCACCTCCTTCTGTAGTTCTCCTGCTGGGCATAAAACTTTTGACATACGGGTTTGGCTAATAAAACAGTTTCTTATTCGTTCTGTTTATTAGCCAAAAAAATCGTATTAGTTAATTATCGCGTAGGTCACATCCTATTCCAGAACACTATTTACCCATCCCCCTTTTGTTACCTGGCTCTGCCCAGGTAACAACCTTGCCTTATTCTTACACAATGACTCCAATTCTCGCTTTTGTCTCCACTTAGTATCTACACACTATGTTATCTTTGCTCTTCCTGGCTCCCCTTCTAAACTTCTCTGCTCTCCAACCGTCAAGGTCTCTGCAGTGCGGGGGAGGGCTCTTCTGCCTGCCCGTGGCTGTTTTTCACATTCCCAAATTTGAACTACATGCCTCACTGTTTGTCTTTCTAAACTCATGGATTTTCTTTTAGAAAGAACATGTCTATGAGCGGCTTTTCTCTAAAGTCCTTAATCAATCTATCTTAATCCTAACAATAATCCTAACTCATCATAGATGTCCTATATTCCTGTTAAATATAATACTATTTAAAAACTTATAATCTAATAAATGCTAACCATATTAAAAATCCTTCCTACACTAACAAGCCCTCTCCTTGGGGACCCTCAGTATTCTATCTGACAATAACATGGATTTAATGTGTTGCAAAGTGTGGAATAAAACTTTGGTCCTGGAAAACAGAGTAAAGCAGAACAAAGCATTCTTATAACCCATCTGGTCCTCTCAGCTATTCTTATCCAACACCAGGTGGGCACCATGCCACCCTTCACGACAGGGAGAACAAACATACATGGGTCATCCTCAGTCAGTCTTATCCTCCCCTGAAAGTATGCTTCACCTCAGCCTCTCCAACTGGAGCATCAAGCAAAGGCATCATGCCTGAAGCCTTCACCACATCTGTAACAGACTTCTTAAAACACGGTATGATGCAAGCTGCACATCACATCAATAACAAATAATACAAGAATTAGGGTCAGAAATCCAGTACCCACCATACCAGTGTACTTACCTAACCAGGCTCCCAACTCATTTGAACAGTCAGACTCCTCCACCCCCGCGATGGTCCTCATCTCAGCAGATAGTGCATCAAGCCCATTAAGGCCCTTAGATATACTACCATCTGGACTGGTGTTATTAGGAATATACGTGCAACATTGTTCACCGAACATCTTGCAGGCGCCCCCCTGACTAGCAAGAAGCATATCCTAAGCAAGTCTATTCTGTATAAGACAGCCACAAATTGTCCCTACCATCAAAACCAGTCTCCGTGCCTAATTGATCAATAGCTGAATAGTCTAACATTAATTACCTGAATGAGATTTTTAACACAGTGGTGGCAGGTTCGGTCCAGGGGTGGTAGAGGAGTGTGTCTGACCCTGGTTCGTCTGGGACCTCTGGTTTTGGCAGTACCTTAATAGAAAACACACCCACCGTGTCTGTCCCGGTCCTTTGTAGTCCGGGGGTGTAAGTGCCTGCATCAGAGAGCTTAATAGTTTTGATGGTTAGTAGGATTTCATCACCTTTACAAAGTTCAACAGTGCTCCCAGGTTTCCCCCATATCATGGAAAACCTATCCACCTTTGTGGGATTCCCTATGCTATAAGGATATCCTCTTCTACAATCCCAGAACTGTCCCAAGTTGGTTATCATGTAATCCCCATATGGACACCCTCCCCCATTACACAGGTAATGTCCCCCCTCTTTTGACACTCCTGTACACGGGTGTTAAAACCAAACAAACATACCTCAATTTCTTCCCTGCCCTGTTGGCTCAAAATATGTTATCTTCCCCTATTTATTCTCAATGATGAATATGACTTTCTCTCTGTTACAATACCAACTCCCTAATAGCCCATTCAAAAAACTTCACAGCTCATGTTATAAGACGGAATCCTGAACCCCTTTCTCATTTGTGGCTCAAACAGTAATTCTAAGCCCTCAACCAAAACTGCTTCATTTCTAATGAATTTACCTTAAAACTAGTAACTCAATATGACCCCATTCATTATACAAATGACTCTCCCCTGAGGCTGATCAGACCTCAGAAGCCAGTCATGATAAGGTCAAAAGGCCATACCATATTAGACATAAAGATCCCTTTATCCTTACAATAGAAATAGTCACCTGTATAATTCAAACCCATAAAAAAAACATCTCATAAGGTTCCATCTGTGAGCGTGCCTCTTTAAAATCTCCTTGCACTAAAACAAATCGTTCTAACAGTTGTTTTATATATATATAATTTGCAGACCTTTTTCAATTTGGTCGTTTAAAGCTGCTCTCTCCCCCACTCTCCCCAAAATTATAATCCCAGGAGGCCTCTAAAAGTGAGACACCACACACCTAACTATCATTCACTAATGCTACCTCGAATCAGAAACTCAATAAGTGAACTATAACTAAAACCTAATGATAATTCCCCTTTGACTCAAATCATTAATCATAAGTTTTAAACATCGTCTACGGATATGTTTACTTAAATGACCATGCTACCTTTAGATACAATTAACCCGATAACATTATTATCCAATGCATTACTTTTTCTCTCTGCCGCAAATGTCGTACATTTCACAGTGTAAGGAATCCGTAATTTAATCCCCGATATTTAATAAATATGCATTCGCATTCTCTCATGGCTCCTTTAATTTACTTATTTTGGGTAACTCTCATCCGTTCCGGAACAAAGAGTTCTATCTAAAACCGCCAGAACATACTGTTCAAGTTTAATCAACCCCTAAAATTGACCATAACCAGTAAACAAATAACCAAACCATTTTTATATCAAATTCTTAAGAGTTACTCGAAACCCCGATACACACACTAACAGCCATACATTTTGCTCCGTTATCCCCAGTCCCTGGTGACAAAAGTGTCTCGCTAGTGACGTCATCATCAAGCGCTCAACCTGCCAATTCGTAGCGACTTCAAATGAATTGTAAATAATTCTTGTTCGATTAACCAAACCTAATTTATCACATCTGTTCAAATCCTGAATTATAATTTACCACCCCAACCAACATCTCTAAATTCGCCAATTTTATAAAAGCTTTTCGATGGGCATAAATCATAATTGTCTCTTTGTTATCATTTAGAATCCATTTTGCTCAAAATACCTGTCTCGTCTTTGACTTAGTATTTTAATTACAACTCTATTCCCAATACGTTATTCACTTGTCTAATTACAAACTCAGACTAGCATTAGTGAGTGCACGCCTTAAAAATGCCTTGTCTCTGGGAACGTGGAAATCCCCTTAACCCAAACGTTTACTACAAAAACAAAACCTAATAATTATGATAATCCCCTCACATCGTTTGTTTTAAATCCCTTGAGGTATCATGTAACTTATTTTTCTATCTTCGAATTGTCGTCCCACAATATTTTTTCCACTGTCATACACTCAAACCACTGTGATTACCGTGCACTGTCCGTTTAAGATAATACTTTTCATTTGTTACCCACAATGAGAACGGAAAACAGATCGTTTTTAGAATACGTTACTTTTTGTTCAAATTCACTGGCGTTACCTTAACCAAAAATCAAAAATCAATAATCAGAAAAACAATCACAACTTCTTACGATTAAACTATTCTTACCTAATTTATAGTCCAAAGCGTTGCACTATATAGCCCCATTGAGTGTCTAGCAATTCCGTTGCTTGGCTATAGACACAAATCTGCCCGCCTTTGTAAAATATATATTCCCTATTCAGATTGAGTTCAGTTTTAAATTCTAATCATCAGAGTAAACCCAACCGAACTTCTCAATTTACTATACCCTAACATTAAACGTACCATGTTTTTGTGTTAAACTTCTCATGTCAATTGATTCATAATTAGCCATAACGTCCAGGCAGGCTGGAATTGTATTGTATCTCTCCGTTATCCCCTCCATTTAACTTTAGGTAACTCTCTCTCTTCTATGATACATCTATTTAATTACGACTCCCATCTCAATACATTATTCCACCAGATCATTTTGGGCGAAATAGCGTTTTACATCGAAATTGTCTCGCCGTTATTTTTAATGACTTCTTTTATCAATTCTATCTAGAACACATAATATCCGTTCAGTTATATCTTTTGCAAACACTGGCGACCGTATTTTTCAGGCAAAACATGCAAATAGGTCAATTACGATCTAAAAATCCATTTTAGTTAAAACGCCTCGGCCGGGAACCGAACCGTGGATTACCGTTGGTGAGACTGTTGCTCTCGCCACTATACTACCAGCGCTCTGAATTTGACCGAGACTCTCCGCAAATATACCCATTTTTACAGTTATCTGTAATTGTTACTCCGACATCTAGACAACAGAAAATAGCCCAAATTTAAACGCCCAAAGTTTTCCCTCAGTTAGAATTCTCGTTTTCTGCGCGTCTCTTTCTCTTTTTTGCTTCCGAAAGCCAAACTCCGGCTGTGTATAACCCCTGTTTATTCTGCTTTTTCACATTATTATCACATTCCTTATGTATCTGTTTTATAAGGGATTCTAGCTTTTCTACATTTAGACGGCCGTCAAAATCATATATTTTTTTCCCATTTAGGACAGAAATCTACATTCCTTCTATCTTTTTGTTTCATATAACGGTAATCTTCCGTCTCTGCAGAAAGCAGTTTAGAAGGGTTTACTACCCATTATAATAAATTCCTGCCCCTCCTAATAATTCCAATCTTCAACCCTTTATGTTAATTTCTCTTTATTGGAATCCTTATTTACTTACGCCTAGTAATTCCAATATTTAACACTTTATGGTTAATATCTCTTTTATTGGAATCCTCATCTACTAAAGTCTGACATTAAGTCTCACCCGTATACAATACATTACTGTTCCTTTAGGACTTTTGCTAAGATTGTCGCTCCAAATCAGCCTACTTGTAGGGTTGACCGAAGACAAATAGACCGAGTCTCAAGAGTCTCCGTCCACTCGTCGTTCAATCTGATACTAGTTTTCACCCGTATACAGCGATCACTGTTCTTATAGGACTTTGAACTAAAATATCGCCCCAAATATAGCTTAATCTGTAGAGTTGATTGAAAATGACCAACGGAAAAGCAACTCAATTGTTCCCCATAATCTAAATAAAGACCACCAACCTGCAGTGTCTATTACCAAGATCTATATATCTATGGGGTCACTTGTTCTGTCTCTCCGCTGGATACTTTGTTCAATCTGACATTTAACTCACCCACACGATCACTTTTCACTATCAAGAACACTGACTACTAAAAACCGGGAAAGACCCCCCATACATACATCGCTCGATCTCCCGTCAGTTCTGGGGCTTCTTTCGAGGCATTTCTCCCCATTCTTAATCCTTACCGTTACTAGTAGCTATGGTCTTTAAACACTTATCTATGCCCTTCTATATAATTTTAAATTCTATGTGCGTGCAGTTCTATAAATTTGTAATTTACCGTTACTTAGTTACTTCTAGTTACTATTCTGTCTGCCTATGTGTGTGTTCCTTTAAAAATAATCAGTATGTCTTTTCCATCCTGTGAACCGCGTCCATAGAAGACTTTTGATCGGACATCACATTTCACCCGTAGGATATTCCTTTTGGGACTTTCAACGTTAAATGTCTTGAATCTCACTTCTCTAGACTAAGTTGACCTCTCCTGTGAACCACGTCTATAGAAGACTTTCTTTTCGGACATCCCATTTCACCCATAGGATATTCCTTTTGGGACTTTCAACGTAAAATGTCTCAAATCTCACTACTCTAGACTAATCACTTATCATTTGATATTAATTTCTTTCAGCATTGTACAGGTTCATTTATTCTGTTCGCCTAGAATTACCCTGCCTTCTCACCAAGCCTAATTTATCCTCACCTGTTTTAACATATCTATCTGCTACTTTCCACAGTCAGCTTCCCATATACAGATAGACTATTAGGTAAAAACTTTATTTAGGTATGTTTATTGAATTATTGGCCATCCTATTTGTACGGAACAAGCGTCCTAATTCTCCAATGCGTACTATATCACTCCTTAATAATCCTTGGCTTGCAAAACCAGGCTTTATTAAGCTCTAGTTTATTTGATGGTAGCGCACCTTACCTCAGGTCAATTTCAGACCTGCTTCCATTTTATCGATATCCTGGTTAATACCCCCGGTAGAAACCCATTTTATTTGTTCGGAATATTCAAGCACCTATTATTGATCAAATTCAACTCCTTCATAACATTTTAATCAATAAATATCCTAAATAATCCCTCCCAAATTCGAGAATTAAAATCTACTTTACCTGCTGCCGGCTGGGAAAAGCACTGTTCGTTGTATCTAGTCACCCTTCCTGTCCTCCGTGATAATACGCAGGCCTGTTTTAATTTGAACCTCAATTCAGAGGTCAGGTCTTTAGTAAAACGAGTCAAAAACTCTTCCGTGCACGATTTCCAGCTTATTACCTTCAGATAACAGGGAGAGGTTTTAAAATCCGGCTCGAAGGACCAAATTGATAGAGGAATTCTAAATTCCTTTGTTTTAATTGCCAAAACCAATTTCGCACTCGTTTCTATTCATTAATGAGGTGTAAGTTCATTAATTATGCATGAAGTAGATCAAGACCAGTCTTAAAAGCCAGGTAAAGAGCATTTAATTCCAGAGAGTACTGAAGCATACACATTTTTCCACAGGTTATAAACTGAACATGACATCATCAGTTTATCCCCCCTCTCTCCGATTCTCACAAGAGCCTATTGTTAGTGTTAGGTCTGGAAACTCTCCCAGACATTTCTTATCTTTCTGACAAGCCATAGCCTCGCTCCTCCATTAACCTTCCCAAGAGGCCCAGACAATTAATTCATTCTGCTTACATTTTCAGTAACAGCTTAACCAATAACTTTTACTTTTCATACCATAACATAATAGTATTAGAATAAATGGTTCTAATCAATAATGTATACATAATTAATCATCTAAACTATAATTTCCTCTAACAGACATCCATTAATCCAGTTGTCAGACTGAGACATCCATTAATCCAGCTGTCAGACTGAGACATCCATTAATCCAGCTGTCAGACTGAGACATCCATTAATCCAGCTGTCAGACTGAGACATCCATGAATCCAGCTGTCAGACTGAGACATCCATTCATCCAGCTGTCAGACTGAGACATCCATTCATCCAGCTGTCAGACTGAGACATCCATTCATCCAGCTGTCAGACTGAGACATCCATTCATCCAGCTGTCAGACTGAGACATCCATTCATCCAGCTGTCAGACTGAGACATCCATTCATCCAGCTGTCAGACTGAGACATCCATTCATCCAGCTGTCAGACTGAGACATCCATTCATCCAGCTGTCAGACTGAGACATCCATTCATCCAGCTGTCAGACTGAGACATCCATTCATCCAGCTGTCAGACTGAGACATCCATTAATCCAGTTGTCAGACTGAGACATCCATTAATCCAGTTGTCAGACTGAGACATCCATTAATACTATTCATTTGATTAAATTCCAACCATTACAATGAGCCAGTCTTCCTATAGCTCCTCCCACCAGCCTCCTTTGCCACACACACACCGACCTGCATATTCAGTGACTGTTGCTGAGGGGGAGTATATCATTTTAAACACACACACAAGCACAGTACACACATCACTGATAGTTGCTTTGGGGAAGTACAGAATCCACCCAGTCTATTTCCCCTATGGTAGTGGAGAGGCTCTGGTCAGGGCTATGGTAGTGGAGAGGCTCTGGTCAGGGCTATGGTAGTGGAGAGGCTATGGTAGTGTAGAGGCTATGGTAGTGTAGAGGCTCTGGTCAGGGCTATGGTAGTATAGAGGCTCTTGTCAGGGCTATGGTAGTGTAGAGGCTCTAGTCAGGGCTATGGTAGTGTGGAGGCTCTGGTGAGGGCTATGGTAGGTTAGAGGCTCTGGTGTGGGCTATGGTAGTGGGGAGGCTCTGGTGAGGGCTATGGTAGTGTAGAGGCTCTGGTGAGGGCTGTGGTAGTGGAGAGGCTCTGGTGAGGGCTGTGGTAGTGGAGAGGCTCTGGTCAGGGCTATGGTAGTGGAGAGGCTCTGGTGAGGGCTATGGTAGTATAGAGGCTCTTGTCAGGGCTACGGTAGTGTAGAGGCTCTGGTGAGAGCTACGGCAGTGTAGAGGCTCTGGTGAGGGCTATGGTAGTGGAGAGGCTCTGGTGAGGGCTATGGTGGTGGAGGCTCTGGTGAGGGCTATGGTAGTGGAGAGGCTCTGGTGAGGGCTATGGTAGTATAGAGGCTATTGTCCGGGCTATGGTAGTGGAGAGGCTCTGGACAGGGCTATGGTAGTGGAGAGGCTCTAGTCAGGGCTATGGTAGTGTGGAGGCTCTGGTGAGGGCTACGGTAGTGTAGAGGCTATGGTAGTGTAGAGGCTCTGGTGTGGGCTATGGTAGTGGAGAGGCTCTGGTGAGGGATATGGTAGTGGAGAGGCTCTGGTCAGGGCTATGGTAGTATAGAGGCTCTTGTCAGGGCTATGGTAGTGGAAAGGCTATGGTCAGGGCTATGGTAGTGTAGAGGCTATGATAGTGTAGAGGCTCTGGTCAGGGCTATGGTAGTATAGAGGCTCTTGTCAGGGCTATGGTAGTGTAGAGGCTCTAGTCAGGGCTATGGTAGTGTGGAGGCTCTGGTGAGGGCTATGGTAGGTTAGAGGCTCTGGTGTGGGCTATGGTAGTGGGGAGGCTCTGGTGAGGGCTATGGTAGTGTAGAGGCTCTGGTGAGGGCTGTGGTAGTGGAGAGGCTCTGGTGAGGGCTGTGGTAGTGGAGAGGCTCTGGTGAGGGCTATGGTAGTGTAGAGGCTCTGGTGAGGGTTATGGTAGTGGAGAGGCTCTGGTGAGGGTTATGGTAGTGGAGAGGCTCTGGTCAGGGCTATGGTAGTGGAGAGGCTCTGGTGAGTGCTATGGCAGTGGGGAGGCTCTGGTGAGGGTTATGGTAGTGGAGAGGCTCTGGTGAGTGCTATGGCAGTGGAGAGGCTCTGGTGAGGGCTATGGCAGTGGGGAGGCTCTGGTGAGGGCTATGGTAGTGTAGAGGCTCTGGTGAGGGCTATGGTAGTGAAGAGGCTCTGGTGAGGGCTATGGCAGTGGAGAGGCTCTGGTGAGGGCTATGGTAGTGTAGAGGCTCTGGTGTGGGCTATGGTAGTGAAGAGGCTCTGGTGAGGGCTATGGTAGTAGAGAGGCTCTGGTGAGGGCTATGGCAGTGGAGAGGCTCTGGTGAGGGCTATGGTAGTGAAGAGGCTCTGGTGAGGGCTATGGCAGTGGAGAGGCTCTGTTGAGGCTTCTGCTGTCAGACTGTGACATACATTAATCAAGCTGTCAGACTGAGACAATCCACCATGTGGGGCCAAAGAAGACCAACGCCCTCATATGTCATTATCACAATAGACTCACCAGTCTAAGATCAGGATATCCAGTTAGTGTGTTTTACCCAGTGCTAACCTCGACTGCAAGGCAGTGGTATGCTACTGAGATCAATACAATAGACTGAAGAAGGAGCACACCAGGCTAACCGCTAGGCTACATATTGTAGCGACCTTAACCCAACATAGCGATCTCGTTAAAATGTTCGGATCTCTTGGCGTAACAGTCGCGGATCCGTGTTCCAATTCGTTATAATATGGAGGATAAATGAATGTCAGTGCATAATCCCTTCGAGAGTGATGATATCATCTTGAATCCTTTAAAAAATGTTTTATCTCAGACGGGTCCTGATACATGGTGCCTGATTTGTGTACAACAAAGTTAGCATAATTTCGATTGGTTTAATACTGTATAATCCGACAATAAGGATTTGATACTGTATTTTGTGGGTTACCTTGTAGAAGGCTTCAGGAATGGATGATTTCCACTGGTTGGTGGTTTGATGTGCTTGTCCTGATTTACACAGCACTGGGACACTCATGGCATGCCTGCCACTAGATGTCATTTTATAGAATAAAAAATATAAAAAATTACCAAAATTCTGGTAGTTTACTGGTTAACTTCGAGTTTCCAGTAATACCCTACCTTTGCAACCTTAGATGAGACACAGCAAAACAAAGCAATTTGCATCCTAATGACAATGCATCCGACAAGGTGAACCATCCTGCAATTTCAACCTTTCAATCAGATCATATTCAACTGGGTGAACAATCATATGAATCCAAGCCTCATATGAGGGGCCGTATGTGTCAAGCATCTCCGAGTGTAGTGCTGCTTTTGCCTTTAAGATCACAATCAATAAGGTAACAAGGACAGTGGAGATCTGATACTGGATCAGGACTCAGACGCTTGATGCGCTCCCAAACCTCATCCGTCAGGGGTGACCTGGTCAGAACACCCAATTCCCTTTCACCTGCTCCATGATCCAGCAGCACGTGGCAGACCAGGTGGCGGTCCTCACAGTAGGACTGTCCAGGTTCCATAGACCAGGTGGCGGTCCTCACAGTAGGACTGTCCAGGTTCCACAGACCAGGTGGCGGTCCTCACAGTAGGACTGTCCAGGTTCCACAGACCAGGTGGCGGTCCTCACAGTAGGACTGTCCAGGTTCCACAGACCAGGTGGCGGTCCTCGCAGTAGGACTGTCCAGGTTCCACAGACCAGGTGGCGGTCCTCACAGTAGGACTGTCCAGGTTCCACAGACCAGGTGGCGGTCCTCACAGGACTGTCCAGGTTCCACAGACCCGGTGGCGGTCCTCACAGTAGGTCTGTCCAGGTTCCACAGACCAGGTGGCGGTCCTCACAGGAGGTCTGTTCAGGTTCCACAGACCAGGTGGCGGTCCTCACAGTAGGACTGTCCGGGTTCCACAGACCAGGTGGCGGTCCTCACAGGAGGACTGTCCAGGTTCCACAGACCAGGTGGCGGTCCTCACAGTAGGTCTGTCCAGGTTCCACAGACCAGGTGGCGGTCCTCACAGTAGGTCTGTCCAGGTTCCACATACCAGGTGGCGGTCCTCACAGTAGGTCTGTCCAGGTTCCACAGACCAGGTGGTGGTCCTCACAGTAGGACTGTCCAGGTTCCACATACCAGGTGGCGGTCCTGACAGTAGGTCTGTCCAGGTTCCACAGACCAGGTGGCGGTCCTCACAGTAGGTCTGTCCAGGATCCACAGACCAGGTGGCGGTCCTCACAGTAGGTCTGTCCAGGTTCCACAGACCAGGTGGCGGTCCTCACAGTAGGATTGTCCAGGTTCCACAGACCAGGTGGTGGACCTCACAGTAGGACTGTCCAGGTTCCACAAACCAGGTGGCGGTCCTCACAGTAGGACTGTCCAGGTTCCACAGACCTGGTGGTGGACAGTCCAGGGCCCAGAAGGCTGCAGTGATCAGGGGAATCTCCTGGAGGGAGTTGACCGCGTCCACCTGGGCCCCGTGGGAAATGTAGAGAACCACCAACTCAGGGATACCCAGGCGCGTTGCCATGTGTAAAAGTGTGCCCCCGTCTTTGCTCTGGGCTTGTTCACATTGACCCCTGGAGGCAGGGAGGCAGGCAGGCAGGGAAGTAGAAAATGCCTTCATAATCATCTGATTTTGCATTATCCAAAGATCAAATCAAATCAAATTTTATTTGTCACATACACATGGTTAGCAGATGTTAATGCGAGTGTAGCGAAATGCTTGTGCTTCTAGTTCCGACAATGCAGTGATAACCAACAAGTAATCTAACTAACAATTCCAAAACTACTGTCTTATACACAGTATACACACACACAAGCACAGAGACATGGCAACCTGAACATAACACGATTTGACCTTCACTGAACACTAATATGCTTCATTCTATTCCATGTTGGTTCAACATCATTTCATTGAAATGACGTGGAAACAACATTGATTCAACCAGTGTGTGCCCAGTGGGACAGTACAGTAGTGGTGTGTGTCCACTCAGAGACAGGCTGTTGACCCTCAATTACAGGGCCACACAGTGGCAGTGAGCGACCATACGGGCCACGTGAAGCTGGGTCTTCCCATTGGGCTTCCTGTTAATCCTTCCTGTTATTGCAGAAGCACCAGGGCTTTCTCCAGTGAGTTGTACATCACACAGGGAAAGGCCATCACTAATGAACACTCCAGCAGAGTGTCTGAATGTCTCTTGCACATTCATTTACACTGCCTAATAGCAGGGGTATGTACAATTGAAGTCGGAAGTTTACATACACTTAGGTTGGAGTCATTAAAACTCGTTTTTCAACCACTCCACAAATTTCTTGTTAACAAACTATAGTTTTGGTAAGTAGGTTAGGACATCTACGTTGTGCATGACACAAGTAATTTTTCCAACAATTGTTTACAGACAGATTATTTCACTTATAATTCACTGTATCACAATTCCAGTGGGTCAGAAGTCTACATACACTAAGTTGACTGTGCCTTTAAACAACTTGGAAAATTCCAGAAAAGGATGTCATGGCTTTAGAAGCTTCTGATAGGCTAATTGACATCATTTGAGTCAATTGGAGGTGTACCTGTGGATGTATTTCAAGGCCTACCTTCAAACTCAGTGCCTCTTTGCTTGACATCATGGGAAAATCAAAAGAATCAGCCAAAACCTCAGAAGGAAAATTGTAGACCTCCACAAGTCTGGTTCATTCTTGGGAGCAATTTCCAAACGCATGAAGGTACAACATTCATCTGCATAAACAATAGTACACAAGTATAAACACAATGGGACCACGCAGCCGTCATACCACTCAGGAAGGAGACGTGTTCTGTCTCCTAGAGATGAACGTACAATTCACAAAATGGTACAATTCACAAAATGTGGATATATTAAAGCAACATCTCAAGACATCAGTCTTGGTCGCAAATGGACAATGACCTCAAGCATACTTCCAAAGTTGTGGCAAAATGGCTTAAGGACAACAAAGCCAAGGTATTGGAGTGGCCATCACAAAGCCCTGACCTCAATCCTATAGAAAATGTGTGGGCAAAACTGAAAAAGCGTGTGTGTGCAAGGAGGCCTACAAACCTGACTCAGTTACACCAGCTCTGTCAAGAGGAATGGGACAAAATTCACCCAATTTATTGTGGGAAGCTTGTGGAAGGAATTCCTGAAACATTTGACCCAAGTTCAACAATTTAAAGGCATTGCTACCAAATACTAATTGAGTGTATGTAAACTTCTGATCCAATGGGAATGTGATGAAATAAATAAAAGCTGAAATAAATCATTCTGTCTACTATTATTCTGACATTTCACATTATTAAAATAAAGTGGTGGTCCTAACTGACCTAATACAGGGAATTTTTACTAGGATTAAATGTCAGGAATTGTGACAACCTGAGTTTAAATGTATTTGGCTAAGGTGCATATAAACTTCCGACTTCAACTGTATGTTCCATTACATTGTTATATAAGGTGGCACAAAGCGCAGGAGTGAATATACCTGCATGCACGAGGAGAATGACAACAATAAGTCATTCATCTTTACATCCCTTTCCAACTCTATAAACTCTCCCTGTTCACAGTTTATATCTCTGTAAAAGCATCCTACTCAGTACTCTAAGTGGGTCTGATGGAGGTCTAGCGCCCTCCAGTGGGTGGTATCCTACAGTACTCCTCTCTGCCTGTGTAAGCACTGTTGACAGTTAAATAACCCACCACACCCTCCAGTGGGTGGTATCCTACAGTACTCCTCTCTGCCTGTGTAAGCACTGTTGACAGTTAAATAACCCACCACACCCTATCTAAACAAATGCAAAGAACAAGGTAGCCACAAAGCTGCTACCAATGCCCTGAGTATCAGATGTAGCAGTTGGAGACTGTTCACTAGGTGTGTATAGAGTTCACAGAAGGCTGCTGAGGGGAGGATGGCCTTTATCTTGGCCAGGCCGCAGTTGTAAATGACAACATGTTCTCAGCTGGCCTACCTGGTTAAATAAAGGTGAAATAATAAAAGAATGAGGGCCGGAATGGAGCAAATGGAAAGGCATCAAACACCTGAACACCACCAGTCATTACCAGAGCCCGTTCTCCCCAATGAGGTGCGACCAGCCTCCTGTGCTAGAGTTAACACAATGCCCCTACTATTTACAAGCTGATATGTGTGATCTATCAAATCCCCAACCAACCACACATGGAGGCCTACATTAGTCAGTCAACAGTGTCAGTAGGATACACCTTTACCATGCGTGAATTTGATCACAACCATGCCTTTACCTTAGTTCCTGCATACTCCTACCATGCACAACCTAGTCTGGAATCAAAACTGACTAGGACAACCATAAGCTAGCACAACCACAACCCTGCCTTGCTTGTATGAGGCCAGGACCATGTGTTTGTCCTCCACCTCCAGCAGCAGTGTAGAGTATCTCCAGGACCTCCACTTTGTTGTAGGGCCTCCAAGAACCGGCCTTGATCCTCCTAACAGTCTGCCGTCTGTGGGTCAGCAGCTCCTCACTGTCCCTTCTCTTCTCCTGGTGTTACTACTGCCCTCACCAAGGCATGGAGGCACCTTCTGATGATGTCATAAATGGTGCATCGTAGTAGGCTTACACAGACATCCTGGGGTTCTTCATACAGCTACAGGACTAGCTCTGGTCCATCACGCTATGACAACAACGACGAGTTGCCTCCGAG
The DNA here is from genome assembly GCF_034236695.1 of Oncorhynchus nerka. Taxonomy (NCBI): domain Eukaryota; kingdom Metazoa; phylum Chordata; class Actinopteri; order Salmoniformes; family Salmonidae; genus Oncorhynchus; species Oncorhynchus nerka. Next base: position 20,384,802 of record NC_088402.1, read on the forward strand.
TGTACTAGACTAGAGGAACGTGCACTATCGCCCTGGACCAGAGCTAGGAAGAGACATGAGAAAAAATGTAAAAGCTTTACCTTCAACATGTTGTTTAAACACAGTAAAAAAGAGGAACTGGAAAAAGATAGAACAATGACAGTGACTCTGTTCCATTTTATTCAGTGTGACAGATAGCTGCCCATTCAACTTTTCAAAATGCAAAAGAGGGAGAGCAAAGAAAATTAGAAAAAAAGAGGGGAAAAAGAAGCACAGCCTTTTTTTGTGAACTAATGCAGCTAGCCTAGCAGTCATGATTATCTCTCAGAACATTCTCACGGACAGATCAACACCCCCTCAGCCCCACACAAACTGTACACAAGCTGCACACTGACGCAGTAGAAAACAAGGCTTCTTCAGGGTTAATACAGCATATTGCTTTCAACTTTTACTGTACATACAAAAGTCATAGAGTGCTGTCCAACGGTAGACTGGGCAGGTGAGCGTTGGGAATAGGTTGGAGTAGTGTTTCGTCATAAGCCCAGACGCTCTGTTATAAGAGTAGTACTGGACTAGATTGAGAGAAAGGATGCCGCAACTACAATAACAATGGAAGAGGAGGGAGATTTGCTCAGGTTATGCAATTTAAAATCAGGTTAATATACAAACTTCAATCATTGGTAATCACTCGATTTGATGATCATCATTTTCCTTTTTACAACATTTTATGAACATTTGTTTTAGAACTTTTTGGCAAAAGGGTAATCATACAATTACTTGATATTATAATGATGCGTTAATACACTAATGTTGCATAAGTTATTATAAACGATATACAAGATGCTTTGTTTTTAACATAAAATAATAAATAATACAATATAAACATTAATACCAGTGTGATCTAAGTGGCATTGCATGGAGGTATCATATTTCTGGCTCTTATCCCATCCACCAACACACAACACACTTGCCTTTAAAAGGATAGTTCACTCAGCAGTCAAGTTAAGCACTTTCAGTAAAGAGAAAAAAACGTGATGATGATTATGTATTTTTTGGTGAGAGTGAACTATACTTTTAACCCTCATATGGGTTGAAAATGGCAGATTTGGGCGCTGATAAATGCCTAAATTGGAACGCAGTGGTTGTACAGTAACATGCTATACATGATGTCAGACCTCCGGCTCTACACTTCACAGCTCTGTATGGGTTTTGACTGACAGGCGTCCTAACTCGTGCCCCGACCCTGCAGCTAATTGGGCAACGTTTTTGTTGTCCGAGAGAGGGAAACGCTGTAAATTAAGAGAACTCTATGTATTCTGAAAGATGAGACATTGAGGATTATAAATACTGCCTTGATGTCAAACAAGCAAGCCAAACACCAGAGTCCAAAATGTGCACTTCACATTTCCATATCATAAAACTAATGTCAGATACAGTGTCAATGTTTATGATCATTATGTTTGATGTACGGTTACAAGATGACATGGCGTTATACCCTGGGTTGTTCTGAACAGAATGAACCTATGTTTGTCTGTTGTGAAGTAAATGTACCGCAGCACAGGCACCTGAATGCACACGACCCATTTCTATGTGCACCAAAATGCTGATCTGTGTCCCTGAATTGCATTGTAAAAGCCTAACACTGTAATGTCGCATTTCATAATTTAGCTAGTCATGCTGGCAATAGAACAGGCTTTCAAATTATGCCCACTTGACCCAGATTGCGATTTATGGACCGTTTTTGGATTGCGTAAACAGTAATTCTGCGAGGGCCGGTTGCAGGAATATGTTCCAAACGAAACAAATGTGCTTGCTCTAGTTCCTCTAGCACAGGTAGGAGAGCAAAACAAAGAACGTTATATAGGGTGTCCAATTAAAAAGGCATATTTTGAACAATGGATATATAATGTGTAAATGTATAGATAATCATCTAAGAAGTTATTGGGAGTTTTTACCCATGTAGGATGTCCAGAATTGCAGTGACTCAATCAATGGAGGCCAGAGAAAAAACGTTTGACAAAATCTGGAAAATTGCATCACATCAGCTCGGCTGGATTCTGTGCAAAAATGAAGGCTACTGTCTACTTGACAAGGTCACTTTCCCCTTGAACTCATCTTTCTTCTCGAAACCACGGGACATAAAACAATATAGAAGTAAGATGGATATCGATTTTGAGACATAACATGTAGTATTTTCATATTTTATTATAGACTTTTCATATTAATTCTTGGTCTTAGTAGATTTCTCTAAAAAACAATCGTATATCTTTGAAATGTCAACGGAGCGCCGAGGATACATCAAGCTTTTTATTTGACATTTAATTCAGTTCGTGTCACGCCAATTTAATTTTTTGCAACCCGCAGAAACAACTTTGACGAAGACAACCACAAAATGTAAAATCCTAAAAAGTTGTTATGAGAAACCTGCACCGCTGTGTCAACAGAGCTCGGTGTTTATTGACAGATGTATTAGGTTATGAAATCCAACTTCTTTGATATGTTAGAGAAAGACCCCACTGAAAGATTCAGAACATGAATAATCATATTTGTCTTGGTACAAATGTATTATGTAACATAAGGAAGTGACATTTCATCACCAAAGCACGTTTTCTGGGCAGAGTGGCTGAACGCCCTACCTTATAGTTGAAGACTCTTTGAGTCATAAAAGTGCATTGGAATGACTTAGGAACTGTGAACACTTCAGAGAGGTGTGTGTCCACTTGGAGACACCAGTTAGTCCTCTCACTCAAGGCTTTGTCATTTTTTTGTCTTATGTTGCACCTACCCCACATTACTCCATTACAACAGCAGCATCACCATCATGGAGACATTTCAATGGCTATACAATGTATGTAAACATGAACAAATGATGATTCCTGGGTAAGATAATGGAACATAATGACTCAAATGAGTTTAAAATATATTCAAAACACATATTGCATAAAATATAATTACAACAGTATCAGTCGAAGTTTGGACACACCTACTCATTCCAGGGTTTTTCTTTTTACTAATTTCTACATTGTAGAATAATATTGAAGACATCCAAACTTTGACATAACACATATGGAATCATGTAGTAACCAAAAAGGTGTTAGACAAATCAAAATATATTTTATATTTGAGATCCTTCAAAGTAGCCACCCTTTGCCTTGATGACAGCTTTGCACACGCTTCATGGTGTAGTCACCTGGAATGCATTTCAATTAACAGTTGTGCCTTGTTAAAAGTACATTTGGAGTGTGTTTGAGCCAATCAGTTGTGTTGTGACAAGGTAGGGGTGGCATTCAGAATATAGCCCTATTTGGGGAAAAAGACCATGTCCATATTATTGCAAGAACAGATAAATTAAGCAAAGAGAAACGACAGTTCATCATTACTTTAAGACATGAAGGTCAGTCAATGCGGAGAATGTAAAGAACTTTGAAAGTTTCTTCAAGTGCAGTCGCAAAAAACATCAAGCGCTATGATGAAACTGGCTCTCATGAGGACCGCCACAGAAAAGTAAGACCCAGAGTTACCTCTGCTGCAGAGAATAAGTTAATTAGAGTTAAGTGCACCTCAGATTGCAGCCAAAATAAATGATTCACAGAGTTCAAGTAACAGACACATCTCAACATCAACTCTTCAGAGGAAACAATCAGGCCTTCACAGTCAATTCAAGGAACAATTAACCAGCATGGCTACCACAGCATTCTGCAGCGATACGCTATACCATCTGGTTTGCGCTGAGTAGGACTATCATTTGTTTTTCAACAGGACAACGACCCAACACACCTCCAGGCTGTGTAAGGGCTATTTGACCAAGGACAGTGATTGAGTGCTGCATAAGATGACCTGGCCTCCACAATCACCTGATATCAACCCAATTGAGATGGTTTTGGATGAGTTGGACTGCAGAGTGAAGGGAAAGCAGCCAACAAGTCCTCAGCATATGTAGGAACTCCTTCAAGACTGTTGGAAAAGCATTGCTCATGAAGCTGGTTGAGAGAATGCCAACAGTGCGCAAAGCTTTCATCAAGGCAAAGGGTGGCTACTTTTATATTTAGATTTGTTTAACACTTTTTTGGTTACTACATGATTCCATATGTGTTATTTCATAGTTCTGATATCTTCACTATTATTCTACAATGTAGAAAATAGTAAAAATAAAGAAAAACCCTGGAATGAGTTGGTGTGTCCAAACTGACTGGTACTGTATGTTAATGTCCTTTAAATAAAACTGATGTAAAGGTATCTGTGAAACAGAAATATGAAATCCAAAACGGTTGGACTGTATTGCGTGTATGTATCTGTTCTAGTGGAACGTTTGTAATCTCAGTAATTGTGTATGTACTGTGGCGAAACTGAGTCAATGATGAACCTGCACACAAATGTAATCCTCTCTTTCAGATTCTGTATCTTTCTTCTCATGTTTCAGTGTACACAGGTAGTGGGATACATTTTCCAATCATGGAAAACGGGCCATTTCGTAACCGCAGGGCATAAAACACAAACAGAATCACCTGAAAAGATATGGCCATATTATTTGCCAGCTTTGAGACAATCGGGTAGAAGCTGGTAGGGTTGCGAAAATCTAGGCAGCGGGTGGGTTTTACTTTAGTTATTTAGAGTAGGGGTTCTCATACTTTTTGGGGTCGGGGACCCCTTTTGTGTTAGCAAATTCATCAGAGACATCTGCAGTAGTCTCCACGGCTGGATGAACAAATGCTGCATTCAAGACAACTGGGAGCTCAGAATCTCTGTACTCTGAAATCTCCGACCTCAGACTTCAGTGCGTTCAAGACATCTGGAAACTCTGAAAAAAACTCGGGCCTCCTAGAGCTCTGACTTTCCGATCTGAAGATCAATGACGTCACGATTTGACCTTTGTTCCCAGTTGTCTTGAAAGCACCATGGGAAATAACATTTCAAAGGCCCCCCTCTTCTCATCTGAGAGATTTTTTTGCAGTTTTCAAGCTAATTTCCTGCAATTCTACACATTTTGCCATGAGGCAGCGATATATATATTTTTTGCAACTTTAAAACGAATATCCTGCAAGTCTACACAATTTGCCATGAGTCAGAGAGAAAACTTAGCCGTTTTAAAGCTTCAATTACAGTGCATTTAGGTTTTAAATAAAACAGTTTGGGGGAATAGTAATGAGTTGAAAAATGTATCATTGGTAGAGTACTGTGGATACCAATATCCCTGTGAGCCTCACATGCCCATGAGTTAAAAAAGTGTTAAACAAATCAAAATATATGTTATATTTGAGATTCTTCAAAGTAGCCACCCTTCGCCTTAATTAATAACAGCTTCGCACACTCTTGGCATTCTCTCAAACAGCTTCACGAGGTAGTCACCTAGAATGCATTTCAATTAACAGGTGTGCCTTGTTAAAAGATCATTTGTGGAATTTCTTTCCTTCATGCGTTTAAGCCAATCAGTTGTTTTGGGACATTTGTAGGGGGGTATACAGAATATAGCCCTATTTGGTAAAAGACCAAGTCCATATTATGGCAAGAACAGCTAAAATAAGCAAAGACAAACGACAGTCCATCATTACTTTAAGACATGAAGGTCAGTCAATGAGGAAAATGTCAAGAAGAAGAAAAAGTTTCTTACAAGTGCAGTCGCAAAAACCATCAAGCGTTATGATGGAACTGGTGCTCAGCATATGTGGGAACTCCTTCAAGACAAGTGCTCAGCATATGTGGGAACTCCTTCAAGACTGTTGGAAAAGCATTCCAGGTGAAGCTGGTTGAGTTTGCAAAGCTGTCATCAAGGCAAAGGGTGGCTACTTTTTTAGAATATAAAATATATTTGGATATATATATTTGGACACTTTTTTGGTTATGATTCCATATGTGTTATTTCATAGTTTTGATGTCTTCACTATTATTCTACAATGTAGAAAATAGTAAAAATAAAGAAAAATCCTCGAATGAGTAGGTGTGTCCAAACTTTTGACAGGTACTGTATATATTTTAGATCTGTCCTCTTAAACCTTACTGTACCTCCGCAACCCCACTTTGAGAACCCGATTTAGAGAGTATCAGAAAGAGGTTGAAAACAGGTTGATGAAACTATGTTCTCTTTGAAATGTCATCGTCCTGTTTTTGGAGCAGGGTCTGGTATGTTACAAATTCATGGAACTATTCACTTCACACTAAGAGGAATCAGTCCACTCACTAAGTCCTTAGTCATTCATAGTGTGAAGTGCTCTAATGCGATGCAGAGGCCAGTTTACTGTTAGCAAACTAAAGAGTTTAGTTCATACAGTAGTTGGAATTCCAGTGTTGAGATCTCCATTGTAGTTCCAGTAAGGAGTATAAATACTTTTTCCTCCCACAAACTTGGTTCTTATTCCAGTAAAACTTGTCTATTCAATAGACTTCAGTTCCTCTTGAGTAGCTCCAGTGTTGCCATCATTCTCAAGTAGTAGGAGTCAAGGAGCAGGCCTGACCCCTAGAGTGGTGAGATCTGGATATTGCCCCACCATCCACTACACAGACCTGACCCCTAATGGTGAGATCTAGGTATTGCCCCACCTAGTGGTTAAATCTGGGTATTGCCCCCACCATCCACCACACAGCCCTGACCCCTAGTGTTGAGATCTAGGTATTGCCCCACCAAGTGGTACGATCTGGGAATTGCCCCATCATCCACCACACAGCCCTGACCCCTAGCGGTGAGATCTAGGTGTTGGTTGCCCCACCTAGTGGTGAGATCTGGGTATTGCATTCATTATCCCCAACACAGGTCATTTGTAGAATATGTGCTTCATCAGAACTATGATGGGAAGATTCAGATTCCATAAATCCATCGATCTATCTGCACAGAATACACATGTTCATTTGATAAAAAATGGCACATTAGACTTCTCTATATGATCATATATGTACATTGTCATGATGTCTAAAGGTGTTTTATATAAGACATCATAAAAAGAGGAGGAACACAGACGGGTGTGAAGCTGATATATTTGGGGGTTTCTGTTTTCCGAATGAATAAATAAACCTGAATTACAGCAAAATAAATAATATGTAATGGAGGTGGAGGTTTGGAAACACTATGACAGGGTTTCCAAAACATGGTCCTCAGGACCCCAAGGGGTGCACGTTTTGGTTTCAACTAATCATCAAGCTTTGATCATTGGAATCAGCTGTGTAGTGTTAGGGCAAAAAAACAAAACGTGCACACCGTGGGATCCGTAGGACTGAGTTTGGGAAATACTGCACTACGAGGATGTACAATGAGATGAAAGGTAGGCAGGTGGGTGGGCAGCATCTTTACTATCCAACTGTCTGGTTATTTTGGTATTTGTTCGGTGGTACAGTAGCGTGACGGCCTCCAGCGCTACAGCCTCCAATAGTAGTGCACTGAACTCCACAGCCTGAACTCAAGCCCTGTTAGGTGTTATACTAGAGATATTACAGAAAGGAGGAGATGGGAATCGCATTGGGCTATGAATGGAGGAACGTATAACAGCAGACTGTTAACCAATCGCATTCACGTTGTCATGCTGCATCACGCTGTTGCTAAGCAAATCGTCACGCAATTCTCAAAGTCAGGGTATGAATCGAGAAACCTGCCTATCTTTCTCAAAAGTAGGTCATGTCACGATTCCAAAGCTATACGATATTACACAGAACAAGTTAATTATCTCACATCTCGGGAAAAGATTTGTAATGTTGGGTTTTTGACCCAGCACCCAATTGAGCTCTCCTTGTCCCAGAATCGCCCCGAGAATGCACCGCGGGCCCATTGACGACACATGGGCAACGTACACAATGAGCATTAATACGATTCCACTGGAGTTGCCCCATCTCCTCCTTAAAAGTATCTCTGGTTATATCAATTGACATATCACATAATACATCTGGTATTTTAGCTCAGTGGTTCTGGTGACTGTTTCTATCCCTGGAGATACTACTTTGTAGTGGTTGTTGGTAGACAGACAAGGAGAGGTAGGTCTTAAAGCCGTGGGTTACTTTGCTGTGCCTTCTGCTGTCTCGGAGAGGCCCTTGCTGCTGGGTTTGTGGGCCTGTTTCTGTTGCTGCTCCAGCTCTTTCTTACGGAGCTTCTCTCGCTGTTTGTCCAGTTTCTCCCTGTTCCTCCGAGCCTTCTCCATCAGGACCTTGAGGTCCTTTGCCTTCTTCTTGATCAGAGCCCGGTCCTGGGAGGAAGCAACGCCAAGGGTCTGTACACCAACACACACACACAGGGCAAGGGTCAGAGATCGGGGGGGGGATGTGAGTGAAGAGATGCACATGCAGGGAATTGAACGCAGCAGCTAGGGTCTAATAAAATACATCACAAGCTGTAACAATTTTAGCCTGTTTTTTTACAGTTAATATCTTTGGCCCAAAGCTTCAGGGTCAACTGTATAGTGTGGTGCTCTATAGCGCACCTCAGATTGAATCCCAAAGTAACTAACACAGCTGGATATGCACATTAACACAGGTTTCAGATCTTTACCTTGAGCTCAGTACTGTCCAGCTGCAGTAGCTGGTCTCCGTCTACGTTCTTGGCCATGAAATCTGGGATGTACTGATCCAGGTTTAGTCCCATGAGCCAGCGGGACACCTGCTGGGAGGTCCACTCTGTCACAATGAGGTTCTGCCACTGGTGCTGCTTGGGGCACTGGCCCCCATCTAGGATCTAGATACACACACACACACACGGTTGGAGGTATACAGAGATCCAAGCTTTCTTAAACCATTATTTCTCTCTCCACATGAAGTGACGAGAGCGAACACATAGTGATGGGTGATTTCAAATGAATAGTTTCTAAATGTTTAGAATAGGTGTTGACAGCATGCTGAAGACTGAACATCACATAAGAAACATGTAGTCCCAAGGTTTTGGAGTATCTACCGGTATGTTAAAACAATATGAGAATTATTGATGGATGGAGGCGTGTGATGTAAACACATTTCCTTTTAGCCGTTCAGAGCCAGATCCTACCTCCTCATCTATCATATCCAGACTCTGAACATGGCAGCACGGGGGACAACGGGACAGGAGAGGCCAGTCAATACAAAAACACAGTAGCACGCAATGGTGCCCTTTACAGGCCTACAGTGCAGGGTCTGCCAAACTCTGTCCTGGGCCCCCTGGGTGCATGTTTTGGTTTTTGTCCTAGCACTACACAGCTGATTCAAATGACCAACTCATCATCAAGCTTTGATTATTTGAATCAGCTGTGTAGAGCTAGGAAAGAAACAAAACATGCACCCAGGGGGCCCAGGACAGAGTTTGGGAGACCCTGCTACAGGGTACATACAAGATACAAAATGGCTGAATAGTGAACTTACCGTTGTTTACATCAAAGTTAGTTGAATTGAATATAAGTTGTAAGGAATTAAACAGGAAACAGGTCATTCGAACACCGTTGTTACACAGTCCGGACACTTGGCATGGCAGGAGCACTATGTGGTGAAATATAGGCACTTCAAATCTAGTTCAATAACTACTGCTTGTTGATACTGGGTTGATGTGAGATCAAATCTTTGTTTCTCACCTCGTCTGAGGAGAGCACCAGTGTGTGTGAGCGACTGGACATCTTGGCTTCAGTCAGCAGACCACTGACCTCCACTGAGCTGCTACTGCTGACACTCAGATCATCCTTCACCACAGGAACCTATGGAGAACAACACCATGCAGAAGTCTATTAGTCCTTAGTCAAAACATTGTTTACATCCAAAATGGCATCCTATGCCCTATTTAGTGCCCTATGGGCCCTGGTCAAAAGTTTGTGTGCCATTTCATGCCCAGACTTTTTGTTTTTACCTTTATTTAACGAGGCAAGTCAGTTAACAACAAATTCTTATTTACAATGACGGCCTACCCCGGCCAAACCTGGGCGCCGCCCTATGGGACTCCCATTCACGTCCGGTTGTGATACAGCCTGGAATCGAACCAAAGTCTGTAGTGACGCCTCTAGCATTGAGATGCAGTGCCTTAGACCGCTGCACCACTCGGGAGCCCATCTCACATATTGTATTCCCCTCTCAACACACAGAAATTCATTTTTGTTTTGTGATGTTTTTAATCCAAAGCAACTAAATGCCATTGTTGATGTAATTTGCTGCTGATTACAAAATGAATAGATGGACTAGACAGGACGGACTGTTACATACATATTCTGTGGACTTATCGCTAATTCAGAGACATATTGTTTTATTCAATGATGTGACGTAATGAAATATAACTTTGATATTATACTGCATAATTAAGCAATTTTACTGTGGTTTGAGTTGTTGTTTGGGGATCTGTAGCTGAACTGAGTCATCTTCCCTCAGCAGTGTGTGTGAGAGAGAGTGTGGGTGAGTGTGTGTGTATGCGCATATGTCGGTCTGTGAATGAGTATTTTGTGTGTGTGTGTGTGACGAACAGGCATGTGCGCATGCATGTGTGTTTATGTGTGTGTTTACCTGCGAGACCTCAGTAGTTCTCCCTGTCCCCAGTGATAACAATAATAAACTCTGTCTGGCAGACAGACTGGGGGCATCTTAATCTCTGAAGCTTACAGCTGGCCAGACCTACCTACCTACCGCCCAAGGTGGGCTTTCCTTAGTCAACATGGTGTCAGCGTTAGCCTTCATTAGATGTCTGCACAAACATAACCCTCCTTGTGATTTGAGGTACTGTAAGTCTGTCTGATTCTCTTGTCTGTGGCCAGATTGGATCCACTGAGCTCGGTAACTAGCTGCTTTTTTTGGGTGAAAAGCTTGAGCCAGATGCACACCATCCATTAGTGATTCCCTGTTGTGCAGCCTTGAGGTTTGTGAGAAGAGAGAGAGAGATACATCACTTGAACCTCACCTTAGGGGAGCGGTAGGCAGCTAGATTCAGCCCCGGGATGACTTTTGTTGGTGGGGATGGCCAGGAAATAATTACAACAATTTGTACACTACAAATTGACCACAACTAAGCCTAGAAAGAGATTGTATTTCAAAAATAACAATCATTTCATACCTTGATTACATTGAGACACAATTGCGTTTCTTCTTTTATTTGTGTGAATACTTGGGAACAGATTTCCTAAATTAACCACATTTTAAGCTGAATTCCAGCTGATTTTAAAGTATTTATTTTACTATAAACTTTGGGGGGCAAAACAAAATCACTTGCGGGCCGGTTTTGGCCCACGGGCCGACTGTTGCCGATCTCTGCCTTAAGGTTATGTATCAAGGATGAAAGACTAGATACTATGCAAAAAATGTGGTATTATATTGAAGTGATTTCCCCATTACTATGGACAAATCAAACAGCCAGTGATTGAAAGAGAAATGCTGTTACGCAAAAACCCAACCTCTGAAATGAAAATAACAAAATAAAGACTGATTCACATTCTTTGAAGAAATTATGAATGATTCATTACTGTTCAGATTTCCATTTGATTTAATTAACTTCAGTCTAATCCAACATGCCTCTATATTTGTGTAAATTACTGAAATGAACTTTGATGAAGTACAATATGAATATGCTAATTAGACCGTGTCATGCCCTGCTATGTACAGTACTTGTTCGTATTCTGTTTGATTGGGTATGATTGGAGCAAACAAGAATAAATACAATACCAAGTCATATGAATAGGAGAAGAAGTGGGGCCAAGTAAGAGATTTCTGTTAAACGCATCAAAACCAGACACAGGTTAAATCAATGCAACGTGAACAAACAATATGCAACACAATAAATAGCCTTTAGGTATTATATGCATTAGAACACATCAGTGAGCACTGTCAATACATATTATCATGTAGATGCCCTGTTTCTGATCACCGTGCCCCAGAGGTTTGAATCAATGTTGGTTTCCCAAATAGCACCCTCTCCCCTACATAGTACACTACGTTTGACCAGGGCACTATGTAGGGGAGAGGGTGCAATTTTGGACACAACCAGAGTCTACAGTATTTAATCAATGTCAATAGTTTAAACTCACATGGTCCAGTACTAGCCTGGTAACCATAGTGTCTGTGCTGAAGCCAAACATCAGCCTATCAGCCTATCATCTACACAACGACAGAAGAGTTACTGTACGTACATCATGGGACCTGGCTAGTCTAGTACCACTACAGACACACAGTTTGGGTTTCTCTTCACACACATACCTTGGCCTTGAGCTTCTCTGGGCTATTCTCAGCAGAGGGCTCTGTAGAACTAGGGAAAAGAGACATGGGTTAGTAGAGAAAACACAGATCAAACATTTGAGATACAAAAACAGTGTGAAAATAGGTTGGGAACAGCAGACTGGGACAAACAACTACAAACAGAGTGCCAGAGTTACTAAACCCCTGAAACCCCAGAGAGAATCACACCAGTAAAACCCCTAAACCTCCAGAGAGAATCACACCAGTAAAACCCCTAAACCTCCAGAGAGAATCACACCAGTAAAACCCCTAAACCTCCAGAGAGAATCACACCAGTAAAACCCCTAAACCTCCAGAGAGAATCACACCAGTAAAACCCCTAAACCTCCAGAGAGAATCACACCAGTAAAACCCCTAAACCTCCAGAGAGAATCACACCAGTAAAACCCCTGTACCCTCAGAGAGAATCACACTAGTAAAACCCCTAAACCTCCAGAGAGAATCACACCAGTAAAACCTTGTACCCTCAGAGAGAATCACACCAGTAAAACCCCTAAACCTCCAGAGAGAATCACACCAGTAAAACCCCTGAACCCCCAGAGAGAATCACACCAGTAAAACCTTGTACCCCCAGAGAGAATCACACCAGTAAAACCCCTAAACCTCCAGAGAGAATCACACCAGTAAAACCCCTGTACCCTCAGAGAGAATCACACCAGTAAAACCCCTAAACCTCCAGAGAGAATCACACCAGTAAAACCTTGTACCCTCAGAGAGAATCACACCAGTAAAACCCCTAAACCTCCAGAGAGAATCACACCAGTAAAACCCCTGAACCCCCAGAGAGAATTACACCAGTAAAACCTTGTACCCCCAGAGAGAATCACACCAGTAAAACCTTGTACCCCCAGAGAGAATCACACCAGTAAAACCCTGTACCTCCAGAGAGAATCACACCAGTAAAACCCTGTACCTCCAGAGAGAATCACACCAGTAAAACATTGTACCCCCAGAGAGAATCACACCAGTAAAACCCCGGACCCCCCAGAGAGAATCACACCAGTAAAACCGCTGAACCTCCAGAGAGAATCACACCAGGAAAAACCCCTGAACCTCCAGAGAGAATCACACCAGTAAAACCCTGTACCCCCAGAGAGAATCACACCAGTAAAACCCCTGACCCCCCAGAGAGAATCACACCAGTAAAACCGCTGAACCTCCAGAGAGAATCACACCAGGAAAAACCCCTGAACCTCCAGAGAGAATCACACCAGTTAAACCCTGTACCTCCAGAGAAAATCACACCAGTAAAACCCCTGAACCCCCAGAGAGAATCACACCAGTAAAACCCTGTACCCTCAGAGAGAATCACACCAGTAAAACCCCTGAACCCCCAGAGAGAATCACACCAGTAAAACCCTGTACCCCCAGAGAGAATCACACCAGTAAAACCCCTGAACCCCCAGAGAGAATCACACCAGTAAAACCCCTGAACCCCCAGAGAGAATCACACCAGTAAATCCCCTGAACCTCCAGAGAATCACACCAGTAAAACCCTGTACCCCCAGAGAGAATCACACCAGTAAAATGTAGATGAACACCCCATAACAGAACCCTTTGTGGTTCCAGGTAGAACTCTTTTGGCTTTCATGTAGAACCCTCTGTGGAAACGGTTCTACATGGAACTCAAAAGTGTTCTACCGCAAACCAAAAAGGGTTCTTCAAAGTGTTCTCCTATGGGGACAGCCAAAGAACCCTTTTATGTTCTAGATATCACCTTTTTTTCAAAGAGTGCAGACACAGACACACACAGATCTGTACATAGGGGAAATTTCACCCCGTAGCCAGAGGAACACAGTGGCAGAGAGGTGGTTAGTACCTGTTTCCTGGTGAGCTTCTGGGGTCCTTCCCTTTGCCCTGTGTCAGTGGGTCCAGACCACTCCTGGTGATCTTCTCGTCCAGGCTGAGAGAGGGGCTGGACACCACAGGAGACTGAGACCCTGCACACATCATCAGAAAGGTTCAAGAAATAGATGCAAACCTCCAGCAACAAGTATTAACATCACTACATTGTGATCAAGGACGTGACTTTCTCTGAAGTCATCTTTGAAGACAATGTATGTTCTGCATTCATATTCGTAAGATGCTGCCCACATCATCATTACATTTACAGTTTTTATCATTATCATTACAGTTTTTGCTCTGTACTGAAAGCGCTCTTTCTTGAAAACTGGACCTAAGGCATGTACCATTTTGGGGGGATTATATTAACACGGGTCTAATGAACAAAATACTCAAATATGAGTTACCTATCCTTTATTGTTGTGGGTAACACTAAGTATAATGGTTTATGATGTGGTTCTACACTGACCGGTGTTGTCTGCTGCCTTCTGGAGGAGGGTGTGTCTGGGGGAGCCCTCAGCACTGCCAGGGGCCCTGGAGGCTCTGCATTCATCCACAGTACTGGAGGCTGCACTCCGCATGGATGAACAAGTATTGCCAGGGCCCTCTGATGCCTGGAGAGAGAGAGAGACAGAGAGACAGAGTGAGAAGAAGGGGAGGCAGAGAGAGAGAGAGAGGAGATGCAGAGAGAGGGGAAAGGAGAAGGAGGGAGGGAGGGATCAATAAAGAAGGGGAAAGATAGAAGGAGAGAGAAAGAAAGACAGAAAGATGAACAGAGAGAAAGAGAGATTTACTTTAACAATGCTATCAAAAATCTGAGGACTATACTGAAGACTGTCTGTCTGGTAGCTGGTGACTGTCTGTCTTCAGTATAGTGGCTGGTGACTGTCTGTCTTCAGTATAGTGGCTGGTGACTGTCTGTCTTCAATATAGTGGCTGGTGACTGTCTGTCTTCAGTATAGTAGCTGGTGACTGTTTGTCTTCAGTATAGTGGCTGTTGACTGTTTGTCTTCGGTATAGTGGTTGGTGACTGTTTGTCTTGTGTATAGTGGCTGGTGACTGTCTGTCTTCAATATAGTGGCTGATGACTGTCTGTCTTCAGTATAGTGGCTGGTGACTGTTTGTCTTCAGTATAGTGGCTGGTGACTGTTTGTCTTCAGTATAGTGGCTGGTGACTGTCTGTCTTCAGTATAGTGGCTGGTGAATGTCTGTCCTCTGTATAGTGGCTGGTGACTGTTTGTCTTCAGTATAGTGTCTGGTGACTGTTTGTCTTCAGTATAGTGGCTGGTGACTGTTTGTCATCAGTATAGTGGCTGGTGACTGTCTGTCTTCAGTATAGTGGCTGGTGACTGTCTGTACTCTGTATAGTGGCTGGTGACTGTCTGTACTCTGTATAGTGGCTGGTGACTGTTTGTCTTCAGTATAGTGGCTGGTGACTGTTTGTCTTCAGTATAGTGGCTGGTGACTGTTTGTCTTCAGTATAGTGGCTGGTGACTGTTTGTCTTCAGTATAGTGTCTGGTGAATGTCTGTCCTCTGTATAGTGGCTGTTGACTGTCTGTCTTCAGTATAGTGGCTGGTGACTGTCTGTCCTCAGTGTAGTCGCTGGTGACTGTCTGTCTTCCTGCTTTTCTAAGCCTATATACTGTAGTCGGAGTCTGCGTCCCAAATGGCACCCTATTTCCTGTATAGTGTAGAGTCCTAGGGGCCCCGGTCAAAAGGGCCCTGGTCAACAGGGTGGCATTTGGGGCAAAGCCCTGCTCAATATTATTGCTGAGTACCTGGGAAAGAGTGTTTTCCAAAAGAGACTTGACCAGCAATTCACTCAGTAAGGAAGGAGAAGAGGCTTTGACACCACTCAGGATTAAATAGGTGTGTCGCAGGGCACAGACTCGTAGCCACAAATGAATATATTACATAAAGGCTTTTATAAACTGGGTGATCCGAACCCTGAATGCTGATTGGCTGACAGCCGTGGTATATCAGACCGACAAAACATTTATTTTTACTGCTCTAATTACGTTGGTAACCAGTTTATAATAGCAATGAAGCTCCTCAGGGGTTTGTGGTATATATATATATTTATATTTACATTTAAGTCATTTAGCAGATATATATACCACGGCTAATGGCTGTATCCAGGCACTCCGCAAGAACAGCCCTTAGCCGTAGTATATTGGCCATATACCACACCTCCTCGTGCCTTATTGCTTAATTATATAAGGGCAGAGGACAGATAGGCCTAACCACACACACTCACACTGATTAACTTCAATAAATCATAGAAGTATGAAAACAGTTCAATTCATTTTCAATGAGTAATGTTGATTCAACATCCGGTAGTGATTATAGCAGACGGATGATATCATCAATGAGACTAAAGTCTGTTGTATGTATTAAAATGGTGTGAGTCAACAGAACTGGTGCTGTGTGTGCGTGTGTGAGTGTCCATTCTAACCTCTTCCTCTGTAGAGCTGATGCTGTCCTGTAGTAGTCCTCTGGAGAGTCTCTGTCTACTTCCAGCGTGGGGAACCACCTCACTCAGCTCTGGAAAAACACACAACACAACACTGATCTCAGATCTGTTTGTGCTATCATTTTTGGCATGACAAGGAGTTGACATTATAGTACAAACAGATCTGGGAACAGGCTAACAAAGGACCTCTTGCTATAGAATTACATGAACATACTGTATAGATGAAATCTGTGATAAAAGAGAGGCTGTTGGTCATTAGGTACCATACATGTGTAGATCTATCGCAGGCCTTTACCCCCAATCAATCTCCTTAGACTAGCGTCCTCTCTAGGGGATGTCCTTGTACATCAAGCTGCCTCACGCTACAGAAACAGGAGATAGGCTCCTGCTCCCACAAGCCAAGGCTACTTACTTCACTATAGACAGATTTACAGGACTGTATGAACGGTATGTAAGTACACACACAAACATCCAAATCAAATCACACACCACTATTCACAGAACAGGCCTAATCACAGAAGGGTCCCTCCCTCCACCCCTCTTTCTCTCCCTCCTCCCTTTCCTTCCCTCCCACCCCTCCCTCTCGCTCTCCTCCCTCCCTCTCTCTTTCCCTCCCTCCGCCTCTCTCCCCCTGCCTCCGCCTCGCTCTACCTCCCTCCCTCTCTCTCGCTCCCTGATATTGCTTAATCAACTGCCTCATTCAGTCTCTCCAGATCTGGATCAGTATTCGAAGACTGCCCACTGTCCCCTCATCAGGTCTTTTATGGATCCCGGAGATGGCAGATCAAGGGTCACTGCATCCATTATAATGGACTGGAAGAAGCCAGAGGAGCCCAGAAAAAAAGGCCAGTGATAGTATGGATCCCAAATGCAATCCTATTTCCTACATAGTGCACTAAATAGGAAGTAGGGTGTTATTTGGGACCCAAACCATGTGTTTACGTCTGAAGGACAAATTTAGTTTGCAATGGTTTACTGTTTGTTTGTTTACTGAAGTGGCATTGGAGTACAAGGTCAAAGTTCAAAGTGCATTCAGAGGTAATGCACGGTGGGCGAAAAAAAGAATAAGAGGGATTTGCAAAAGAGAAGCATTAATACAAGGACACATCTCAAGCCTTTGGGTACTGTTAGTCTTAGAGCTAGTGATGACAGTATGCATTAATACAAGGACACATCTCAAGCCTTTGGGTACGGTTAGTCTTAGAGCTAGTGATGACAGTGTGCATTAATACAAGGACACATCTCAAGGCTTTGGGTACGGTTAGTCTTAGAGCTAGTGATGACAGTATGCATTAATACAAGGACACATCTCAAGCATTTGGGTACTGTTAGTCTTAGAGCTAGTGATGACAGTATGCATTAATACAAGGACACATCTCAAGGCTTTGGGTACTGTTAGTCTCAGAGCTAGTGATGACAGTATGCATTAATACAAGGCATCTCAAGCCTTTGACTGTTAGTCTTAGAGCTAGTGATGACAGTATGCATTAATACAAGGACACATCTCAAGCCTTTGGGTACTGTTAGTCTTAGAGCTAGTGATGACAGTATGCATTAATACAAGGACACATCTCAAGCCTTTGGGTACTGTTAGTCTTAGAGCTAGTGATGACAGTATGCATTAATACAAGGACACATCTTTGGGTATGGTTAGTCTTAGAGCTAGTGATGACAGTATGCATTAATACAAGGACACATCTCAAGCCTTTGGTTAGTCTTAGAGCTAGTTAGTCTTAGAGCTAGTGATGACAGTATGCATTAATACAAGGACACATCTCAAGCCTTTGGGTACTGTTAGTCTTAGAGCTAGTGATGACAGTATGCATTAATACAAGGACACATCTCAAGCCTTTGGGTACTGTTAGTCTTAGAGCTAGTGATGACAGTATGCATTAATACAAGGACACATCTCAAGCCTTTGGGTTTGGTTAGTCTTAGAGCTAGTGATGACAGTATGCATTAATACAAGGACACATCTCAGCCTTTGGGTCTGTTAGTCTTAGAGCTAGTGATGACAGTATGCATTAATACAAGGACACATCTCAAGCCCTTTGGGTCTTAGAGCTAGTTAGTATCATTAAGAGACACATCTAGCTTTGATGCTAGTGATGCACAGTATGCATTAATACAAGGTCACATCTCAAGCCTTTAGGCTAGTGATGACAGTATGCATTAATACAAGGACACATCTCAAGCCTTTGGGTACGCGGTTAGTCTTAGAGCTAGTGATGACAGTATGCATTAATACAAGGACACATCTCAAGCCTTTGGGTACGGTTAGTCTAAGAGCTAGTGATGACAGTATGCATTAATACAAGGACACATCTCAAGTTTGGGTTAGAGCTAGTGATGACAGTATGCATTAATACAAGGACACATCTCAAGCCTTTGGGTACGGTTAGTCTTAGAGCTAGTGATGACAGTATGCATTAATACAAGGACACATCTCAAGGCTTTGGGTACTGTTAGTCTTAGAGCTAGTGATGACAGTATGCATTAATACAAGGACACATCTCAAGGCTTTGGGTACGGTTAGTCTTAGAGCTAGTGATGACTGTATGCATTAATACAAGGACACATCTCAAGCCTTTGGGTACGGTTAGTCTTAGAGCTAGTGATGACAGTATGCATTAATACAAGGACACATCTCAAGCCTTTGGGTACTGTTAGTCTTAGAGCTAGTGATGACAGTATGCATTAATACAAGGACACATCTCAAGCCTTTGGGTACGGTTAGTCTTAGAGCTAGTGATGACAGTATGCATTAATACAAGCCGCTTCCCAAATGACACCCTATTCCCGAATCCCTACATAGTGCACTACTTTTGACCAGAGCCAATCGGATGCCATTTGGAGTGAGACACAGTCCTTGTTTGCCCCTCCATGTCCCTAATAAGAGTTTGAGGGCAAAGGAAATAGGAAAGGAGCTGATAGGACAGATGTAGGGTGTATCTCAGGGTTTGAGTGACACTGACACATCAACCCCTCCTAAGGATGTGTCATTTCTCTCTACAGCCTC
Source organism: Oncorhynchus nerka (assembly GCF_034236695.1). NCBI lineage: Eukaryota > Metazoa > Chordata > Actinopteri > Salmoniformes > Salmonidae > Oncorhynchus > Oncorhynchus nerka. The sequence goes on from NC_088402.1 coordinate 20,404,257, forward strand.
CATTGCCCTGTATTGAAATACCCTGATAGAGACTTATAGCTAAGACAGGGATACGGTGATGGGGGGGACAAGCTGTCCTTGTTTCATTGGCAATAGAGAGAAATAGTAATGGCGTCTTTTTGTCATCACTAACTCCGCCATGGTTCATTGGACAAAGCCTATGAGGAAAATTAATGGCGTTTTGGATAAACAGCGAAAATAAGGTCTGTGGGGAACACAGGCTTAGGAGATCTTATATGTTTTGTTCTATGAGATAACCTTCATTAGCTAATGTCACTTTGTGAATTTTGAAGAATTTGAGTAATAATAAAAAGGTCATTTAATGACTCTTTAAAGGTCATGTTAACTGACTGATATTATCTCACAGAACAAAATAATTAAAATCTCCTAAGCATGTGTTAACCTCTGACCTTATTTTCAGCGTTTATCCCAGAACCGCATTATTTCCTCATTCATTTCCCTATAGGGATGGCTGAACGAACCAGAGGTAACTTGTTTCTGTGTTTTAGGACTACAAACTGGCGCGTGAGGGAAACAATGTACTGAATCTTTCTCACAGTACAAGCTTAAACAATGCATCATCTACAGAGAAGGTTAATCCCAAATGGTCCCCTATCCATATATAGTGCACTACTTTTGACCAGGGCCCATAGGGAAGAGAAGTGAGAAGTGGGGGATGAGCGGTTAAGAGCATTGGGCCAGTAACTGAAAGGTTGCTGGATTGAATCCCCAAGCCGACTAGATGACAAGTCTGTCAATGTGCCCTTGAGCAAGGTACTTAACCCTAATTGCTCCTGTAAGTTGCTCTGGATAAGAACGTCTGCTAAATTCAGGGTCAATCATCTGAGCATAACCAGTAATGTGTATTCTATTTCCACATTGTAGGTATTACTGCCTAGGGAGGGAGCTAGACTAGACTATGACCACTGTATTTCTGGATCTCTCCATCTCCCTGAGACTCACCTCTTGCAGGGCCGGCCATCCCAGGACTCTGCTGTTGGGCGCTGTTGTTGTTGTTGTTCATCTGGATGCCATTTTGTTTCATCAGTTGCATCAGCTCAGACTCCAGGGCTGCAATCTGCGTAGAAACCATTTCAAATTAGTTTCAGGCTTAGCGACCCATGCAGTGTGGCTGTCCAGTGGCTCCCTCCACTGGCAACATCATGTACCAGCAGGGGAAATGTCTAATCAAGGCAGTGGACTAATGTTGAACTGGGGTAATTACATAAGGGATTTATCTTGTACTTAGACAGCTTTGCACTGTACACAGTCAGCATTGTAAGCGTATACATGTACATCAAAGCCATGTACTGTGGCAAGTATGTGCTGAATTCTCACCTAAAAAGGAATGGGTATAATCAGCAGCATTGAGAAAATGGGAGAGGGAATATACAGAGAAAGTATAGTTACCCTGACTTGCAGTCCCTGAATCTCCTCCAGGTGGACCTTCTCTGTATCCTCCAGCCTCTTCCTCTCCGCTTCCTCCTTCTGGACAAACTCCACCTCTCTGGAAGAAACAGAGGGGTGGGGTTAGAAGGGTGTGTTGGTGGCCCTCTGACAGGGGTGTGGTTAGAAGGGTGTGTTGGTGGCCCTCTGACAGGGGTGGGGTTAGAAGGGTGTGTTGGTGGCCCTCTGACAGGGGTGGGGTTAGAAGGGTGTGTTGGTGGCCCTCTGACAGGGGTGGGGTTAGAAGGGTGTGTTGGTGGCCCGCTGACAGGGGTGGGGTTAGAAGGGTGTGTTGGTGGCCCTCTGACAGGGGTGGGGTTAGAAGGGTATGTTGGTGGCCCTCTGACAGGGGTGAGGACAGGGACAGAGTGTTAGGTGGTTGGATGGTTGGGGACAGCTCCTCTCAGAGGGTTGAGGACAGGGACAGAGTGTTAGGTGGTTGGGGACAGCTCCTCTCAGAGGGGTGAGGACAGGGACAGTGTTAGGTGGTTGGGGACAGCTCCTCTCAGAGGGTTGAGGACAGGGACAGAGTGTTAGGTGGTTGGTGACAGCTCCTCTCAGAGGGGTGAGGACAGGGACAGTGTTAGGTGGTTGGGGACAGCTCCTCTCAGAGGGGTGAGGACACAGACAGAGTGTTAGGTGGTTGGGGACAGTGTGTGTGTGTGAGATGGTAAAAGGAGAGTATCCCAGGGAGAATAGGAGCTCAGTGAACTTAACTCAGAGAGACAGTCAGACACAGACCTGCCTCTCTCTTCAGCAGGGCTGAAGGACGCAAGGCTCCCTCGCACACACACACACACACACACACACACACACACACACACACACACACACACACACACCAAGGGCAATTAAAGGCATTCAGAGCGGAGAGGGACAAAGAGGTTCTGATGAGAATGACCATAGAGATCAAGTCACTGCTGAGAAAGAGGCTGCGGTGTGGAGGAGAGCTGCACAGGAAGGAAGTCAACACAGCTCTCTCTCTCTAAAGCAATCCTTCAACTGAGTGCCACTTGGTTAAAATGTCCTCCAGACTAATGGGTGGAATTTGTTTGATAAACATACTATAGGAAAATAACAGGGTTTGAATAACATATACTGAGTGTATTACCTAAAATAAGCGACAATTTGAAATGGCCTCTAAACTTGGACTTGAATTAAAAAACAAAGCTACATTAATAAGGTTTGACATGTCCATATGAACCAAAGTAGTCTGAATAATGTAGTAATACATTTTCATGTTTTCAGTCGTAAACAACCAGTTTAACACTCATAGCAACAGATGACATGGACACATCTGAGTGGCTAGTTACTGACCAGACCAGAGCAACACATCTGGAGTGTGTGGCTAGGTACAGACTAGACCAGAGCAACACGTCTGGAGTGTGTGTCTAGGTACTGACTAGACCAGAGCAACACGTCTGGAGTGTGTGTCTAGGTACTGACTAGACCAGAGCAACACGTCTGGAGTGTGTGTCTAGGTACAGACCAGACCAGAGCAACACGTCTGGAGTGTGTGTCTAGGTACTGACTAGACCAGAGCAACACGTCTGGAGTGTGTGTCTAGGTACTGACTAGACCAGAGCAACACGTCTGGAGTGTGTGTCTAGGTACTGACTAGACCAGAGCAACACGTCTGGAGTGTGTGGCTAGGTACAGACCAGACCAGAGCAACACGTCTGGAGTGTGTGGCTAGGTACTGACTAGACCAGAGCAACACGTCTGGAGTGTGTGTCTAGGTACTGACTAGACCAGAGCAACACGTCTGGAGTGTGTGTCTAGGTACTGACTAGACCAGAGCAACACGTCTGGAGTGTGTGTCTAGGTACAGACCAGACCAGAGCAACACGTCTGGAGTGTGTGTCTAGGTACAGACCAGACCAGAGCAACACGTCTGGAGTGTGTGGCTAGGTACTGACTAGACCAGAGCAACACGTCTGGAGTGTGTGTCTAGGTACTGACTAGACCAGAGCAACACGTCTGGAGTGTGTGTCTAGGTACTGACTAGACCAGAGCAACACGTCTGGAGTGTGTGTCTAGGTACTGACTAGACCAGAGCAACACGTCTGGAGTGTGTGTCTAGGTACAGACTAGACCAGAGCAACACGTCTGGAGTGTGTGTCTAGGTACAGACTAGACCAGAGCAACATGTCTGGAGTGTGTGGCTAGGTACAGACTAGACCAGAGCAACACGTCTGGAGTGTGTGTCTAGGTACAGACTAGACCAGAGCAACACGTCTGGAGTGTGTGGCTAGGTACTGACTAGACCAGAGCAACACGTCTAGAGTGTGTGTCTAGGTACAGACTAGACCAGAGCAACACGTCTGGAGTGTGTGGCTAGGTACAGACTAGACCAGAGCAACACGTCTGGGGATGAGTAACTCCCGAATAGGGGATAGAACCTGGGTTCGTAACATAACAGCCTTACCAAGGCTAAGAATGTTACAGTATATTGAACCAGTGTATTGTCTAATTTAGACCAGTTTGGTACCAGACTTTGACTCACTTCTGCTGGAAGTCCTTGATGAGTTTCTTGGCCTTGTTGTACTTCTTCTCTAGGGTGGTGTATTGGCACTGGGCCTCCTTCAGGTGCTCGTTGACCGTGTGGCACAGGGTCTGGGCCTCGATCCAGTAACTCTCCAGCTTCAGCATCCTCTCCTTGTTCTCCTCCATGCTGGCCTTCAGCTGGCTCTTCTCCTTCTCCCAGCGTGCCTTCTCCCTCTCCACCACAGCAAGCTGGGATAGACAAGCACAGATAAGCATGGTATTACACTCACACACCAACACGGCCCACACCCACCACTAGGTACATCATTAAAAACAAACAGTGGAACACAAATACAGTATTGACAGATTTCCAAATACTGTAATGTACAAGCCAGCTGACTGACTAGACACACTATGGTATTACGTGTTGTCACGATACCAGTACTTTGATACGAGGAAGCAACTAAGCAAAGCAAACAAAACATGAAGATAGTCCTAATGTTGGAAGAAACATTTGTTCATGTTTCAAGCTATAGCACACAATATTTGACAAAAATAGGTTTTAAAGAAACAAAGACTTGAGTCTGCTTTGTGTTTGTCTTTTTGCCATGGAAACGCAGGCACAGTATGATAGTCAACACTAAAAAAGAGACTGTGCTATGGGTTAAACACATAACACAAAACACATAGCACCATAATATACTTGACTTAAGGCTAATCCAGACTTCACAACGGAGAGAAACTAACAGACCATGTCCTGACAAGCCCTTCGTTGAGCTTAGTTTATTGGTGTGACCTCCTTCTAAACATTGTTATTGTATTAAATCCTTCTACTCCTCAGGGCAACCCTCTCCCAAGGACCACCAGAGCAGCTCATGCTCAGAGTATTACACCAACAAGCTTATCTTTCAATTTCACTAAATCCACTCATTGAATACAGTTAATATCTCTAAATCATTTCCTGCAGTTTGAGCTAAGCTGTCCTCGTGAGGATGCAGAGGGAGGATGAAGAAGAAACTTTTAGAAAGCTGTGCCTGCTTGCATGTCACTCTCACTTAACCACTGGCTCTCTCACTGCCCAGACACCTTTGACATGAAACTGCAAGAGGCAACTCTGCAGTGAAGCTAAACTGATCAAATATACATGCAATTGCCTTAACTATTCATTAATACCTTAAAATAGAAACTATTATACCCTGCACTGTCCAATGACGTCCTGTTTCCAAACATATGTATATTTCTCATGCGTATATTGCACTTAATTTGCCTTTTATACCATTCATCTTAGAGATGACAGCAGGGGACATTTCTTACCTTGTTTTTGAGCTTCTGTATCTCTGCCTCAGTGACAGTGTGCTTGATCTGCAGCTGAGGGAGTAGAAAGGGAAGAGGTCTATCTGATGATCAAACCCTTGGCTGCGCAGCCTCTGTTCTGGGCTAGCCTCGTGCACACACACAACCACTGAGAAGAGCCACACAGCCCAGCCCATGCATGACAGCACCACTCTCTACCACTGACAGGGAGAGACTCACAGAACAGGAGACCAAGAAGGAGAGAGAGAAAGGTCCAAAGTAGAGAGGGAGAGAGAGAAAGGTCCAAAGTAGAGAGGGAGAGAGAGAAAGGTCCAAAGCAGAGAGGGAGAGAGAGAAAGGTCCAAAGTAGAGAGGGAGAGAGAGAAAGGCCCAAAGTAGAGAGGGAGAGAGAGAAAGGTACAAAGTAGAGAGGGAGAGAGAAAGGTACAAAGTAGAGAGGGAGAGCGGGAGAGAGAGAAGGTACAAAGTAGAGAGGGAGAGAGAGAAAGGTCCAAAGTAGAGAGGGAGAGAGAGAAAGGTACAAAGTAGAGAGGGAGAGAGAGAAAGGTACAAAGTAGAGAGGGAGAGAGAAAGGTACAAAGTAGAGAGGGAGAGAGAAAGGTACAAAGTAGAGGGAGAGAGAGAAAGGTCCAAAGTAGAGAGGGAGAGAGAGAAAGGTACAAAGTAGAGAGGGAGAGAGAGAAAGGTACAAAGTAGAGAGGGAGAGAGGGAGAGAGAGAAAGGTACAAAGTAGAGAGGGAGAGAGAGAAAGGTACAAAGTAGAGTGAGAGAGGGAGATAGAGAAAGGTACAAAGTAGAGAGGGAGAGAGAGAAAGGTACAAAGTAGAGAGGGAGAGAGAGAAATGTACAAAGTAGAGAGGGAGAGAGAGAAAGGTCCAAAGTAGAGAGGGAGAGAGAGAAAGGTACAAAGTAGAGCGGGAGAGAGGGAGAGAGAGAAAGGTCTAAAGTAGAGAGGGAGAGAGAAAGGTCTAAAGTAGAGAGGGAGAGAGAGAAAGGTACAAAGTAGAGAGGGAGAGAGAGAAAGGTCTAAAGTAGAGAGGGAGAGAGAAAGGTCTAAAGTAGAGAGGGAGAGAGAGAAAGGTACAAAGTAGAGAGGGAGAGAGGGAGAGAGAAAGGTCCAAAGTAGAGAGGGAGAGAGAAAGGTCCAAAGTAGAGAGGGAGAGAGAAAGGTCCAAAGTAGAGAGGGAGAGAGAGAAAGGTCCAAAGTAGAGAGGGAGAGAGAGAAAGGTCCAAAGTAGAGAGGGAGAGAGAGAAAGGTACAAAGTAGAGAGGGAGAGAGAGAATGGTCCAAAGTAGAGAGGGAGAGAGAGAAAGGTCCAAAATAGAGGGAGAGAGAGAAAGGTCCAAAATAGAGGGAGAGTCAGTAGGCAGAGAGATAAACGTGGAGAGTGATTGACAGAAAGTGAAAGGGATATAGGAACGACATATCTGCTATAGTAAGAGAGAAGTGAAGAAAGAGAGGCAGTTGAGGAAAGTGAAGAGAGAGAGAGAGAGAGTCCCAGTGAGAGAGAGTAGAGGTCTTGGGACAGTAGAGATTACATGATTTCTCACTCAATATCCAGAACACCGCCGTGCAGCTCAGGCAATTTGTTAAATGTGTCACACAAGTGTGGAGTGAGGGACAAAATGTTCTAGTGCCAGCAGTGCTAGTGAGGCGTTTCAATCAATATTACTAGCAGGTTGGGTCCTTTAAAAAGGAAAATGGGCTCTAGAAGACAGTAACGGCCAAAAACTACATTTCAGTCATTTGTTACTCTTTGACTTTGTTGCAACCAGGAAGGAGAAAGAGTTGTTTAACAAAGTTCCGGGCCACAGTATTAGTGATATTAGTGTGAGGAAAATACACAAGACGTTTTTGTTGGATCTTCTGTATTTTTTAGAGTGCTGGAATACTTAGACTAATGAAATAGACAGAAGAATAGAATAAATACAACAGACAAATGAAAGGGGTGTTCGAGTGACCTCTCTGAATGTCTGGTAGAGTTTGGTAGCGTCCAACTCTGAGGGGGAAATGATGTTATCTGTTTCTGGCAAATCGAACACCTCGATGCTCTTCTCCCCGTCACCTTCCTCTTCCCCCCCACCGTCTGCGGCCGGCCCCGCCTCCTCCTCCTCATCAGTGGCGTACTCCCCAGTCTGAGGACACACACAGACACACACACACACACACAACATGAGAAATGAGAACACATTCCATAACTAGTCGTACATGTCACTGGGAACACACAGTGTTATGTATCTAAAGCTCGTTTACTGTTTTCCTCTTCTCTTTCGTTGTTCTGACTTGGTCTAACTTTCATTGAGTTATCCCTTCCTATTTTAAGAAGCGCTGCCTGCCACTCCAATGTTGCATTTGATAATGAAAACGATGAATATTTTTTACAGTGAGGACAACAAGTACACCAGTGTAAGCTTTCTCTCAGCCAAGGCTGTAAATTCAGCGCTCTTTCTCAGGATGGAGGGGGAAGGCAGAGGCTCTGTAAGCTCACAATAATGCCTCCAAAACTCAACAGCACTGAGAGGATGGTTAAGTTCATAACTGATGTTTTTGCATAACTAATTAGAGAGGTGGCTGTGTTATTATGAGGAAAGGAGAGAGAGAGAAAGAGACTTAGCGAGAGTGAGCGAGAGACCAGTTGTCCGGTCTGGTTACAGGATGACAGGGGTCCTGTCAAAGTGAGAGGGACAGGGATGATTGAGGGATGGGGAGTTGAGGAGAGGCTCAAGGTTGGGGGGGGGGTAGGTAAAGCTGGGGGATAAGGTGAGGAAGAGGGATGATTGAGGGATGGGGGTTGAGGAGAGGGTCAGGGTTAGGGGGGTGTAGGTACAGCTGGGGGATGAGGTAAGGTGAGGAAGGGGGATGATTGAGGGATGGGGATGAGGAGAGGGTCAGAGTTAGGGTTAAGGGGGGTAAGTAAGGAAGAGGGATGATTGTGCAGTATGTGTGGTCTAGAACACAGCCACAGCAGGATACTCTATGTGCTTCTCTTCCCTACAGCCTCACTAAAGTGACCCAGACAGACATGCTTATAAAGAGGAGTTCCGCTCTGCTGCAGCCTGCAGCAGCCTCAGATCTGGTTGCAGAGAGCCAGGCAGGGAGAGCCAAGCAGACCCAGGGCCTGCTCTACCCAGGATCGAATGACCCATCCTGGCATCCTCTCTCTGGTCCTCCTGCCAGAATCACACTGTGTGATTGACACCTCAGAAACACTGGTGCTGGAGCTTACAGAGATGGCGAGCAAACAAACATAGACACACATTATTAGAAACATCTGGTGCTTGCTTTGTCATGGTACAGCAGAAGATTTCTCTCCTGCTGCTCTCAACACATATCTGCTATAGTGCATTTATAGTGTGTGTGTGTGTTTACATGGCTGACGATCTGGACAGACATCTAAAGCCTAGCTGACTTACTCAGGGCTGACCAGTCAGAGATTTAACCCTGTGTGTTTTCCATGTGGGGTGGAGGTCTCTCTCTCTCTCGTCGAAAGTAGTGCACTATATAGGAGATAGGGTGCCATTAAGTCTTACAGTCTGACAGCACACAGTATAATAGTGATGATCCTATTTAGGTTGCCATTTTCCCTTTTGGTTTGGTGGGTTCTTGTCTATGTGTTAGTTGCCTGTCAGCACTTGTTTATATAGCGTCACGGTTCGGTTTGTTGTTTTTATGTTAGTTTGTTCATTCTTATAGTAAAGAGAATGTCAGCATACCATGCTGCACCTTGGTCTCCTCCCTACGACGGCGTGACAACATCAAGTTGTAGTAACTTTGTGATTTATTACAATAGCAACATTCAAATAGTTTAAAAACGTTTTACTTTTTGGGGATCTGTATTCAAATAGTTGTAACCACCTTCAAAGTAATTATTTGTTCTCCTTGAAGAATACCCTGAACAAAAATATAAACGCAACATATAAAGTGTTGGTCCCATGTTTCACGAGCTGAAATAAAAAATCCCAGATCCATCCACCTGACAGGTGTGGCATATCAAGAAGCTGGTTAAACAGCATGATCATTACATATGTGCACCTCATGCTGAGGACAATAAAAGGCTCTGTCACGCCTGCTTCCACTCCCCCTCTCTGGCGCTCGAGGGCACCAGGCTGCCCTTCATTACGCACACCTGTCACCTTCATTACACGCATCTGCCCAATATTGGACTTACCTGGACTCCATTACTTTGTTGATTGCCCTTCTATATCTGTCTGTTCCTCAGTTGGTTCCCCGTGTCAGCATTATTGTCCTTATGTCGTTTTGTTCCCCCTGTCCAGACACTGCTCTTGTTTTGGTTTGATGGCCATTTTCCATTAATGTTCACTCCCTGTACTTGCTTCTGGTCTTCAGGGTCGAGCCTTATAGAATGCTGACACCACTAAAGGAAGCATCAGGGAGTTTTTTGTTTTTGTTTTGGTTGGTGACGTCGGGTCTGGGTGCCATCGCCGATGGAACCAGGGGTGCCTCAGCTAGCCCGTCGGCTTCCACACCTTAGCTGGCTTGAGAGGTCTTCTTGCCCCGGTTGGCTCGGCAGATGCCCACCCCACATAATGCTTCACCCGGCCTATCAGGCTTCCACGCCTCAGCCGGATCGTCAGGCTCCCACCCCTCAGCCGGTTCGTCAGGCTCCCACCCCTCAGCCGGTTCATCAGGCTCCTACGCCTCAGCCGGTTCATCAGGCTCCTACGCCTCAGCCGGTTCATCAGGCTCCTACGCCTCAGCCGGCCTGTCAGGCTCGCCCAGGTGGGAAGCTGGGTGGCGCCCCTAGAGGGGGATGCTGTCATGTCTGCTCCCGTTCCCCCTCTCTGGCGCTCGAGGGCGCCAGGCTGCCCTTCATTATGCACACCTGTCACCATCATTACGCGCAGCTGCGCAATATTGGAATCACCTAGACTCCATTACTTTGTTGATTGCCCTTCTATATCTGTATGTTCCTCAGTTGGTGCCCTGTGTCAGCATTATTGTCCTTATGTCAATTTGTTCCCCCTGTCCAGACAATGTTCTTGTTTTGGTTTGATGTCCGCTTTCCAGTAAATGTTCACTCACTGTACTTGCTTCTCATCTCCAGCATCGATCCTTACAGTCTCAAGTTTTGAAGGAGCATGCAATTGGCATGCTGACTGCAGGAAGGTCCACCAGAGCTGTTGCCAGAGAATTTAATGTTAATTTCTCATAAGCCGCCTCCAATGTCATTTTAGAGAATTAGGCAGTACATCCAACTGGCATCACAACCGCAGACCCCGTGTATGGTGTCGTGTGGCTGAGCGGTTTGCTGATGTCAACGTTGTGAACAGAATGCCCGTGGGGGTGGGGCTATGGTAAGGGCAGGCATAAGCTATAGACAACGAACATAATTGAATTTTATCTAAGGCAGTATAAATGCACAGAGATACAGTGACAAGATCCTGAGGTCCATTGTCGTGCCATTCATCTGCCGCCATCACCTCATGTTTCAGCATGGATCGCAAGGATCTGTACACAATTCCTGGAAGCTGAAAATGTCCCAGTTCTTCCATGGCCTGCATACATACCAGACATGTCACCCATTGAGTATGATATCGATTTCAGAGGTTTAAAAAGGAACAGAAAATAACCATTTCGTTGTTGGAACCATAACTTTATTTTGCTGCTCGGAACAGTGGAACAGAACGCAGAACATACTGGTTCTGTTCAGAACGAAACGATTGGGAAATGTTTTTGTTCCAACCCATGCTTTACACAAAGCATCGTTAAAACTATAGCTATCCCAGGTCTGACACACACACACACACACCAATAACCTACTTGTCACACCCTGATCTGTTTCACCTGTCTTTGTGATTGTCTCCTCGCCCCTCCAGGTGTCGCCCATATTCCCCATTATCCCCTGTGTATTTATACCTGTGTTCTCTGTTTGTCTGTTGCCAGTTCGTTTTGTTTCGTCAAAAGGTTTTACCTCTATTCATGTCACGCGATTGTTCCTGTTTTCTAGTTTCCCGGTTTTGACCTTTTCTGCCTGCCTGCCTGCCGTCCTGTACCTTTGCCCCACCTATCAGGATTACTGACCTCTGCCTACCCTGACCCCGAGCCTGCCTGCCGTCCTGTACCTTTGCCCCACCTATCAGGATTACTGACCTCTGCCTACCCTGACCCCGAGCCTGCCTGCCATCCTGTACCTTTGCCCCACCTATCAGGATTACTGACCTCTGCCTACTCTGACCCCAAGCCTGCCTGCCGTCCTGTACCTTTGCCCCACCTATCAGGATTACTGACCTCTGCCTACCCTGACCCCGAGCCTGCCTGCCGTCCTGTACCTTTGCCCCACCTATCAGGATTACTGACCTCTGCCTACCCTGACCCCGAGCCTGCCTGCCGTCCTGTACCTTTGCATCACCTATCAGGATTACTGACCTCTGCCTACCCTGACCCCGAGCCTGCCTGCCGTCCTGTACCTTTGCCCCACCTATCAGGATTACTGACCTCTGCCTACCCTGATCCCGAGCCTGCCTGCCGTTCTGTACCTTTGCCCCACCTATCAGGATTACTGACCTCTGCGTACCCTGACCCCGAGCCTGCCTGCCGTCCTGTACCTTTGCCTCACCTATCTGGATTACTGACCTCTGCCTACCCTGACCCCGAGCCTGCCTGCCGTCCTGTACCTTTGCCCCACCTATCTGGATTACTGACCTCTGCGTACCCTGACCCCGAGCCTGCCTGCCGTTCTGTACCTTTGCATCACCTATCAGGATTACTGACCTCTGCCTACCCTGACCCCGAGCCTGCCTGCCGTCCTGTACCTTTGCCCCACCTATCAGGATTACTGACCTCTGCCTACCCTGACCCCGAGCCTGCCTGCCGTCCTGTACCTTTGCATCACCTATCAGGATTACTGACCCCTGTCTGCCTTGACTTGTCTTTTGTCTGCCCCTGTTGGATTAATAAACTGTTGTTAATTCGATGTTGTCTGCACCTGGGTCTCACCTGAAACGTGATACTACTTCACAACACTGCCAAATGCCATTCTAAATTCCTCTCTGATTTTCTATCTATCTAATCATGATGTGCTGGATGGCGGGGTTACATACATATATCAGACATATACAGTATATTACCATACATATATCAGACATATACAGTATATTACCATACATATATCAGACATATACAGTATATTACCATACATATATCAGACATATACAGTATATTACCATACATATATCAGACATATACAGTATATTACCATACATATATCAGACATATACAGTATATTACCATACATATACAGTATATTACCATACATATATCAGACATATACAGTATATTACCATACATATATCAGATATATACAGTATATTACCATACATATATCAGACATATACAGTATATTACCATACATATATCAGACATATACAGTATATTACCATACATATATCAGACATATACAGTATATTACCATACATATACAGTATATTACCATACATATATCAGACATATACAGTATATTACCATACATATATCAGACATATACAGTATATTACCATACATATATCAGACATATACAGTATATTACCATACATATACAGTATATTACCATACATATTTCATACATATATCACCAGACCTGAGCCTATAGGATGTGCATCACTCCACTTAGATACATGGTGATTAACCCGGCGTCTCCCACCTCCGCCTCTAAATGGGGCTTAAATATAGACCCTCAGCCTCGCAGCCATGGCAACGCGCTACCATTATGGAAATGTTGGCTTTATTGTCCTCCAGCCTCCTGACCCACTAATGATGAGTGTATGGTAATGGGCTTTAGTGTGTGCTAGAACAAACACAGCCAGGAAAACATGTTGGCAGTCCCTCAAACACAGGAAAACAGCCCTAGAGGCTTTTTTTTAAGTGAACAGCCACATTATTCTTGAACTATGTTTAGCAACGCCTGATTTGACATGACATAATGACTACCACAACCACAACTCATGACCAAGATTGACCTGTTGTAGAAGATTGGAGTGCAGTGTGACCACACAGGTCTGTCGTTAGTATGGTGAAACATATCTGGGCTGTATGTATAAAGCTTTTCAGAGTAGGAGTGTTGATCTCAGTGCCGTGTACTCATGGATGCCACGGGAAGCCAGGCTTCCCCCAAAAATGTACCAATAAAATAATAAAATACAAAAACATACAAAAACATATCTTTCGTTTCTCTGTGTTTCATAATTTTCCTTCAATTCACAAGAGGCTGAATGTATCTGACTGGAGAAAGCATCTGAGTGAGCGAAGCAGCGTCCCTGTGTCTCTGCATGTGTAAACCATTTATCTGATGCTGTCTAGCCAAAAAGAGGATGATATTGCTGCCACACGTATAATTGAATGCAAGGGAAGCCAGCGAGCAATTGTACTTCCTTGATAAAATGTTGTAAAAAGAATAATAGCCATTCAGCATTGAGCTAAACTGAGTGAGCTCAACTGTGAATGGTCCTGACGCACCAAAAAAAAGTGTCAAGCCAGTTTGGATATGGCTTCACACCAATCACATCACATCAAGCCAAATGTCATTTGACAGAAAAAACTTGAATTGCTGCATCGCGTTGTGTTGTTGTCCTCCGGTGGCTAGCTAGCTAAAATTGTCCCTTTCCTAAATTAGGCATGGACAGATATTTTGATTTGGACTGGTTTTACTTCATTTTCCGTACAATGATTATAACTGTGATTCTGATCCGACCATGAATTCATACATTATGCCTCTGGCCTTAGAGGATGGAAGCTATATGTAGTAGGCTAATGGTAACTAGCTGGCTAATCATTGCCCATGAAAGGAAGTTAGGCTAGCGTGCAACAAAAACTAGGACAACAAAGGCCTCCCGGGTGGCACAGTGGTTAAGGGCGCTGTACTGCAGCGCCAGCTGTGCCACCAGAGACTCTGGGTTCGCGCCCAGGCTCTGTCGTAACCGGCCGCGACCGGGAGGTCCGTGGGGCGATGCGCAATTGGCCTAGCGTCGTCCGGGTTAGGGAGGGCTTGGCCGGTAGGGAAATCCTTGTCTCATCGCGAACCAGTGACTCCTGTGGCGGGCTGGGCGCAGTGCGCGCTAACCAAGGTTGCCAGGTGCACGGTGTTTCCTCCGACACATTGGTGCGGTTGGCTTCCGGGTTGGATGGCGCTGTGTTAAGAAGCAGTGCGGCTTGGTTGGGTTCTGTATCGGAGGACGCATGACTTTCAACCTTCGTCTCTCCCGAGCCTGTACGGGAGTTGTAGCGATGAGACAAGATAGTAGCTACTAAAACAATTGGATACCACGAAATTGGGGAGAAAAAGGGGTCAAATTCACACAAAAAAATAAATAAATAAATAAGACAACAAAAATGACCGTTTCAGCAATATGAAAGAGAGGAGGATGGCATTGGTATTTCTCTACAAGAAAGGTGAGTCAACATGTTTTTTTATACTTATGCACGCATAGACACACACACACACACACAGAAATCTGAACTATGGCCAGATATTTAGCTTATCTGGACTAAATTGTTTTTGGAATCTTTTAGTTGTCACTGTATTAGACTAAGCAGAGGTGATTAGAAGTTGAAATGGTGCTGGAATAGTGGAGGCAGCTACTGTTTTCCTTGTGACTTGCAGTAACTCTCTGTGGTTCTAAATCAATAATGTTAACTTGCTTGACCATGCTGTAGGTAATGTAACTGCTTGTTACATGCTAAATGCTTTGTGGACTTCACCGAACAGATGTTGCTCTCCGGTTTTGTGATGAAACAAAGATGTGGCTGAATTTATTCTTCTTATTTTCTCGACCTTTGGCCTATATATTATGGTCACAAGGCACAAGAACTAACAGGTTATAGAGAAAACAACGCAATTATCTGATCTAGGATCAGGTCCCCCCTGTCCATATACTGTATATTCATTATAATCGAAAAGGCACTCTGAGATACTTTGTGAATACCTGATAAGTAGAGGAGAGTACAAGTGGGTCGGTAAGTTAGACGTTGTTGTAGGTTACTAGCTCCTATGAATGAGTTAATAAAATTGTATAGGATTTGATTGGCCACACTTATAGGTGTATCAGTAGGAGGGTGAGACAGCGGGACAGTAGACTACCCACCTCATCGTCATCAGCGTCATACTGGGCATACTGCTGCTCCAGCAACTCTCTCTGTCTCCTCTCCTGCTCCAGAGTCTGTTGGATCAGAGCAGCCACCTCGCTCACCTGACCCGGACGCTCTCGACCAATCACAAACCTGGAAACGGACAGCAACACAGCCAATCAGTTGCATTTCACTCAAGGGGTGACTTTACAATATGCTTTGAACCACTGTGCATGTTGGTTCAATGATGAATTAGGGCTTCACTTCAATATACTTTTTCCTGAGATATTTTCAGCTGAACTAAAACATGACAGAACTTCCTCCTTTTAATTTGTGGACTAGAAAAGGTGCCATTTTCCACTATGTATGTTTATTTGTTTGTGTGATTGAGGCTGTAACAGGCAGTCTGTGTGATTCGCAGGGACTCAATAGCAGGATCTGATTATAGGGGAGTGGAGGGGAGAGGGAGGGGGATGGGGCTTTCAGCGCTAACACAATAACGTGACAATGGCATGCAGCCGTCCAGGTTGGAATGTGCACATCGGGCACTGGCACAGGCACATTGGCACAGACTCTGGGCTACAGCTGTACCAGCCGTTCTCTCACACCCTACCCTACAGAGCCAAGGAGTTCCATGTTGATAGACGGATAGAGAGAGAGGGAGAGAGAGAAAGAAAGGGAAAGACGGAGAGGGAGAGAGAGAAAGAAAGGGGGAGACGGAGAGGGAGAGAGAGAAAGAAAGGGGGAGAGAGAGATAGAGAGAACAAACAACCAGAACAATACCATTTCTAACTGTCTTCTCACCATTTCATTATTGTCTATTTCGAGCATTTATTTTATTTATTTAACCTTTATTTAACTAGGCAAGTCAGTTAAGAACAAATTCTTATTTACAATAACGGACTTCATTCATGTCTTATTAAGCATCTCCAATCTGAAATGTAATCTATAATCGGCTTCCTAGTTCACAACAAAGCCTCCTTCACTCAAGCTGCCAAACATACCCTCGTAAAACTGACTATCCTACCGATCCTTGACTTCGGCGATGTCATTTAGAAAATAGCCTCCAACACTCTACTCAGAAATTGGATGCAGTCTATTACAGTGCCATCCGTTTTGTCACCAAAGCCCTATATCCTACCCACCACTGAGACCTGTATGCTCTCGTTGGCTGGTCCTCGCTACATATTCGTCGCCAAACCCTCTGGCTCCAGGTCATCTATAAGTCTTTGCTAGGTATAGCTCTGCCTTATCTCAGCTCACTGGTGACGATAACAACACCCACCCGTAGCACGGGCTCCAGCAGGTATATTTCACTGGTCATCCCCAAAGCCAACACCTCTTTGGCCACCTTTCTTTTCAGTTCTTTGCTGCCAATGACTGGAACGAATTGTAAAAATCACTGATGTTGGAGACATATCTCCCTCACTAACTTTAAGCATCGGCTGTCAGAGCAGCTTACCGATCGCTGCAGCTGTACACAGCCCATCTGTAAATAGCCCACCCAACCAACTACCTACCTCATCCTGTATTTGTTTTTGCTTTTTTCTGTACTTTTGCACACCAGTAGTTCTACTTGCACATCCTCATCTGCACATCTATCACTCCAGTGTTCATTTGCTAAATTGTAATTACTTCGTCAATATGGTCTATTTATTGCCTTACCTCCTTACTTCATTTGCACACACTGTATATATATTTCTCTATTGTGTTATTGACTATGTTTGTTTATTCCATGTGTAACTCTGTGTTGTTGTTTTTGTCGCACTGCTTTGCTTTATCTTGACCAGGTCGCAATTGTAAATGAGAACTTGTTCTCAACTGGCCTACCTGGTAAAATAAAGGTGAAAAATATATATATATATTTTTAATTGTAGTGTCCTGTTAATTGTTACTCATTGAGTAGTATTATTTTTCCTATTAATATCTATCTGCGTCATCATGGGTCTACAATATATGTTTCCTTTGGCAATGTATGCGGTAACACTTTCCATGCCAATAAAGCCATTTGAATTTGATAAAGGGTGAAACAGAGAGAGAGAAACAAAGAGAGAGAGAGAAATGGAGAGAGAGAGAGAGATATAGCGAGAGAGAGAAATGGAGAGAGAGAAATGGAGAGAGAGATATAGCGAGAGAGAGAGAGAGAGAAATGGAGAGAGAGAAATATAGCGAGAGAGAGATAGCGAGAGAGAGAGATATAGCGAGAGAGAGAGAGAGAGAGATAGCGAGAGAGAGAAAGAGAGAGAGAGAAAGAGAGAGAGAGAGAGAGAAAGAGAGGGGCAGGCTTTCTTCCCCCATGTTCCCTCTAATTTGTTCTTAACTGACTTGTCTAATTAAATAAAGGTTAAATATATATGTCTTTTTTTAAATACCCAGTATACAGTATATTTTTCTGGTTTCTCTCTCGTTTACTCCAAGATGGATCCCTCTATCTCAGTGGGAGAGCATATTTGACTGTGTCTCCAATCACCTGGAGTGGGCATGCTGATTACAGAGCTAGGCTGGCTACATTCCAGAGTTAACTTTGATCTACATCTGAATTAACAACTGAGAGAAATCAGAATCAAGGAGCGTGCTCCTCCATCTCTCCATCTAGCAGCTGACCTGGAAACAGTTTCCTCTTTCCCGGCAAAGCAACATGCAGGGGGGGGGGGCTACCCTGCTTCTGGGAAGAACAGCCATAATACCGACATGTCTTGTCCATTAGGAGCTGCTACAGTATGCTGACAGACATACTGGGTCTGAGTCCCAAATGGCACCCTATTCCCTATATAGCAGCGTTTCCCAATCTCGGTCCTCGGTGCATGTTTAGTTTTTTGGCCTAACACTACACAGCTGATTCAAATGATCAAAGCTTGATGATTAGTTTAATATTTTAATCAGCTGTGTAGTGTAAGGGCAAAAAATGAAAACGTGCACCCCTGACGGTCCCGAGGACCGAGTTTGGGAAACCCTGCTATATAATGTACTTATTTGACAAGGGCACATAGGGCTCTGATCAAAGGTAGTGCACTATATAGAGAATAAGGTGCCATTTGGGACACACAGGGCACTGGGGTTAGGGATGTCAGGGATGTCCGCATTACATTGCCTCACAACAGATATGCCCTCACTCAGTCAACCACGTGGGATGTTGTTTAATTGTGCTGTCTTTTAATATCTGGTTTATACAGTTGAAGTCGGAAGTTTACATACACTTAGGTTGGAGTCATCAAAACTTGTTTTTCAACCACTCCACAAATTTCTTGTTAACAAACTATAGTTTTGGCAAGTCGGTTAGGACATCAACAATGCAATGTACCGCACCGGGCTAAGCACGCGTACTGGGGACACTGTGCGCTCCATCGCATACCACGGTGCCTGTTATGTTTGGAGGAAAAAGGAGGAGGCTTGCAAGTCGAAGAACACTATCCCAAATGTGAAGCCCGGGGGTGGTAGCATCATGTTGTGGGGGTGCTTTGCTGCAGGAGGGACTGGTACACTTCATAAAATAAATGGCATCATGAGGAATTAAAATTATGTGGTTATACTGAAGCAACATCTCAAGATATCAGTTAAAGCTTGGTCGCAAATGGGTCTTCCAAATGGACAATGATCCCAAGCATACTTCCAAAGTTGTGGGAAAATACCTTAAGGACAACAAAGTCAAGGTATTGGAGTGGCCATCACAAAGCCCTGACCTCAATCCCATAGAAAATTTGTGAGCAGAACTGAAAAAGTGTGTGCGAGCAAGGAGGCCTACAAACCTGACTTGGTTACACCAGCTCTGT
Source organism: Oncorhynchus nerka (assembly GCF_034236695.1). Lineage (NCBI taxonomy): Eukaryota > Metazoa > Chordata > Actinopteri > Salmoniformes > Salmonidae > Oncorhynchus > Oncorhynchus nerka. The sequence continues at coordinate 20,423,355 of NC_088402.1, forward strand.
CAGGTGGAATGGGACAAAATTCACCCAACTTATTGTGGGAAGCTTGTGGAAGGCTACCCAAAATGTTTGACCCAAGTTAAACAATTTAAAGGCAATGCTACCAAATACTAATTGAGTGTATGTAAACTTCTGACCCACTGGGAATGTGATGAAAGAAATAAAAGCTGAAATAAATCATTCTCTTTACTATTATTCTGACATTTCATATTCTTAAAATAAAGTGGTGATCCTAACTGACCGGGAATTTTTACTAGGATTAAATGTCAGGGAATTGTGAAAAACAGAGTTTAAATGTATTTGGCTAAGGTGTATGTAAACTTCTGACTTCAACTGTAAATTTGGTGGCAAAGATACGCTTTATTTTTTTAGCCTTATGCTGGGGGACCAGTGAACTTGCACTTGTGTGGTTTCAGAGACCTGGATGACGTTGTCAGTCAGGGTTAAATTGAGTTGAAATGGCAAATCTGGGGCACAGGGTGATCAAACCCAGGTAGGATAGAGAGAGAGAGGGGGGGACAGGAGGAAGAAGAAAGTGAATGAAAAAGGAGCGATAGAGAGGAGAGGATAGAAGAGAAGAGGAAAGAACAGCAGAGAAATGGCAGTGTTTAATATCACGTTCTCTTATAGCTAGCCAAATCTCTTTGCTGCTGCTGTCCATACTTCAATCAATATTTGCTCATCAAACAGCCATGTGTTCATGGGAACAATATGCTGCAATAAAGTTTGACATGTCCTTCCTCTCCAGCCCTCATCCCCTGAGCACCAATCACACCAGTAAGTAGATACGGCTTCTCCTCTGACCATGTCTGTGTCTCTTCCATGCTGTGCTCCTATATTGACTGTTCTGCTTTGTAGAGCGGAGGCCTGCTGTCCACTGCTACTCTCTTACAATGATACATTTCCACACTATTGATATTATGCTAATGAATGCATGAATGGGGGTCTGCCAAAACCGTTTTCAAATGCAGGCTATGTTGTGTGTTCGTGTAGCGGTTTTGGTGGTCTGCACTTTGAAAACATTAACAGTAAATTGGGTTAAGTTTAAAGACACTTTAGCAAGCCTTTATTCATATTAAAAATCGGATTTATTGATTTCTCCACGTGGTCTGTATTAAAGGGAACTTCATTTAATAGAAGAGGCTTTTATTCAATATCGGTACACAATCTCTACTTAAGATATCAAATCCACGCAAAAGGACGACCCATGCATTATTTCTCATGTGCAGAAAGGTTGACTATCTGGCAGACTACTACATAAAGTGTAGCAGTACACATTGAGTTATCCCCCTTAACAATGCCGTTTTAACTAAACAGACCATGGCTGATGCCCATGACGGCTGTGGTTTATGCCACTTTATGGTACCGTGGACTCATCTGTATAAATAAATGAAAATAAAATGTTACGCATGTGGCAGTTGATCTTACCTAACCACTCCCTGGGTGTTCCTCAGGACGGAGGCAGCGAAGCTCTGTGTCACCCCCACCAGACTGGTGCCGTCCACCTCCACGATCTGGTCGTTCACCTTGATCCTACGACACAACATACTGAGGTCACAGAAAGGTCACACACAGGTAAGAGATACAGGTTACTGTAGGATCTACTGAGCTGTGGCTTGGCTGGTCTAGTGGTAAAGCCGTAGCCTCTGGTACACATGTCTGCGGCATCGGTTTGAATCAGGCCAACTACTTGTCATTCTCTCTCTATCCGTTATGTTCTACGGAGAGAAAAATGTATATGAAAACAAGCCGAAGAACACTATCCCAACTGTGAAGCACGGGGGTGGCAGCATCACGTTGTTGGGGTGCTTTGCTGCAGGAGGGACTGGTACACTTCATAAAATAAATGGCACCATGAGGAAGGAAAAGTATGTGGTTATATTGAAGCAACATCTCAAGACATCAGTCAGGAAATTAAAGCTTGGTCGCAAATGGGTCTTCCAAATTGACAATGATCCCAAGCATACTTCCAAATTTGGCCATCACAAAGCCCTGACCTCATTCCTATAGACAATTTGTGGACAGAACTGAAAAAGTGTGTGTGAACACGGAGGCCGACAAAACCTGACTCAGTTACACCAGCTCTGTCAGGGGGAATGGGACAAAAGACACTCTAATGTACTTGTCTTCTTGCTCAGTTAGGCATCCGGGCCTCCCACTCCTCTTTCTATTCTGGTAAGGGCCAGTTTGTACTGTTCTGTGAAGGGAGTAGTACATGGCACTGTACAAGAACTTCAGTTTCTTGGGTAATTTCTCACGTGGAATAGCCTTCAGTTCTCAGAACAAGAATAGACTGACAAGTTTCAGAAGAAAGTGATTTTCTTCTGGCCATTTTGATCCTGTAATCGAACCCACAGATGCTGATGCTCCAGACACTCAACTAGTCTAAAGAAGGCCACTTTTATTGCTTCTTTAATCAGAACAACAGTTTTCAGCTGTGCTAACATAATTGCAAAAAGGGTTTTCTAATGATCAATTTGCCTTTAAAAATGATAAACTTGGATTAGCAAACACAACGTGCCATTGGAACACAGGAATGATGATTGATGATAATGGGCCTCTGTGCGCCTATGTAGATATTCCATAACAAATCGGCCGTTTCCAGATATAATAGTCATTTACAACATTAGCAATGTTTATACTGTATTTTTGATCAATTTGATGTTATTTCAATGGACAAAAAAATAGCTTTTCTTTCAAAAACAAGGACATTCCTAAGTGACCCCAAACTTTTGAACGGTAGTGGATATACATATATAAAATGATCCACTGTGCAGTAGTAGACTATGCACTGATGTGGTGCTTTGCAGAGTGATACAAAAAAAGTCAATGTTGAGTAAGGGATGCTTAGAAAATATCTAATCGAAGTCAGATATCATAATCTGCTTTTGAAAATGTATTATCACATGATGTGAGCTGAGTGTTCAGTGGTACAAAATGGTGCAATAGCTAATTATCAAACTACTGAATATAGTACAGCTAGACGTGTCTTGAGGCAACCATTCTCCATTACAAGAGTGGAGCAGCACTATTGCCGAACAGACAGAAAGCATTACATTCACACTGTGGGGTTAGCTTGGACATGACAGGATGTGTAGCTATCGCTGCTTGATAGCGCCCAGGGCTTGTGAGCCAACGCCAATTTGGTCAACAGAGGAAACAAGGTTATCAGAATGTTTGTATCCCCAAATGGCACACTATTCCCTATTTAGTGCACTACATTTGACCAGGGCCCATAGAGAACACTGTGCCATTTGGGACGTAGCCACAGCCTGTGACAAGGCTGTTGTGGTGACAGTTCTTTAACAAAACAATAATGAATAGGCTGCCTATTAAAATTCCATTTTGATTTAACAATTCAAATATAATAATTAATTTAGATAACATTAGCGTGAAAGTACAGGGCATGTTTTTCCCTAAGTCCCACTTTTCTATTCATAGATCGTCTATGGTCGCAATAACATTATAATACCCATGTAACAAAGCATCAATACAGTGGATGTCCAAGCTATTCTGAGAATTTAAACGTACCCTTAAAACAGGTCAGACAGTGTTAGGTTTGACACAACAGCAGTTTACAGTCTGAATCACTGTGGCATCACATCCACAACTCAGTGGACAAACACAGATATGATTACTGACATACTGTATGGTGTCGGGACAGCCAGACTGAATGCAAACCACTTAAGACAGACAGACAGAATACAAACCACCTAACACAGACAGACAGACTAACCATCAGCATTGCAACACTGTCAACCACTTCACGTAACATTGAGTGGTTGCATATGACACTATTAAGGGCTTTTCTTTCATACAGGGCCTAGGACAACAGTAATCATCAAAGCCCGGACACGGTTGTGGTCAATTCCATTTCAATTCAGTCATAAATAAGTTTACTTTTCTGAATTGACTGAATTTAAATGGAATTGATCCTGACTTTGACCCCAGCAGAGAAGACATTGGCTCCCCAGACAGACCTCTGTAGGCCGAAGCAGGGCCCTCCTGTCAGAGCGAGACCAGACTATTAAGCACCGTGCACGCATGCACGCACGCAAGCACACACACACACATACACCTACCAGACGAGCTAAATCACTTCTATGCTTGCTTCAAGGCAAGCAACACAAAACCATGCATGAGAGCACCAGCTGTTCTGGATGACTGTGTGATCACTCTCTCTGCAGCCGGTATGAGGAAGACCTTTAAACAGGTTAACATTCACAAGGCCGCAGGGCCAGACGGATTACCAGGATGTGTACTCAGCGCACACACTGACCAGCTGGCAAGTGTCTTCACTGATATTTCTCTCCCTGACCCAGTCTGTAATACCTACATGTTTTAAGCAGACCACCATAGTCCCTGTGCCCAAGAAAGCCAAGGTCACCTGTCAAAATGACTATCGCTCCATAGCACTCATATCTGTAGCCATTAAATGCTTTGAAAGGCTGATCATGGCTCACATCAACTCCATCCCTGACACCCTGGACCCAATCCAAGCAATGCCTCTTCCCCCTAGGAGGCTGAAAAGATTTGGCATGGGGCCTCAGATCCTCAAAAAGATATACAGCTACACCATTGAGAACATCTTGACTGGCTGTATCACTGCTTGGTATGACAACTGCTTGGCATCCCACTGCAAGGCACTATAGAGGGTAGTGCCATCCAGGACTACTATACCCAGCGGTAGCCAGCCACCCAAGTCATAGACTGTTCTCTCTGCTACCGCATGGTAAGCGGTACCAATGCCCCAAGTCTGGAACCAACAGGACCCTGAACAGCTTCTACCACCAAGCCATAGTTGGGGGTAGAAGTAAAATAGTTAAATAGTTAACCAATAGCTACCCGTACTGTCTGCATTGACCCTTTTCGCATAAACCTTTTGACTCAACACATACGCTGCTGTTACTGTTTATTATTTATCCTGTTGCCTAGTCAATTTATTTCAAGTTATATGTACATATCTACCTCATTTCCTCATACCCCAGCACATCGAATCAGTACTGGTACCCTGTGTATATAGCCATGTTTTCGTTACTCATTGTGTATTCATTATTACTTTTACTATTACATGTTATTTCTCTCTGCATTGTTAGGAAGGGCCCCGTAAGTAAGCATTTCACTGTTAGTCTACACCTGTTGTTTACAATGTACGTGACAAATACAATTTGATTTGATTTATTGATTTGATTTGACACACACACACAGGTCTCTCTGTCTCACATTAAATCTCTCACCAAGACCACTTTCCGATTAACCCTCAGATTTAAGCGGCGTGTGGGGTGAGACTGAGAGGCTCAGTGGAAGATGATGCAGAGGGGGTTCCTCTCTCTCCCTGTGTCTGCATGCGTCCGTGTATGTGTGACTATGAAACCTGATCTCTGTGTTGAGTGATTCCTCACGAAACCCAGATAAAAAAGAACATGATTTGGGGGATTTTCACGAAATGTAATCCATAGAATAGTCATTTGGAGGAAGGATTGTGGACATATTTGACATGTGTATCTAAAAGCATAGTTGAGAAGTAATTGGTCAAAGTTGGCATATTTAGGACATTTTGGCCTTACCCAGTCCTCCTTTAAGACTCCATAATGTTTCATCTGTAGATGCTACAAAGCAAACATTGGTGTCATATGACGCTTTACCGCTTGCTCTGTAATATGAGTAGTATTTTGATCATTTTGTTTAATATTAGTTTAAAAATAAATATAAACATGAATATTTTTATTTATTTTTTTAAATACATTGTTTAACATAATATAGTTTATGTGCATATGAAATTTCCAGATTGGGATCTCTGCTACTTTTAGAGTTATGATCCAATTTTTAAGCCTTACCAACAGATAGAATGTGAAAATGGATTGAAAATGGTCGCCCTCTGCTGGTGACTTGCAGGATGTGCAATGTTACAAGTAAGAGGAGCTCTGTGATTGGTTACATTGTCTACTATCCCAGTTTCTCTTTATAAAACGGGCCATAACTTTAACACTAGCAGAGATCCCTGTAACTCTGATATGCCCGTGGAGTATATTATGTTATATTATATTATGCGTGCACACTAACCCACGCACCCACCCACGCACACACATGCACACACTGTTTCCTGCAGCTGCAGAGTGTGATAACATCCCAGAGCTGTTGCTTAAATTTCCGTCCGTGCCTCCCTCCTCACTGTAATCCCAGACCCCTGCTGCTAAATCTCTCTGGGCCATGAGGACTAGTGTGTGTGTGTGTGTGTGTGTGTGTGTGTGTACAGAGATTGAATTGGCACCTTCTTAGGAAGCAGAGAGCTCTTACCTGTCATCTCTCTCAGCTGCCCCGCCCTCAATGACAGTCTTGACGAAGATGCCAAGTTTCTCCAGACCGGCGTCAGCACCCACTCCCATTCCTATGATACTGATACCAAGGCCATCGTCATCTGGGCAGAGAGGAGACAGGGGTTATACAATGGCAAGTGTGTTTGTGTCATAGAGAGAGGGGGGGGGGGGCGTGCCCTGTGTGTGTGTTTCAGTCAAAACCATCCTTAATGTCAGCCCTCTGACTGTGGGTAGGAGGCGAGGGATGGATAGATAGATATCTATTTACATGTGCAAAAAGAGGAATAAAAACTCTAGACCACCTTTAATCCAGACACAGAGACATGTACAAAGCTCTCCCTCATCCTCCATTTGGCAAATCTGACCATAATTCTATCCTCCTGATTCCTGCTTACAAGCAAAAACTAAATCAGGAAGCACCAGTGACTCGCTCAATGCGGAAGTGGTCAGATGACGCAGATGCTAAGCTACAGGACAGTATTGCTAGCATAGACTGGACTATGTTCCGGGACTCATCCGATGGCATTGAGAAGTATACCATATCCGTCCCCAGCTTCATCAATAACTGCATCAATGACGTTGTCCCCACAGTGACCGTGCGTACATACCCCAAACAGAAGACATGGATTACAGGCAAGCTCCGCACTGAGCTAAAGGGTAGAGCTGCCGCTTTCAAGGAGCAGGACTCTAACCCGGATGCTTATAAGAAATCCCGCTATGCCCTCAGACGAATCATTAAACAGGCAAATCGTAACTACAGGATTAAGATTGAATCCTACTTCACCGGCTTCGACGCTCGTCAGATGTGGCAGGGCTTGCAAACTATTACGGACTACAAAGGGAAGCACAGCCGCGAGCTGCCCAGTGACGCGAGCCTACCAGACGAGCTAAATGACTTCCATGCGCGCTTCGAGGCAAGCAACACTGAAGCGTGCATGAGAGCACAAGCTGTTCCCGGACGACTGTGTGATCACACTCACCGTAGCCGATGTAGGTACGACCTTTAAACAGGTCTACCTTCACAAGGCTGCAGGGACAGATGGATTACCAGGACATGTACTCCAAGCATGCGGTGACCAACTGGCAAGTGTTTTCACTGACATTTTCAACCACACATCTGCCATGCTAGTCCTCAACACGGGGGCCCCTCAGGGGTGCATGCTTAGTCCCCTCCTGTACTCCCTGTTACTTCATGACTGCACGGCCAAGCATGACTCCAACTCCATCATTAAGTTTGCCGACGACACAACGATGGTAGGCCTGATCACCGACAACAATGACACAGCCTATAGGGAGGAGGTCAGAGACCTGGAAGTGTGGTGCCAGGACAACAACCTTTATCTCAATGTGATCAAGACAAAGGAGATGATCATGGACTACAGGAAAAGGAGGGCCGAGCACACCCCCATTCTCATCGACGGGGCTGTAGTGGAGCAAGTTGAGAGCTTCAAGTTCCTTGGTGTCCACATCACCAACAAACTATCATGGTTCAAACACACCAAGACAGTCGTGAAGAGGGCACAACAATGCCTATTCCCCCCCAGGAGACTGAAAAGATTTAGCTTGAGTTCCAGGATCCTCAAAAAGTTCTACAGCTGCGACATCGAGAGCATCCTGACTGGTAGTCATAGACTGTTCTCTCTGCTACCGCACAGCAAGCGGTACCGGAGCGCCAAATCTAGGTCCAAAAGGCTCCTTAACCTCTCTGGGATATGTGGGATGCTAGCGTCCCAAAAGCCAGGGAAAATGCAGACCGCCAAATTCAAATAAATTACTATAAAAATCAAACTTTCATTAAATCACACATGCAAGATAGCAAATTAAAGCTACACTTGTTGTGAATCCAGCCAACATGTCAGATTTCAAAAAGGCTTTTCGGCAAAAGCAAAAGATGCTATTATCTCAGGACAGCACCCCAGTAAACAAAGAGAGAGAAGCATATTTCAACCCTGCAGGCGCGACACAAACCGCAGAAATAAAAATATAATTAATGCCTTACCTTTGACGAGCTTCTTTTGTGGGCACTCCAATATGTCCCATAGACATCACAAATGGTCCTTTTGTTTGATTAATTCCGTCTATATATATCCAAAATGTCAATTTATTTGGTGCGTTTGATCCAGAAAAACACCGGTTCCAACTTGCGCAACATGACTACAAAATATCTCAAAAGTTACCAGTAAACTTTGCCAAAACATTTCAAACTACTTTTGTACTTTTGTAATTAACGTAAATAATCGATAAATTGAAGACAGAATGATCTGTGTTCAATACAGCAGGAAAACAAACTGCAGCTAGCTTTCTGGTCACGCGCCTCTATCTAACAATACACAAGTTACCCTCGTTCTGAACAGTGCTACTTCTTCATAACACAAAGGAAAAACATCAACCAATTTCTAAAGACTATTGACATCCAGTGGAAGCGGTAGGAACTGCAAGAAGGTACCTTAGAAATCTGGATTCCCAATGAAACCCCATTGAAAAGAGAGTGACCTCAAAATAAAAAGATCGGAATGGTTTGTCCTCGGGGTTTCGCCTGCTAGGTAAGTTCTGTTATACTCACAGACATGATTCAAACAGTTTTAGAAACCTCAGAGTGTTTTCTATCCACATCTACTAATAATATGCATATCTTATATTCTGGGGGTGAGTAGCAGGCAGTTGCATTTGGGCATGCACTTCACCCGGACGTGAAAATACTGCCCCCTGTCACCAACAATTAACAGCTTCTACCCCCAAGCTATAAGACTGATGAACAATTAATCAAATGGATACTCTGACTATTTGCATTGACAGCTACTCGCTGTTTATTATCTATTATCTATGCATAATCACTTTACCCCTACCTACATGTACATGTATAAATGACCTCGACTAACCTGTACCCCCAGCACATTAACTCGGTACCTCTACCCCCTGTATATAGCCTCATTATTGTTATTTTATTGTTGCTCTTTAATTTTGTACTTTAGTTCATTTAATAAATATTTTTCTTAACTCTTATTTTTCTTAAAACGGCATTGTTGGTTAAGGGCTTGTAAGTAAGCATTTCACAGTAAGGTATACTACACCTGTTGTATTCGGCGCATGTGACAAATACAATGTGATTTGAATTTAATTGTATTTTAAAGTGCAATAAAAATATGAAAACAAATATAGATCTTTATTTGATAAGTATTCAACACCCTGAATCAGTACATGTTAGAATCACCTCTGGAAGTGGTAACAGTTGTGGGTAAGTTGCTAAGAGCTTTGCACACCTGGATTGTACAAAATTCTTCAAATTGGTTGTTGATCATTGCCAGACTGTCATTTTCATGCCTTGACATACATTTTTAAGCTGATTTAAGTCAAAACTGTAACTAGGCCACTTAGGAATGTCATCTTGGTAAGCAACTCCAGTGTAGATTTGGCCTTGTGTTTTTTGCTGAAAAGTGAATTTGTCTCTCAGTGTCTGGTGGAAAGCAGACTGAACCAGGTTTTCCTCTAGGATTTTGCCTGTGCTTAGCTCTATTCCATTAATTTTTATCCTTAAAAACTCCCTAGTCCTTGCTGATGACAAGCATACCCATAAGATGATGCAGCCACCACCATGCTTGAAAATATGAAGAGAGGTAATTAGTGAAGAGTTGGATTTGCTCCAAACATAACGCTTTGTATTCAGGCCATGAAGTTAATTTCTTTGCCAAATCTTTTGCAGTTTTACTTCAGTGCCTTATTGCAAACAGGATGCATGTTTTGGAGAAAACAATTTATGTACAGGCTTCCTTCTTTTCACTCTGTCATTTAGGTTGGTATTTTGGAGTAACTACAATGTTGTTGATCCATCGTCAGTTTTCTCCTATCACAGCCGCTGTCTGCTTTTTTATTTTGGCCCATCGACCAATCGGTGTCCTTCGTTACTAGGCATCGGAAAACCTCCCTGGTCTTTGTAGTTGAATCTGTGCTTCAAATTCCCTGCTCGATTGAGGGACATTACAGATAATTATATGTGTGGGGTACAGAGATGAGGTAGCCATTAAAACATCATGTTAAACACTATTATTGCACACAGAATAAGTCCATGCAACTTATTATGTGACTTGTCAAGCACATTTCCACTCCTGAACTTATTTAGGCTTACCATAACAAAGGGGTTGAATACTTATTGACTGAAGACATTTTAGCTTTTAATTTTGTATTACTTGGTAAAAATGCCTAAAACAATTCCACTTTGACATGACGGGGTGTTGTGTGTTGGCCAGTGACAAAAAAAATCTACATTTCATCCATTTTAAATTCAGGCTGTAACTGAACAAACTGTGAATAAAGTCAAGGGGTGTGAATACTTTCTGAAAGCACTGTACATGAAGTGTGTAGGGGGTAGGGAGTGAAGAGATAGTGCTTAGAGGATATGGTTATTTGGGATCGGCCCCAGGTCTATGTACCTTTCTCCAGCTCTACAGGGAACAGCTCCAGTTTCTCCACCCTCTTCTCCAGCTCGTACTCTGCTGACGAGGCCACCGGGTCCACCTCCTCATTCCTCCTGTCATAGTCCTCGTTACAGTAGGTGTTGAACACCTGCAGACACATAGAAACACACTTGTTAGCTACCACACTGAGTTTACACTTTTTACACAAGCTATGTTTGGGGGAATCATATTTTGTAGTTGGTAACAAGACATATACAGTAGTATAAGTATATTGTGCAAGACCACATGTCTTTAGATGAGTGGTACTACAAGTGTTTGAAATATGTTAATAAAGATGATATTGTCATCCAGTCCAGTGAAGAACTTTGGTGGATATGTGCAGTTCAGTATACTGATGCCTGGCCGTGTTGTACCACGGAGTTTAGGAGTATAGGCTACATAACTACTGGTGTATCTACTTTAATGTCATATATGTTATTAGAAACCGGCATGTTCGAGCGTTGAATGCTGATTGGCTGACAGCCGTGGTATATCAGACCGTATACCACGAGTATGACAAAACATTTATTTTTATTCTTCCTACTCTTCCTATTACATTGGTAACCAGTTTATGATAGCAATAATGTACCTCAGGGGTTTGTGGTATATGGCCAATATACCACGGCTAAGGGCTGTATCCAGGCACTCCGCGTTGCGTCGTGCAGTGAAACAGTGCATAGCAGTGGTATATTGGCCATATACCACGCCCCCTAGGGCCTTATTGCTTAATTCTACTATTATTATATATATGATATATTACATTAGCACTAACACATCATCACCCTGGAGGAGTATGAGGTCCATAGAGACAAGGTCCATAGAGACAGAGGAGAAAGGGGGCAGAGTTTTCGTCCTTGAGCGTGGGCATAGTGATGGTCATCTTCTGTAACGTTACCAGTCACTTCCACTCCCCTTCAGCCTGAGAGATTCTGTTGCTCACTCTGGTGTGAAGGGGCTGATGCACGCACTCCTGTCACTGACCACGGACCACATCCCAGACTGATACAAGGTCTCTGTGTCAGCTCAGTTCTGAACCGCCAACACCCAGCCGGGTGACAAACACACACCTAGGCCCACACAGCTTCTCAGAGTAGGAGTGCCCGCCTATGTAATCTTATTCATTATTATCTAAAAGGCTAAAATGATCCTAGGTCAGCATTCCTACTCTGGGCTCTGCACTGCCAACACCCATCCTGGTGACAAACTAACAAACACCTGGCATGGTGTATTCAGTAGGGTTAACCAGTAAGGTGAAAGGAACAGTGGAAATAGCCTCACAGGATCCCCTATTCAACACGACAGTCATATCTGTTCTACATAACGCATTTCTAACTGAACACACACCTGGCTTCATCCAAGTGGCCCGGCTTCTGCAGAACAGGTTACAGGTGTTGTGTGCTGATTGTTGTCATTTGTTTGCAGACAAGCAGTGACAAGACATGTCAGATTTAGCAGATTCAGCCGAGTCTGTGTCTCTGTGTCAGTCTTCGACTCTCCATAATAAGCAACATCAGGAGAATGACAACGCGTCATGATTAATGATAATATGTCATGATTAATATTCCAGAATATCTCATCTGTGAAGAACACATTCATCAGAACAGAACAGAAGTGGCTGATGAAGACAGCCATTAACAGAAAGCTACAATAACAGAAAGATGCTGTCTGTGTCACACCCTGATCTGTTTCACCTGTCTTTGTGCTTGTCTCTACCCCCGTCCAGGTGCCGCCCATCTTCCCCATTATCCCCTGTGTATTTACACACGTGTTCTCTGTTTGTCTGTTGCCAGTATGTTTTGTTTGTGAAACCTACCAGCATTTGTTCCCCTGATCCTGCCGGTTTCTTGCTCCTGTTTTCTAGTCCTTCCCGGTTTTGACCATTCTGCCTGCCCTGACCCTGAGCCTGCCGTTCTATACCCTGACCCACCTCACTGGATTATTGACCCCTGCCTGCCCTGACCCTGAGACTGCCTGCCATTCTATACCCTGACCCACCCACCCACCCCTGCCTGCCCTGACCCTGAGCCTGCCGTTCTATACCCTGACCCACCTCTCTGGATTATTGACCCCTGCCTGCCCTGACCCTGAGACTGCCGTTCTGGACCCTTTACACCCTCTCTGGGTTATTGACCCCTGCCTGCCCTGACCCTGAGACTGCCGTTCTGGACCCTTTACACCCTCTCTGGATTATTGACCCCTGCCTCCCTTTGACCTGTCATTTCGCCCGACTCTGTTTTAGAATTAAACTTTTGTTTCTTTGACACTGTCTGCATCTGGGTCATTCCTGAAACGTGATAGTATGTCTGTCTGTCTCACAAAAACATATTCCCTGTGGGATACAGTCTATGAGTATGATGTAGTCTATGAGTATGATATAGTCTGAGTATGATATAGTCAATGATATAGTCTATGAGTATGATATAGTCTATGATATAGTCTATGAGTATGATATAGTCTATGAGTATGATATGGTCTATGATATATTCTATGAGTATGATATAGTCTATGATATAGTCTATGAGTATGATATAGTCTATGAGTATGATATGGTCTATGATATGTTCTATGAGTATGATATAGTCTATGAGTATGATGAGGTCTATGATATAGTCTATGAGTATCATGAGGTCTATGATATAGTCTATGAGTATGATATATTCTATGATATAGTCTATGAATATGATGTAGTCTATGAGTATGATATAGTCTATGAGTATGATATAGTCTATGACAGGGTTCGTCAACTAGGTTTAGCCTTAGGCCAAAAAAATCTGAACTAATAGTCGGCGGGCCAGAACATAATTAGAGTATAATGTTAGCCCAATTAATTGGCCTACACTAAAATGTAACATTTTAACACATCAGATTAGTACATAATAAACTCAGTGACAATAACATAATAAATTCGATCTGAATACACTCATAAAATCAACATCTACATTCAATTACTTTTTTTTTCTATTTCTCTCTGCATTGATTGATGGGGAAAAACAGGTATATGTAGCCTATACTATTGTTTTCAACATTTGTTCAGAATTGTTATTTAACTAGGCAAGTCAATTAAGAAAATATTCTTATTTTCAATGACAACCTAGGTTAACTGCCTTGTTCAGGGGAAGAAATACAGTTTTTTTTTACCTTGTCAACTCGGGGATTTGAACTTGTAACCTTTCAGTTACTAGTCCACCGCGCTAACCACTAGGCTACCATCCACCCCAAAGAATAATTAGCTTGATAACAAGACAAAATGTTGCTCTCAAAAAGTATCAAAAAGAAAGGTGGATAATGAAAATCAATCATGAATGTACAGAGAGATGTGTTCATCTTACCATCGTTTGCCAATGCCAAGCCAGTGTGTCTTATTTGCAATAAAAAATTTTGCTGTTTGCAAATAATTTAATCTCAGACGTCATGAATCTAAGCATGGAACTTTAAAAGTGGCCTTCCCGCCCCAGACAGAGGCGTTAACTGCAAGCTACACACACAGCTTCTGTCACTTAAATGGGTTAAATCTGCAGTTACAAGGAAGAGGGAAAACAGTCGTGGACATGGTGGAAAAAGGCCTTCACTAGGAAGCTTGAGTTGTCCCGATTTGGACATGCCACTTCAGCACACTGAAAAACGACAGACAGAGGGGCCAGACAACTTCTCCACCAGATTTGAAGACTACAGCACGCACAAGGATACCATTGTGTTTGTATGTAAACCTTTCACAGTCTGCCCAGGTGGAGAAGTCTCCTCCCTCGCTAAGAAAACAATACCCTCACTGGATGAAGCCATAATTCATACTGAGCTGATTGAATTCCAGACATGGAGTCATCTCAGGGATGTACTCAGGACTGCCGAGTCCTTGTGTGCGTTTTGGGTGGCATGCTCAGAGAAATACAGCACAATAAAGAATCTTGCATTTCATGTACTAACAATGTTTGGATCGACTTACACCTGCGAGTCCGCATTTTCCTCAATGAAAGCAGTATAGATTGATGACAGCAACTGGCTTTTTACATAAGTCAATTGAGGACAGCCTGTGCATTCAAAATCACATCCATCTCACGCGACATCCACAAGATCGTGTCTGAGGGGAAATGCAACTTTCCCATTGAGTAAGTCACTTAGTGGCCTATATGGAAGTATCACACTTATATTAGGACAAATATTTTTTATTGTAAAAGATGCTGTTAAGCCTCATAGCCTACCTCAGCCAGTTAAGTTATTTTATATAGGCCTAGGCTCTGAAAAATAAGACTCCAATAAAGCCCTCTTGTTATTTGTAAAGTCAAATTAAAATGAAGATTATTGTTGAAATGAATTACTCGACTGGTATAGGTTTTCTCCATCTGTTGCTGTGCAACACTTGCATAACAAGTTAGCTATATTTTCAGCACCAGGCACTGTTCACCTCCTATTGATTGCACTGTGGCTGCAGCTTTACATTTCAGCACCACAAAAAGGTCCGCTGCCTGCTTTCTTATATGACTGTCTCCTGTATTCTCTCTCTTCATGAATGAAGTTAACGTGTAACTTTTGCATTATTTAGGTAGGGAAACTTCCTTATTGGGAAATTGCATTTGGAAGTTTTTGCATCTCGGGTTTGAGATTTTTCTTGGATTATATATATGATATAGCCTATGAGCATGATCTAGTCTATGATATAGTTTATGAGTATGATATAGTCTACAAGTATGATATAGTCTATGATATAGTCTATGAGTATGATATAGTCTATGATATAGTTTATGAGTATGATATAGTATATGATATAGTCTACTAGTATGAAATAGTCTATGAGTATGATATAGTCTATGATATAGTCTATGAGTATGATATAGTCTATGATATAGTCTATGAGTATGATATAGTCTAGTCTACTAGTATGAAATATTCTATGAGTATGATATAGTCTATGAGTATGATATAGTCTATGATATAGTTTATGAGTATGATATAGTCTATGATATAGTTTATGAGTATGATATAGTCTACAAGTATGATATAGTCTATGATATAGTCTATGAGTATGATATAGTCTATGAGTATGATATAGTCTATGATATAGTCTATGAGTATGATGTACTCTATTAGTATGATATAATCTATGATATAGTCTATGAGTATGATATAGTCTATGCGTATGATATAGTCTATGATATAGTCTATGAGTATGATATAGTCTATGATATAGTCTATGAGTATGATATGGTCTATGAGTATGATAAAGTCTAAGATATAGTCTATGAGCATGACAGGCCATAACAATACATACGTGGTCAGCTCACCAAATAGGAAATAGTTTAAGACAGACTAAAGTAAGAGTAATGTCCACACATTCTCTGCTGCTCCCAGTACGCAAACAAACATGATGACTGCATCGACAGCTCCTGTCCAATGTTTAGTCACAGTAATTAGGCTTCTCCAAGCTCTGATGCTGCTGATGGTCATTAGCAGCCTACCAAACTTGCTAAATGCCTGGTACTTAGCACTCTATTGTCCTTCTAATCACTCTGACATCAAAGAAAATTTAATTGAAAATATAATCACTTCATTAGTGCCCATGAGATCATGCGATTGTGTAAGAAAACAGAGTTTTGATGGCCTCTATTAAAAAGAGGAGGATCCCATCAGCTTTCTACAGGCTAGATCTACTATATTTATTTATCAACTTTCCTCAAATTAAGCACATTGCTTCATTTTATAACAAGAGTATAGTCTACCTGGCTGGCATGAAAATGAACCATGGGAAAAGCGTCCTCCATTCGCTATTTAAGTGCTTTTACACCTGCATTGTTTGCTGTTTGGGGTTTTAGGCTGGGTTTCTGTACAGCACTTTGAGATATCAGCTGATGTACGAAGGGCTATATAAATACATTTGATTTTATTTGATTTGATGTATCTCCCTGTTTCAAGACAGGTGCATGATAATGGTCCATTCTAAATAAAAACTAATATCACACATATATTATTTAGTATATGTTAAGACAACATTAAACTAAGAATAGTCTGATGGGTGACAGCCTATCACTTGTGAATGATGCCCAGCTTGTGCATTAAGGCAAGAAACAGCACATACCTTATTTTTCCAATCATAGTCGCGCAACTCAAGTATTTATTTGTATTTGTATTTATTATGGATCCCCATTAGCTGCTGTAGCCTAGCCCATAGGCTTAATTGTTTTGATACGGTTTGTATCACTAAACTGGCAAAATAACTTCTTAAGTAATGATCTGCCCCTTCATTTCAATTTTCGCCTAAAATGACATACCCAAATCTAACTGCCTGTAGTTCAGGACCTGAAGAAAGGATATGCATATTCTTGATACCATTTGGAAGGAAACACTTTGAAGTTTTTGGGAAATGTTAAATTAACGTAGGAGAATATAACACATTAAATCTGGTTAAAAAATATATAATTATTTTACTAGGCAAGTCAGTTAAGAACAAATTCTTATTTTCAATGACGGCCTAGGAACAACTGCCTTGTTCAGGGGCAGAACTCAGATTTGTACCTTGTCAGTTCTGGGATTCGATCTTGCAACCTTTCGGTTACTCGTCCAACGCTCTAACTACTAGGCTACTCTGCCGCCCACAAAAGATAATGCAAAGAAAAAAACATGCATTTTTTTGTACCATCATGTTTGAAATGCAAGAGAAAGGCCATAATGTATTATTCCAGCCCAGGCGCAATTTATATTTTGGTCACTAGATGGCAGCGGTGTATGTGATATAATAATATAATAATATAATGTAATAATATATAATATAATATAATAATGTATGTGATATAGTGTATGTCACAGATCACTGCACCTGTACATAGCCCATCTATAAATAGCCCAAACAACTACCTCTTCCTGTCACGCCCTGACCTTAGAGAGCCTGTTAATTTCTCTATTTGGTTCAGTCAGGGTGTGATTTGGGTGGGCATTCTAGTTTTCTGTTTCTTTGTTGGTTCCCAATCAGAGGCAGCTGTCTATCGTTGTCTCTGATTGGGAATCATACTTAGGCAGCCTGTTTTCCACCTGAGTTTGTGGGTTCTTGTTTTTGCACAGTAGCTGTCTAGCCCTGCAGAACTTTAGGTTTGTTTATGTTTTGTCTGTGTTTCATAATTAAATTATCATGAACACTTTCCACGCTGCGCTTTGGTCTCACTCATTCAACGATGGACGTAAACACTTCCCCTACTGTATTTATTTATTTATTTAGCTCCTTTGCACCCCAGTATTTCTACTTTGCACACTCATCTACTGTCAAATCTACCATTCCAAATGTTTTAATTGCTATATTGTATTCACTTTGCCACCATGGTCTATTTATTGCCTTTACCTCCCTTATCTCACCTCATTTGCTCACATTGTATATAGACTTATTTTTCTACTGTATTATTGACTGTATGTTTTTTAACGTTTTTTGTTTTACTCCATGTGTAACTCTGTGTTGTTATATGTGTCGAACTGCTTTGCTTTATCTTGGCCAGGTCGCAGTTGTAAATGAGAACTTGTTCTCAACTTGTCTACCTGGTTAAATAAAGGTGAAATAAAAATTAAATACAAAAGATAAATGTGCAAAGTTTTTGACTGATCCAATGAACCATTGCATTTCTGTTCAAAAGGTTGTATCAAGACTGCCCAAATGTGCCTAATTGGTTTATTAATACATTTTCAAGTTCATAACTGTGCACTCTCCTCAAACTATAGCATGTTTTCTTGTCTATTTTCTTGTTACTTACAATCTCATGCCAATCACATTAGCCTACTTTAGCTCAACCATCCCGCGGGAAACACTCGATCCTGTAGAGGTTAAAATTAAGCACATTAATCTGCTTAACAACTGGTGTAGAGCCTAAATGGCAAACATAGACTGTGAGTAAGTTTAAAGTTTAGGGAAGATCATTTTCACCATAAAAAAGCACCATACATGCATAATCACATTTGCCGTCACTTTCAAGAACACTGTATCCCCGCTAATTGATTGCATTTTGGAACATTCGCGCTTATAGCCTACGGCCATGTGCGCATTGCTGTGCTATAATGTATAATGTCAAGAAATTCCCGAATAGTTTATCAACATTACAGGCTAAACGTTCAGCCTCATTGCTTTAAAATGTTTTTGTATTAATTTCGGATCTATCGCATCCCACAACAGTCCCAGAGTACTATAGGACATAGTAGATTGACATATGCTAGAGTTGTGCTGTTGGCTGAAGTAAAGTAGGCTGAATGTGGACAGTTCTAACATCTTTAATATGCGCCTGGGAATTCCATCACAGGGATGCGTGCAGTTGCATCCCCAATGTGTCCGTCTTCATTCACTTGTAGCCTACTTAGCTGAAATGCCTGTGAGAAGGACCCAATCATGTGATGAGCATTGGCTACATCTGAGAGAGCCATGTGAGTGAGAGGTGCTTTGGAGCACGTCAGCCGGGAGAAGGGAATTATAATTAGCCTATTATATTCAGCCCAAGGGCACAACAGTCACTTTGGCTACAAACGGCATGGATTTTTTAGGGGGTATTACGGCCACACAAGGGGGATGTCGCCGGGAAATTCGAGGCCTGGAGAGAATATTATCAATTGCTTGTCAAATTGTGAATGAGAGACTGATGAAGTGTATGCAGCTTGCTACTTTTTTTTTTTCAAATCCTCTTTAGAGTCCAATCATGCAGCCTTAGAATGTATTGAACATCAAAACATATAGCCACATATAGCCACAGAATAGCCACATGTGCACACTTCCTTTGAAATCGTTTGGATAAAATATCATTTCTATTTTATTAAGCATTAAGCTATGTTCAATTTTCTTCATACTATAAAAATAATAAAATATAATGCCACAGAATTCTAAGCAAATCTTGTCTGTTAAGTGAACTAGTGTAGCCCACAGCAATATGTCATTGCCATATCTGGGCCTAACATAAGGACAACTCAGAGTATGCTATTATGTTCTTCTGAAATACATTTTCTTTATATCATGTTTCTTTAGACCTGTCTAGAATAAATAACATATTTATTGTGATGGTGTAGGCTGTATGAAACGGATTTATTAGACATGTAAAAATATAGATGCTCCAAAGGTCTTCATCAGTGGCTTGTTCGCTATGCGTGGAAGCAAGGAGATGCTAAACGTGTTTATGCTAATTAAAGTTCAATTACTGTGAGACCGGCAGTTATTTGCTTGGCAGTTATCCGCTTGATAATCACCAGCTGACAAAATGTCATGACTGCCACAGCCCTAGTTGAGAATAACAGTGAAATGCCTACCTACAAGCCCTTCTCAACATTGCAGAGAGAAAATAGATAAATAATAGAAGAAGAAAAGTAAAACATGTAATAATGCACAATGACAAACAATAACTTGGCTATATACACGAGGTACCTGTACCGAGTCGATGTGCTGGGGTACGAGGTAATAACTTGGCTATATACACGAGGTACCTGTACCGAGTCGATGTGCAGGGGTACGAGGTAATGAGGTAGATATGTACATATTACTAGGAACAAAGTGACTAGGCAACAGGATAGATAATAAACAGTAGCAACAGCGTATGTGATGAGTCAAAACAGGAAAAAAGGGTCAATGCAGAGAGTACGGGAAGCTGTTTGATTAACTATTTAACAAACTATTTATCAGTCTTATGGCTTGGGGGTAGAAGCTGTTCAGGGTCCTGTTGGTTCCAGACTTGGTGCATCGGTACTGCTTGCAGTGCTGTAGCAGAGAGAACAGTCTGTGACTTGGGTGGCTGGAGTAATTTTTGGGGTATTCCTCTGACACCGCCTGCTATAGAAGTCCTGGATGGCAGGGAGCTCAGCCCCAGTGATGTACTGGGCCGTGCGCACTACCCTCTGTAGCGCCTTTTGGTCGGATGCCAAGCAGTTGCCACATCAAGCGATGATGCAGCCAGTCAAGATTCCCTTAATGGTGCAGCTGTAGAAGTTCTTGAGGATCTGAGGGCCCATGCCAAATCTTTTCAGCCTCCTGAAGGGGAAGAGGCATTGTCGTGCCTTTTTCACGACTGTGTTGGTGTGTGTGGACCATGATAGATCCTTAGTGATGTGGACACCGAGGAACTTGGAGCTTTCGACCAGCTCTACTACAGCCTCGTCGATCTGAATGGGGGCGTGCTTGGCTACTCCGTTTCCTGTAGTCCACGATCAGCTCTTTTGTCTTGCTGACGTTGAGGGAGAAGTTGCTGTTCTGGCACCACACTGCCAGGTCTTTGACCTCCTCCCTATAGGCAGTGTCATCGTCGTCGTTTATCAGGCCTGCCAGTGCAAATATAGGCTACTCTTTCCATCGTTTTAGACCAATAAACACAACCACACAAAGGTTGACTGGCAGAATGACACCACACAGAGATAGAGAGACAAGAGTGAGACACATCTGTATACCTTTCTTATCCAGCTCCTATGCCATGTTTGGATGTGTGTCCAGTAGACTATATTACAGTGCATTACACACAACAGTTCTCTGGCAAGATGATATCAAACCAAAGAGAGAGTGGAGCGGAAAGCGTTTAAAAGAGGATGAAATCATGAGAGAGAGAAAAAGTTGAGTGATACTATGAGTAGTGTTGTGTTGTGTTCTGCGGTGTGTGTTATCACTGAGACCTCTCCATCATCAATCATTTAGAGTGATCGACAGCCTTGCATTATTAAAGTGTACGGTCACGCCACTGGTCAGACGCCAGGACAGCTGACTGGCAGTAACAACGCCTCTCCACAGTCACCCTCTGTATTGACACATCAACCTGACTAGGGCACGGTAGAAGGGAGGGATAGGGAGTGAGAAGGATGGATAGAGGGAGGGAGAGAGAGGGAGTGGGAAAGGACAGGTGGGAAAAGAGAGGATGGAAAAACATCAACATAACTAGAGGCAGAAGAGGAGGGGGGAACAAAGAGGGAGAGAGCAGGAACCGAGAGGGAGAAGGAGAGAGGGAGAGAAATAGAGAAAGAGATCAAAAGGAGAGGAGTTGGAAGCAAAAGAGCTAGAGAGTGATAAATGTAGTGAGATTGAGAGGAGAGACAGAGAGTGAGAGAGAGAGAGAGAGACAGAGAGTGAGAGAGAGACAGAGAGACAGAGACAGAGAGAGAGACACAGAGAGAGAGACTGTGAGTGAGTGTGTTGTTTAACCTTGACAGAGGCCAGGCCAGAGCACAGCAGTGTATCATTGGGATATGAAACATGGCCAAACCTGAATGTGTCCTGTTGTTTTCAGCCTAATAAACTCCTGCTCAGCTTGCTGTGTGTTTGACAAAGCTTTGACAGGTCCATGATAATTAGCACAATAAGATACCATACAGTAGAGGCACTATGTCCATGGGACCTAGGCTAAGGCAGACCAGAGAGATATATAATATACCATAGAAAGAGAAATGGATGGAGCTAAAGAGAGAAAGGAATGGGCAGGCAGAGAGAGACAGCAGAAAGCACAAGAGCGGTGAAAGTGGCAAGGAGAGAGAGAGGAGCTTTGTGTGTGTGTGTGTGTGCGCACGCACGCACATGTGGAGGAATTTCCAAAGGGGAGCACTACAGTGGTAGAGAAGCGTCTGGTGCCTGGTGTCTGGTGTCTGATGTCTGGTGCCTGGTGTCTGATATCTGGTGTCTGGTGTCTGGTGCCCGCCCTTCAGCGTACCTGCTGTCTACAAACTCTTCAGCTCTACAGCTGTATTCATCCATCTTTACAGGGAAAATACCTACAGTACAAGTCAAAATTTTGGACGCATCAAAACTATGAAATAAGACATATGGAATCATGTAGTAACACAAAAAGTATTAAACAAATCAAAATATATATTTTCAAAATGGATTCTTAACGCATTAAGAAGGAAAGAAATTCCACAAATGAACTTAACAAGGCACACCTGTTAATTGAAATGCATTCCAGGTAACTACCTCATGAAGCTGGTTGAGAGAATACCAAGAGTATGCAAGGCTGTCATCAAGGCAAAGGGTGGCTAATTTGAAGAATCTCATATAAAATATATTTTGATTTGTTTAACACTTTTTTGGTTACTACATGATTCCATGTGTTATTTCATAGTTTTGACGTCTTCACTATTATTGTACAATGTAGAAAATAGAATCAAATGAAGAAAAACCCTTGAATGAGTAGGTGTGTCTAAACGTTTGACTGGTACTCTACATGAAACAGTTGTTAAAAACAACAGCTACATAAAGAACAATATTAACACAAGACAAGGACAGAGAGTTGATGTTCTCTCTCTCTGCCCCTTGGTCAACCCCTATAAAAGACCTACATACTGTAAAGTATATATTTTTTCTACGTAATAACACTGTAATCACTTCTAAGTCTATGTCCTGGTCGTAACACAGGTGTCTGCCCTGACCCACACACTTTCAAGGACAACCCATGCTGCTTTATTTGAAAAGGACCTATGGGGAAATAATGATCACACTTAAGAGCGACAAACAGGTACAAGTATAGTTATGTACTCTATCATTAGATCTGTACAAAAACTCAGACACTTTCACTACTCCTTCACTACAAGACAAGCCTCTCAGAGCTAATTGTGTGTGTGTGTGTGTGTGTGTGTGTGTGTGTGTGTGTGTGTGTGTGTGTGAGTAAGTGTGTGTGTGTGTGTGTGTGTGTGTGTGTGTGTGTGTGTGTGTGTGTGTGTGTGTGTGTGTGTGTGTGTGTGTGTGTGTGTGTGTGTGTGTGTGTGTGTGTGTGTGTGTGTGTGTGTGTTGATGGAAAACAGAAACAGCATGGCTCCCTTTCTCATTGTTTCTCTCTTCATCTTCTCTTGCTCTATCAGTCCGGCTTCCTCTTCCTCCACTCTCTCACTGCTATCCATCTCTCATCCAAACACAGGATCCTCCAGTCAACAAAGCTGTCAGGCGACACCCCACACAACACAATGCAGCACAGCACTTTTGTTTGTTTCCCTCATAAACCAGCCTTCCTTTACCCCAGATAAAGCTAGCCTGTATTCTGTAATAGTGTACACTCTTAGAAAAAAGGGATTCCAAAAGTTTCTCTTCCGCTGTTCCCATAGGAGAGCCTTTTTTGGTTCCAGGTAGAACCCTTTTTGGCTCCAGGTAGAACCCTCTGTAGAAATGGTTCTTCATGGAACCCAAAAGGGTTCTACCTGAAACAAAAAGGGTTCTACCTGCAACCATAAAGGGTTCTTCAAAGGGTTCTCCTATGGGGACAGCCGAAGAACCTTTAAGGTTCTAGATAACACCTTTTTTTCTAAGAGTGTAGAGAGGAATCAAAATGGGATGTTTAAGGCCACGTCCTCTTGCAGACGTCCTATTGCAGACCTATAGCTGTTACTACTGCTGCTGTTGGGATGTAAGTTCACAGTGCTGTTCTGTTCTACATGAAAGTCCAGGGTTGTTGGAGGATGGCTTTTCATATTGGAAATTACATTTCATCTGCTGCTCATGGAACCTCCATCTCTTTATGATTCTCATATCCCAGCTCACTTCTTCTACTGGTGTGTGAGTGTATGCAGATGTGTGTGTATTTACCTATGTGTGTGTTTAAGGAGGAATTATGTTACTCTACTGGATAGCGATGGGGCTTGTAGGACAAATAACACCTCCCATCACAATCTCCCCATCTTCCTCTCGCCTCTGATTTAAGATGGCGCCGGAGAAGATGGCAGACGTTTTACGTGCCCCCAGCCAATTGTGTTTTTTTGTTTGTTTATTTGCATTTTTTGTAACTAGTTTTTTAAATTATTTTGTACATAATGTTGCCGCTACCGTCTCTTATGACTGAAAATAACTTCTAGACATCAGGACTGCGATTACTCACCACAGACTGGCAGAATCCTTTTTTCCCTTTCACGACTCTGATGAGCCCGACGCGAAGGATACACTGCTTCCTCGGGAACAGGCCCCAATCCCCGTGATCTGGTTGAAGAAGAGGCGGAAAAAGAGAGGCCGGGAAGTCGTAGACGATCGAATAAACCCCACCTTGCCTCCATTCTAGTTGCAAACGTGCAATCTTTGGACAATAACATCGCAGAGTTACGCGGAAGATTAAACTACCTACCAACAGGACATTAAAAACTGTAACATCTTATGCTTCACGGAGTCGTGGCTGAACGACACACACACACACACACACACACACACACACACACACACACACACACACACACACACACACACACACACACACACACACACACACACACACACACACACACACACACACACCCCAGTACATCACTGGCCCCAGTACATCACTGAGGCCAAGCTTCCTGCCATCCAGGACCTCTATACCAGGTGGTGTCAGAGGAAGGCCCTAAAATTTGCCAATGACTCCAGCCACCCTAGTCATAGACTGTTCTCTCTGCTTCCGCACGGCAAGCGGTACCGGAGCGACCAAGTCTAAGGCCAAGAGGCTTCTAAGCCATAAGACTCCTGAACATCTAGTCAAATGGCTACCCAGACTATTTGCCGTGCCCCCCCCTCTTTACACCACTGCTACTCTCTGTTTTCATCTATCGCTAGTCACTTTAATAACTCTACCTACATGTACATACTACCTCAACTAACCGGTGCCCCAGCACATTGACTCAGTATCGGTACCCCGCTGTATATAGTCTCTCTATTGTTATTTTACTGCTGCTCTTTAATTACTTGTTACTTTTATCTCTTATTCTTATCCGTATTTTTTGAAACTGCACTGTCGGTTAGGGGCTCGTAAGTCAGCATTTCACTGTAAACCTGTTGTATTCAGCGCATGTGATTTGATCCCACTATTCACCGTCCACTTCTCATCTCATTCCAGTAACAGAGAGAGAGAGAGAGAGAGAGAGAGAGAGAGAGAGAGACCCAGACCAGACCCAGGTTAGAACAAGACCAGATCCAGACCAGACTCAGGTTAGACCCAGACCAGATCCAGACCAGACCCAGGTCTGAGAGAGAGAGAGAGAGAGAGAGAGAGAGAGGAGAGAGAGAGAGAGAGAGACAGAGATTGGGTGTTGGAGTCTTGCCTGCTCAGTATTCATCTACAGGGGACCAGGCCGACAGCCTCTTAGTCAAATTGTGTCAGACTGCCTTTTCTCCAGGGCACAGTCGAGGGATTAGCCTGGGGGGCGCTAAGCAGCAAGGGAGGGATGAAAAGGAGGAGGGAAAGAAGGAAGGATGGGCTATCAGATGGAAGAGGGAGAGAGGGAGGAGGGGAGGGGTTCTGTTCTGTTCGCTCTGGGGCCATTTGAGTCGTTTCCCAAGATGGCATTGCATGGCGCTCGCAGCCCGGCCAGACCACACAGTGCCAACTAGCCACCCAGCCAGAAGATGGGTGGATCCTGCCAGGTTAGACCCAGACCAGACCCAGGTTAGACCAAGACTAGATCCAGAGCAGACCCAGGTTAGACCCAGACCAGACCAGTCCCAGGTTAGAACCAGGCCAGACCCAGACCAGACCCAGGTTAGACCCAGACCGGACCCAGGTTAGACCCAGACCAGACCAGACCCAGGTTAGAACAAGACCAGATCCAGACCAGACCCAGGTTAGACCCAGACCAGACCCAGATTCGACCCAGACCAGACCCAGGTTCGACCCAGACCAGACCAGACCCAGGTTAGAACAAGACCAGATCCAGACCAGACTCAGGTTAGACCCAGACCAGATCCAGACCAGACCCAGGTTAGACCCAGACCAGACTGAGGTTATGTCCCAAATGGCCCCCTATTCCCTTTATAGTCCACTACTTTTGGCCAAAGCCTTATGGGTCAAACGTAGTGCACTATAAAGGGAATAGGGTGCCATTTGGGACAGAGCCCCAGACCAGTCTCCCAAGAGAGAGGAGAGGGCCACGGCACACACCCAGAAGGCCTTGCAGTAGCAGATTAGCCGTGGCAACGCAACGCACCATGTCCCTGTCTGTTCTGTTGTGTAGTAACACTGCAGAGACAAGTTCAGCTCAGCACATTAGCTCCATTACAGCTACCTGTGGCTATGCACACACACCACACACACCACACACACACACACACACACACACACACACACACACACACACACACACACACACACACACACACACACCACCAGCACTGCACACACCACAACTAACACATTCACAGACCACAACTAACACACACACACAGCACCACCACCACTACTGCTGACTAGTGATGAGAAGGAGGGCGGCTCAGGGGACACTGCATTACAAACAGTAACTATACGTGTCTGAGAGAGAGAGAATTGGCGCGGGCACTAGAAAAGTTGGCAGTACCCGGCCTCACCCTACTAGAATCCGAAGTCAAATGTCTACTGTTTGCTGATGATCTGGTGCTTCTGTCACCAACCAAGGAGGGCCTACAGCAGCACCTAGATCTTCTGCACAGATTCTGTCAGACCTGGGCCCTGACAGTAAATCTCAGTAAGACCAAAATAATGGTGTTCCAAAAAAGGTCCAGTCGCCAGGACCACAAATACAAATTCCATCTAGACACTGTTGCCCTAGAGCACACAAAAAACTATACATACCTTGTCCTAAACATCAGCGCCACAGGTAACTTCCACAAAGCTGTGAACGATCTGAGAGACAAGGCAAGGAAGGGCATGCCATCAAAAGGAACATACATTTCAACATACCAATTAGGATCTAGCTAAAAATACTTGAATCGGTCATAGAGCCCATTGCCTTTATGGTTGTGAGGTCTGGGGTCTGCTGACCAACCAAGACTTCACAAAATGGGACAAACACCAAATTGAGACAAACACCAAATTGAGACTATGCATGCAGAATTCTGCAAAAATATCCTCAGTGTACAACGTAGAACACCAAATAATACATGCAGAGCAGAATTAGGCTGATACCCACTAATTATCAAAATCCAGAAAAGAGCCGTTAAATTCTACAACCACCTAAAAGGAAGCGATTCCCAAACCTTCCATAACAAAGCCATCACCTACAGAGAGATGAACCTGGAGAAGAGTCCCTTAACTAAGCAAGCTGGTCCTGGGGCTCTGTTCACAAACACAAACACACCCCACAGAGCCCCAGTCCCCATCCTTGCCAAGACTCTCAAGGACGTCGCTTTAAACCGCAGTCCGACCTCTCCACACAGGAACAGCGGAGCAATCTCCACCCCGCCAAGATCACCAAGACAACACCCCGGACCAGCACCCTGGAACCCCCAGCCACGACCACAGCACCACCAACCTCAATGCCCACCACAGCCAGCGCAGCACAGACCACCCCAGCCCAGCTTCAGAGCCACCCAGACGAGGCCTCCCACCCCCTGCCCCCCACCGCAGACCCACACTTGGAGGAGCCACAGCCCAGCAGGCAGAGCTACGCACAGGCTGTGAGAGGAGCAACTGGCCCAGCCCCCACCAACCAAATGAGTGACATTAAACAAATGCTGAGTCTACTATGCTCACATGTGATAGGCCGAGGGTCCTGGTAAGATGAGCACAAGAACGCCACCATCCTCACATTACACCCACCCAAGTGGCATGACAAAAATCTTAAATGATAAACAAATCACATTTGCATAATAAGAGTTTACTTTAATTGAAAAATCCTATTTTAATAGTTATTGTTGGATTGTGAGTGTTTGTCTCATTTTGAAGGTAAAGAAAGAAAAAAAAAGTGATGAAATCTTTTTACTTTGCATGTTGGAATTTACAAGGGTTGAAGTCCTCTGCTTTTGGACTAAAGAGCAGAAACCCCGACTTCCTGAAAGAAATTGATGATGTTGATATTGTAGTACTACACGAAACATGGTGCAGTGTTTCCACTGGCTGTCCACGAGGTTGATAAAAGACAGTACTGTGCAGCCGTCTTCATCGACCTGGCCAAGGCTTTCGACTCTGTCAATCACCATATTCTTATCGGCAGACTCAGTAGCCTCGGTTTTTCTAATGACTGCCTTGCCTGGTTCACCAACTACTTTGCAGACAGAGTTCAGTGTGTCAAATCGGAGGGCATGTTGTCCGGTCCTCTGGCAGTTTCTATTGGGGTGCCACAGGGTTCAATTCTCGGGCCGACTCTTTTCTCTGTATATATCAATGATGTTGCTCTTGCTGCGGCGATTCCCTGATCCACCTCTACGCAGATGACACCATTCTGTATACTTCTGGCCCTTCCTTGGACACTGTGCTATCTAACCTCCAAACGAGCTTCAATGCCATACAATACTCCTTCCGTGGCCTCCAACTGCTCTTAAACGCTAGTAAAACCAAATGCATGCTTTTCAACCGTTCGCTGCCTGCACCCGCACGCCCGATTAGCATCACCACCCTGGATGGTTCCGACCTAGGATATGTGGACATCTATAAGTACCTAGGTGTCTGGCTAGACTGTAAACTCTCCTTCCAGACTCATATCAAACATCTCCAATCTAAAATCAAATCTAGTGTCGGCTTTCTATTCCGCAACAAAGCCTCCTTCACTTCAGACCCACTGGCTCCATCTACAAGTCCATGCTAGGTAAAGCTCCGCCTTATCTCAGTTCACTGGTCACGATGGCAACACCCACCCATAGCACGCGCTCCAGCAGGTGTATCTCACTGACCATCCCTAAAGCCAACACCTCATTTGGCCGCCTTTCCTTCCAGTTCTCTGCTGCCTGTGACTGGAACGAATTGCAAAAATCGCTGAAGTTGGAGACTTTTATCTCCCTCACCAACTTTAAACATCTGCTATCTGAGCAGCTAACCGATCGCTGCAGCTGTACATAGTCCATCGGTAAATATCCCACCCAATTTACCTACCTCATCCCCATACTGTTTTTATTTATTTACTTTTCTGCTCTTTTGCACACCAGTATCTCCACCTGCACATGACCATTTGATCATTTATCACTCCAGTGTTAATCTGCAAAATTGTAATTATTCACCTACCTCCTCATGCCTTTTGCACACAATGTATATAGACTCTTTTTTTTCTTTTTTCTACTGTGTTATTGACTTGTTTATTGTTTACTCCATGTGTAACTTTGTGTTGTTGTCTGTTCACACTGCTATGCTTTATCTTGGCCAGGTCGCAGTTGTAAATGAGAACTTGTTCTCAACTAGCCTACCTGGTTTAATAAAGGTGAAATAAAAAAATTAAATAAAAAGGTTATAGGGAGATAATCATACCATCCACTAAATTAAAATGAATCACACAGGGCAGAGACTCAGGGGGAATGCTAATATGGCATAAATCTGAACTAATTCATTCAATCGAATTCATCAAAACAGGAGAATTCTTTACATGGTTAAAAATCAACAAGGAGACTGTCTTGACAGATAAAAACGTCTTCCTCTGTGCCACATACATTCCCCCCTCAGAGTCACCCTACTTCAATGAAGAGAGTTTCTCCATTTCCTCCACATACATTCCCCCCTCAGAGTCACCCTACTTCAATGAAGAGAGTTTCTCCATTTCCTCCACATACATTCCCCCCTCAGAGTCACCCTACTTCAATGAAGAGAGTTTCTCCATTTCCTCCACATACATTCCCCCCTCACAGTCACCCTACTTCAATGCCGAGAGTTTCTCCATGCTAGAGGGGGAAATTAGTCACTTTCAGGCCCAAGGCAACGTACTGGTCTGTGGAGACCTGAATTGTAGAACAGCAGAAGAACAAGACACTATTAACAGTCATGGGGATAAACACCTACCAGGAAGCAACAACCTTTCCCTCCCCACATACCCCCACAGAAACAACTATGACAAAGTGAAAAACAAAAACGGAGAACAGCTCGTGAAGCTCTGTCGAACACTGGGTCTGTACATAGTCAATGGTAGGCTGAGAGTGGACTCTTTTGGTAGGTACACCTACAGCTCATCCCTTGGCAGCAGCACTGTAGACTACTTCCTCACCGACCTAAACCCAGAGTTTCTCAGAGCCTTCACAGTCAGCCCACTAACACCTCTCTCAGACCACAGTAAAATCACAGTGCATCTGAGAAGAGCAGAACCCAACCATTAAGCATCACGGCCCAATAAATTACATGGTACAAAACAGGCCTATAACTTTATATTTGACAAATTAGCCTCCTAGGCTAATTTAAAGAAGCATAAGAGCAAACCAGAAATAACAGATAATGAAAAATGGTTTGATAATGATTGCAAAAATCTAAGAAAGTAATTGAGAAATATATCTAATCAAAAACACAGAGAACCAGACAACAAAAATATAGGCCTTCAATATGGGGAAACACTGAAGCAATACAAACACACCCTAAGAACAAAAAAGGAACAGCACATTAGAAATCAGCTGTTTGGAATTAAAGAATCCATAGAATCAAACCACTTCTGGGAGAATTGGAATAAATTAAACAAACCTCATCATGAGGAATTGGCTATCCAAAATGGAGAAATCACTTTGCAAACCTCTACAGCAATATAACAAAGAGCCCAGAACAAAAAGATATACAAGACAAATGACAAATCCTTGAATCAGAATACTGTGGATACCCCAATTACAGAAGAAGAATTATTGGAAAAACTATGCACTCTCCAACCCAAAAAGGCCTGTGGTGCTGATGGTATTTTAAATGAAATGATCAAATATACAGGCCACAAATTCAAATTGGCTATACTCAAACTCTTCAACATTATCCTCACTACAGGTATTTTCCCCAATATTTGGAACCAGGGATTGATCACACCAATCTATAAAAATGGAGACAAATTTGACCCAAATAATTACAGAGGATTTTGCGTTAACAGCAACTTGGGGAAAATTCTCTGCAGTATTATAAATAGCAGACTACATCATTTCCTTGACGACGACACAACGTCCTGAGCAGAAGCCAGATTGGATTTCTAAAACATTATCGTACAACAGACCACATTTACACCCTCCACACTCTAATTGATAAACAAGTAAACCAAAAACAAAGGCAAAATCTCCTCGTGTTTTGTAGATTTCAAGAAAGCATTTGATTCAATTTGGCACAAAGTTTTTTTTATAAATGAATAGAAAGTGGTATTGGAGGGAAAACATATGATTTTATTAAATCAATGTACACTAAAAACAAATGTGCGTTTAAAATTGGCAACAAGCAAACAGACTACTTCTCTCAGGGATGGGGAGTGAAACAGGGCTGGCCAATAAGTCCAACACTATTTAACATTTACATTAATGAATTGACAAAAACATTAGAAGACTCGGCAGCACCTGGTATCACCCTACACGACACTGAAATCAAGTGTCTGCTGTACGCAGATGACCTGGTGCTATTGTCTCCCACTAAATATGGGTTACAGCAGCACCTAGATCATCTTCACAAGTTCTGTCAGACCTGGGCTCTGACCGTTAACCTAAAAAAAACAAATATATTGATATTCCAAAAAAGGTCCAGAAATAACAAAAAACTGGCCTAGCCAGTCTCCAGATCTCAACCCCATAGAAAATCTTTGGAGGGAGTTGAAAGTCCGTGTTGCCCAGCAACAGCCCCAAAACATCACTGCTCTAGAGGAGATCTGCATGGAGGAATGGGCCAAAATACCAGCAACAGTGTGTGAAAACCTTGTGAAGACTTACAGAAAACATTTGACCTCTGTCATTGCCAACAAAGACTATGTAACAAAGTATTGAGATAAACTTTTGTTATTGACCAAATACTTATTTTCCACCATAATTTGCAAATTAATTAATTAAAAATCCTACAATGTGATTTTCTGGATTTTTTTTCTCATTTCGTCTGTCATAGTTGAAGTGTACCTATGATGAAAATTACAGGCCTCTCTCATCTTTTTAAGTGGGAGAACTTGCACAATTGGTGGCTGACTAAATACTTTTTTTGCCCCGCTGTAGGCACAAACGACCTGAGAGCACAGCAGGAAAGGGTGGTCACAGCACTCAAAGGGTGGCCACTAGAGGTCGACCGATTATGATTTTTCAACGCCGATACCGATACCGATTATTGGAGGACCAAAAAAGTCGATACCGATTAATCGGACGATTAAAAAATAAAATAAAAAATGTATTTGTAATAATAACAATTACAACAATACTGAATTAACACTTATTTTAACTTAATATAATACATCAATAAAATCTATTTAGCCTCAAGTAGATAATGAAACATGTTCAATTTGGTTTAAATAATGCAAAAACAAAAAGTGTTGGAGAAGAACGTAAAAGTGCAATATGTGCTATGTAAGAAAGCTAACGTTTCAGTTCCTTGCTCAGAACATGAGAACATATGAAAGCTCGTGGTTCCTTTTAACATGAGTCTTCAATATTCCCAGGTAAGAAGTTTTAGGTTGTAGTTATTATAGGACTATTTCCCTCTATACCATTTGTATTTCATTAACCTTTGACTATTTGATGTTCTTATAGGCACTTTAGGTTTGCCAGTGTAACAGTATAGCTTCCGTCCCTCTCCTCGCTCCTCCCTGGGCTCGAACCAGCAACACAACGACAACAGCCACCACATCGAAGCAGCGTTACCCATGCAGAGCAAGGGAAACAACCACCCCAAGGCTCAGAGTGGGTGAAGTTTGAAACGCTATTAGCACACGCTAACTAGCCAGCCATTTCACTTCAGTCACACCAGCCTCATCTCGGGAGTTGATAGGTTTGAAGTCATAAACAGCACAATGCTTGACGCACAACGAAGAGCTGCTGGCAAAACGCACTAAAGTGCTGTTTGAATGAATGTTCACGAGCCTGCTTCTGCCTACCACCGCTCAGTCAGATAATTAGATACTTGTATGCTTGTATGCTCAGTCAGATTATATGCAAAACAGGACAAGCTAGATAATTTCTAGTAATTTCTAGTAATATCATCAACCATGATAACCTAGTGATTATGATTGATTGTTTTTTATAAGGTAAGTTTAATGCTAGCTAGCAACTTACCTTGGCTTACTGCATTTGCGTAACAGGCAGTCTCCTTGTGGAGTGCAACGAGAGAGAGGCAGGTCGTTATTGCGTTGGACTAGTCAACTGTAAGGTTGCAAGATTGCATCCCCCGAGCTGACAAGGTGAAAATCTGTCTTTCTGCCCCTGAATGAGGCAGTTAACCCACCGTTCATAGGCCGTCATTGAAAATAAGAATGTGTCCTTAACTGACTTGCCTAGTTAAATAAAGATTAAATAAAGCTGTAAAAAAATATATATATCGGCAAATCGGCGCCCAAAAATACAGATTTCCGAAAGTTATGAAGACTTGAAATCGGCCCTAATTAATTGGCCATTCCGATTAATCGGTCGACCTCTAGTGGCCACATCACAAGTAGTTATTGTCACCATACAGCGGGTAAAAGCAGGTATTTCTTGCGACTGTGCCTCAAAACCAAATGTCAACCTGGCCCACCACTCCCCCCTGGACTTGATCAGCCTTTACAACCAGATCCACCTATACAAGGCAGCAGTGCCCACCGTCTCCAATAACCTAAAGGACATCGCCCTCAACCGCAGCCCAAACACCTGACACAGGAGCAACAGATCAATGGACACCCCGCCCAGACCAGTGAGACACTCTCCCAGACCCCCCCAGACCTACACCTAGAAGACCTACAGTACATCCAGACCACAGCACCACCAGATCCCCCCCAGACCTACACCTAGAGGACCTACTGTACATCCAGACCACAGCACCACCAGACCGCCCCCAGACCTACACCTAGAGAACATACTGTACATCCAGACCACAACACCACCAGACCCCCCCCAGACCTACACCTAGAGGACCTACTGTATATCCAGACCACAGCACCACCAGATCCCACCCCAGACCTACACCTAGAGGACCTACTGTATATCCAGACCACAGCACCACCAGATCCCCCCCCAGACGTACACCTAGAGAACATACTGTACATCCAGACCACAACACCACCACACCTCCCCCAGACCTACACCTAGAGAACATACTGTATATCCAGACCACAGCACCACCAGATCCCCCAGACCTACACCTAGAGGACCTACTGTATATCCAGACCACAGCACCACCAGATCCCCCAGACCTACACCTAGAGAACATACTGTACATCCATACCACAGCACCACCAGATCCCCCAGACCTACACCTAGAGAACATACTGTACATCCAGACCACAGCACCACCAGATCCCCCAGACCTACACCTAGAGAACATACTGTACATCCAGACCACAACACCACCAGACCCCCCCCCCAGACCTACACCTAGAGGACCTACTGTACATCCAGACCACAACACCACCAGACCCCCCAGACCTACACCTAGAGAACATACTGTACATCCAGACCACAACACCACCAGACCCCCCCAGACCTACACCTAGAGAACATACTGTACATCCAGACCACAACACCACCAGACCCCCCAGGCCTACACCTAGAGGACCTACTGTATATCCAGACCACAGCACCACCAGATCCCCCCCGAAGACCTACACCTAGAGAACATACTGTACATCCAGACCACAGCACCACCAGATCCCCCCAGACCTACACCTAGAGAACATACTGTACATCCAGACCACAACACCACCAGACCCCCAGACCTACACCTAGAGGACCTACTGTATATCCAGACCACAGCACCACCAATTCCCCCCAGACCTACACCTAGAGAACATACTGTACATCCAGACCACAACACCACCAGACCACCCCCAGACCTACACCTAGAGAACATACTGTACATCCAGACCACAGCACCACCAGATCCCCCAGACCTACACCTAGAGAACATACTGTACATCCAGACCACAGCACCACCAGATCCCCCAGACCTACACCTAGAGAACATACTGTACATCCAGACCACAACACCACCAGACCCCCAGACCTACACCTAGAGAACATACTGTACATCCAGACCACAGCACCACCAGACCCCCCCAGACCTACACCTAGAGAACATACTGTACATCCAGACCACAACACCACCAGACCCCCAGACCTACACCTAGAGAACATACTGTACATCCAGACCACAGCACCACCAGATCCCCCAGACCTACACCTAGAGAACATACTGTACATCCAGACCACAGCACCACCAGACCCCCAGACCTACACCTAGAGAACATACTGTACATCCAGACCACAGCACCACCAGATCCCCCCAGACCTACACCTAAAGAACATACTGTACATCCAGACCACAGCACCACCAGACCCCCAGACCTAC
The DNA here is from genome assembly GCF_034236695.1 of Oncorhynchus nerka. Lineage (NCBI taxonomy): Eukaryota > Metazoa > Chordata > Actinopteri > Salmoniformes > Salmonidae > Oncorhynchus > Oncorhynchus nerka. The sequence goes on from NC_088402.1 coordinate 20,459,178, forward strand.
ACCTAGAGAACATACTGTACATCCAGACCACAGCACCACCAGATCCCCCAGACCTACACCTAAAGAACATACTGTACATCCAGACCACAACACCACCAGATCCCCCCAGACCTACACCTAGAGAACATACTGTACATCCAGACCACAACACCACCAGATCCCCCAGACCTACACCTAGAGAACATACTATACATCCAGACCACAACACCACCAGATCCCCCCCAGACCTACACCTAGAGAACATACTGTACATCCAGACCACAACACCACCATATCCCCCAGACCTACACCTAGAGAACATACTGTACATCCAGACCACAGCACCACCAGATCCCCCAGACCTACACCTAGAGAACATACTGTACATCCAGACCACAGCACCACCAGATCCCCCAGACCTACACCTAGATGGCCTACTGTATATCCAGACCACAACACCACCAGACCCCCCCAGACCTACACCTAGAGGACCTACTGTATATCCAGACCACAACACCACCAGACCCCCCAGACCTACACCTAGAGAACATACTGTACATCCAGACCACAACACCACCAGACCCCCAGACCTACACCTAGAGAACATACTGTACATCCAGACCACAACACCACCAGACCCCCCAGACCTACACCTAGAGAACATACTGTACATCCAGACCACAACACCACCAGACCCCCAGACCTACACCTAGAGGACCTACTGTATATCCAGACCACAGCACCACCAATTCCCCCAGACCTACACCTAGAGAACATACTGTACATCCAGACCACAACACCACCAGACCACCCCCCAGACCTACACCTAGAGAACATACTGTACATCCAGACCACAGCACCACCAGATCCCCCAGACCTACACCTAGAGAACATACTGTACATCCAGACCACAGCACCACCAGATCCCCCAGACCTACACCTAGAGAACATACTGTACATCCAGACCACAACACCACCAGACCCCCCCAGACCTACACCTAGAGAACATACTGTACATCCAGACCACAGCACCACCAGACCCCCAGACCTACACCTAGAGAACATACTGTACATCCAGACCACAACACCACCAGACCCCCAGACCTACACCTAGAGAACATACTGTACAACCAGACCACAGCACCACCAGATCCCCCAGACCTACACCTAGAGAACATACTGTACATCCAGACCACAGCACCACCAGACCCCCCAGACCTACACCTAGAGAACATACTGTACATCCAGACCACAGCACCACCAGATCCCCCAGACCTACACCTAGATAACATACTATACATCCAGACCACAACACCACCAGATCCCCCCCAGACCTACACCTAGAGAACATACTGTACATCCAGACCACAACACCACCAGATACCCCCAGACCTACACCTAGAGAACATACTGTACATCCAGACCACAACACCACCAGATCCCCCAGACCTACACCTAGAGAACATACTGTACATCCAGACCACAACACCACCAGATCCCCCAGACCTACACCTAGAGGACCTACTGTACATCCAGACCACAACACCACCAGACCACCCCCAGACCTACACCTAGAGAACATACTGTACATCCAGACCACAACACCACCAGATCCCCCAGACCTACACCTAGAGAACATACTGTACATCCAGACAACAACACCACCATACCCCCAGACCTACACCTAGAGAACATACTGTACATCCAGACCACAGCACCACCAGATCCCCCCAGACCTACACCTAGAGAACATACTGTACATCCAGACCACAACACCACCAGACCCCCCAGACCTACACCTAGAGAACATACTGTACATCCAGACCACAGCACCACCAGATCCCCCAGACCTACACCTAGATGGCCTACTGTATATCCAGACCACAACACCACCAGACCCCCCAGACCTACACCTAGAGGACCTACTGTATATCCAGACCACAACACCACCAGACCCCCCCCAGACCTACACCTAGAGAACATACTGTACATCCAGACCACAACACCACCAGACCCCCCCCAGACCTACACCTAGAGAACATACTGTACATCCAGACCACAACACCACCAGACCCCCCAGACCTACACCTAGAGAACATACTGTACATCCAGACCACAACACCACCAGACCCCCAGACCTACACCTAGAGGACCTACTGTATATCCAGACCACAGCACCACCAATTCCCCCAGACCTACACCTAGAGAACATACTGTACATCCAGACCACAACACCACCAGACCACCCCCCAGACCTACACCTAGAGAACATACTGTACATCCAGACCACAGCACCACCAGATCCCCCCAGACCTACACCTAGAGAACATACTGTACATCCAGACCACAGCACCACCAGATCCCCCCAGACCTACACCTAGAGAACATACTGTACATCCAGACCACAACACCACCAGACCCCCCAGACCTACACCTAGAGAACATACTGTACATCCAGACCACAGCACCACCAGACCCCCAGACCTACACCTAGAGAACATACTGTACATCCAGACCACAACACCACCAGACCCCCAGACCTACACCTAGAGAACATACTGTACAACCAGACCACAGCACCACCAGATCCCCCCCAGACCTACACCTAGAGAACATACTGTACATCCAGACCACAGCACCACCAGATCCCCCAGACCTACACCTAGAGAACATACTGTACATCCAGACCACAGCACCACCAGATCCCCCCCCAGACCTACACCTAGATAACATACTATACATCCAGACCACAACACCACCAGATCCCCCCCCCCCAGACCTACACCTAGAGAACATACTGTACATCCAGACCACAACACCACCAGATACCCCCAGACCTACACCTAGAGAACATACTGTACATCCAGACCACAACACCACCAGATCCCCCAGACCTACACCTAGAGAACATACTGTACATCCAGACCACAACACCACCAGATCCCCCAGACCTACACCTAGAGGACCTACTGTACATCCAGACCACAACACCACCAGACCACCCCCAGACCTACACCTAGAGAACATACTGTACATCCAGACCACAACACCACCAGATCCCCCCAGACCTACACCTAGAGAACATACTGTACATCCAGACAACAACACCACCATACCCCCCCCAGACCTACACCTAGAGAACATACTGTACATCCAGACCACAGCACCACCAGACCCCCCAGACCTACACCTAGAGAACATACTGTACATCCAGACCACAACACCACCAGACCCCCCAGACCTACACCTAGAGAACATACTGTACATCCAGACCACAACACCACCACCACCAAACCCCCCCCACACCTACACCTAGAGAACATACTGTACATCCAGACCACAGCACCACCAGATCCCCCCCAGACCTACACCTAGAGAACATACTGTACATCCAGACCACAGCACCAGATCCCCCAGACCTACACCTAGAGAACATACTGTACATCCAGACCACAACACCACCAGACCCCCAGACCTACGACATCCGATCCTCGTTTGCTAAGTCAAACGACACCGCTGGTTCTGCTCACACTGCCCTACCCTGTGCTCTGACCTCTTTCTCCCCTCTCTCTCCAGATGAAATCCGCGTCTTGTGACGGCCGGCCGCCCTACAACCTGCCCGCTTGACCCTATCCCCTCCTCTCTTCTCCAGACCATTTCCGGAGACCTCCTCCCTTACCTCACCTCGCTCATCAACTCATCCCTGACCGCTGGCTACGTCCCTTCCGTCTTCAAGAGAGCGAGAGTTGCACCCCTTCTGAAAAAACCTACACTCGATCCCTCCGATGTCAACAACTACAGACCAGTATCCCTTCTTTCTTTTCTCTCCAAAACTCTTGAACGTGCCGTCCTTGGCCAGCTCTCCCGCTATCTTTCTCAGAATGACCTTCTTGATCCAAATCAGTCAGGTTTCAAGACTAGTCATTCAACTGAGACTGCTCTTCTCTGTATCACGGAGGCGCTCCGCACTGCTAAAGCTAACTCTCTCTCCTCTGCTCTCATCCTTCTAGACCTATCGGCTGCCTTCGATACTGTGAACCATCAGATCCTCCTCTCCACCCTCTCCGAGTTGGGCATCTCCGGCGCCCACGCTTGGATTGCGTCCTACCTGACAGGTCGCTCCTACCAGGTGGCGTGGCGAGAATCCGTCTCCACACCACGTGCTCTCACCACTGGTGTCCCCAGGGCTCTGTTCTAGGCCCTCTCCTATTCTCGCTATACACCAAGTCACTTGGCTCTGTCATAACCTCACATGGTCTCTCCTATCATTGCTATGCAGACACACAATTAATCTTCTCCTTTCCCCTTCTGATGACCAGGTGGCGAATCGCATCTCTGCATGTCTGGCAGACATATCCGTGTGGATGACGGATCACCACCTCAAGCTGAACCTCGGCAAGACGGAGCTGCTCTTCCTCCCGGGAAGGACTGCCCGTTCCATGATCTCGCCATCACGGTTGACAACTCCATTGTGTCCTCCTCCCAGAGCGCTAAGAACCTTGGCGTGATCCTGGACAACACCCTGTCGTTCTCAACTAACATCAAGGCGGTGGCCCGTTCCAGGTTCATGCTCTACAACATCCGCAGAGTACGACCCTGCCTCACACAGGAAGCGGCGCAGGTCCTAATCCAGGCACTTGTCATCTCCCGTCTGGATTACTGCAACTCGCTGTTGGCTGGGCTCCCTGCCTGTGCCATTAAACCCCTACAACTCATCCAGAACGCCGCAGCCCGTCTGGTGTTCAACCTTCCCAAGTTCTCTCACGTCACCCCGCTCCTCCGCTCCCTCCACTGGCTTCCAGTTGAAGCTCGCATCCGCTACAAGACCATGGTGCTTGCCTACGGAGCTGTGAGGGGAACGGCACCTCAGTACCTCCAGGCTCTGATCAGGCCCTACACCCAAACAAGGGCACTGCGTTCATCCACCTCTGGCCTGCTCGCCTCCCTACCACTGAGGAAGTACAGTTCCCGCTCAGCCCAGTCAAAACTGTTCGCTGCTCTGGCCCCCCAATGGTGGAACAAACTCCCTCACGACGCCAGGACAGCGGAGTCAATCACCACCTTCCGGAGACACCTGAAACCCCACCTCTTTAAGGAATACCTAGGATAGGATAAAGTAATCCCTCTCACCCCCCCTCCCCCTGAAAAGATTTAGATGCACTACTGTTCCACTGGAGGTCATAAGGTGAATGCACCAATTTGTAAGTCGCTCTGGATAAGAGCGTCTGCTAAATGACTTAAATGTTAAATGTTAAATGTTACACCTAGAGAACATACTGTACATCCAGACCACAACACCACCAGACCCCCAGACCTACACCTAGAGAACATACTGTACATCCAGACCACAGCACCACCATATCCCCCCAGACCTACACCTAGAGAACATACTGTACATCCAGACCACAGCACCACCAGATCCCCCAGACCTACACCTAGAGGGCCTACTGTATATCCAGACCACAACACCACCAGACCCCCCAGACCTACACCTAGAGAACATACTGTACATCCAGACCACAGCACCACCAGATCCCCCCCAGACCTACACCTAGAGAACATACTGTATATCCAGACCACAGCACCACCAGATCCCCCCCAGACCTACACCTAGAGGACCTACTGTATATCCAGACCACAGCACCACCAGATCCCCCCAGACCTACACCTAGAGAACATACTGTACATCCATACCACAGCACCACCAGATCCCCCAGACCTACACCTAGAGAACATACTGTACATCCAGACCACAGCACCACCAGATCCCCCAGACCTACACCTAGAGAACATACTGTACATCCAGACCACAACACCACCAGATCCCCCCCAGACCTACACCTAGAGGACCTACTGTACATCCAGACCACAACACCACCAGACCCCCCCAGACCTACACCTAGAGAACATACTGTACATCCAGACCACAACACCACCAGACCCCCCAGACCTACACCTAGAGAACATACTGTACATCCAGACCACAACACCACCAGACCCCCAGGCCTACACCTAGAGGACCTACTGTATATCCAGACCACAGCACCACCAGATCCCCCGAAGACCTACACCTAGAGAACATACTGTACATCCAGACCACAGCACCACCAGATCCCCCAGACCTACACCTAGAGAACATACTGTACATCCAGACCACAACACCACCAGACCCCCCAGACCTACACCTAGAGGACCTACTGTATATCCAGACCACAGCACCACCAATTCCCCCAGACCTACACCTAGAGAACATACTGTACATCCAGACCACAACACCACCAGACCACCCCCCAGACCTACACCTAGAGAACATACTGTACATCCAGACCACAGCACCACCAGATCCCCCCAGACCTACACCTAGAGAACATACTGTACATCCAGACCACAGCACCACCAGATCCCCCAGACCTACACCTAGAGAACATACTGTACATCCAGACCACAACACCACCAGACCCCCAGACCTACACCTAGAGAACATACTGTACATCCAGACCACAGCACCACCAGACCCCCAGACCTACACCTAGAGAACATACTGTACATCCAGACCACAACACCACCAGACCCCCCAGACCTACACCTAGAGAACATACTGTACATCCAGACCACAGCACCACCAGATCCCCCAGACCTACACCTAGAGAACATACTGTACATCCAGACCACAGCACCACCAGACCCCCCAGACCTACACCTAGAGAACATACTGTACATCCAGACCACAGCACCACCAGATCCCCCCCAGACCTACACCTAAAGAACATACTGTACATCCAGACCACAGCACCACCAGACCCCCAGACCTACACCTAGAGAACATACTGTACATCCAGACCACAGCACCACCAGATCCCCCAGACCTACACCTAAAGAACATACTGTACATCCAGACCACAACACCACCAGATCCCCCAGACCTACACCTAGAGAACATACTGTACATCCAGACCACAACACCACCAGATCCCCCAGACCTACACCTAGAGAACATACTATACATCCAGACCACAACACCACCAGATCCCCCAGACCTACACCTAGAGAACATACTGTACATCCAGACCACAACACCACCATATCCCCCAGACCTACACCTAGAGAACATACTGTACATCCAGACCACAGCACCACCAGATCCCCCAGACCTACACCTAGAGAACATACTGTACATCCAGACCACAGCACCACCAGATCCCCCAGACCTACACCTAGATGGCCTACTGTATATCCAGACCACAACACCACCAGACCCCCAGACCTACACCTAGAGGACCTACTGTATATCCTAACCACAACACCACCAGACCCCCCCAGACCTACACCTAGAGAACATACTGTACATCCAGACCACAACACCACCAGACCCCCAGACCTACACCTAGAGAACATACTGTACATCCAGACCACAACACCACCAGACCCCCAGACCTACACCTAGAGAACATACTGTACATCCAGACCACAACACCACCAGACCCCCAGACCTACACCTAGAGGACCTACTGTATATCCAGACCACAGCACCACCAATTCCCCCAGACCTACACCTAGAGAACATACTGTACATCCAGACCACAACACCACCAGACCACCCCCCAGACCTACACCTAGAGAACATACTGTACATCCAGACCACAGCACCACCAGATCCCCCAGACCTACACCTAGAGAACATACTGTACATCCAGACCACAGCACCACCAGATCCCCCCAGACCTACACCTAGAGAACATACTGTACATCCAGACCACAACACCACCAGACCCCCCCAGACCTACACCTAGAGAACATACTGTACATCCAGACCACAGCACCACCAGACCCCCCAGACCTACACCTAGAGAACATACTGTACATCCAGACCACAACACCACCAGACCCCCCAGACCTACACCTAGAGAACATACTGTACATCCAGACCACAGCACCACCAGATCCCCCAGACCTACACCTAGAGAACATACTGTACATCCAGACCACAGCACCACCAGACCCCCCAGACCTACACCTAGAGAACATACTGTACATCCAGACCACAGCACCACCAGATCCCCCCCAAACCTACACCTAGATAACATACTATACATCCAGACCACAACACCACCAGATCCCCCCAGACCTACACCTAGAGAACATACTGTACATCCAGACCACAACACCACCAGATACCCCCCCCAGACCTACACCTAGAGAACATACTGTACATCCAGACCACAACACCACCAGATCCCCCAGACCTACACCTAGAGAACATACTGTACATCCAGACCACAACACCACCAGATCCCCCAGACCTACACCTAGAGGACCTACTGTACATCCAGACCACAACACCACCAGACCACCCCCAGACCTACACCTAGAGGACATACTGTACATCCAGACCACAACACCACCAGATCCCCCAGACCTACACCTAGAGAACATACTGTACATCCAGACAACAACACCACCATACCCCCCCCAGACCTACACCTAGAGAACATACTGTACATCCAGACCACAGCACCACCAGATCCCCCCCAGACCTACACCTAGAGAACATACTGTACATCCAGACCACAACACCACCAGACCCCCAGACCTACACCTAGAGAACATACTGTACATCCAGACCACAACACCACCACCAAACCCCCCCAAACCTACACCTAGAGAACATACTGTACATCCAGACCACAGCACCACCAGATCCCCCAGACCTACACCTAGAGAACATACTGTACATCCAGACCACAGCACCACCAGATCCCCCCAGACCTACACCTAGAGAACATACTGTACATCCAGACCACAACACCACCAGACCCCCCAGACCTACACCTAGAGAACATACTGTACATCCAGACCACAACACCACCAGACCCCCCAGACCTACACCTAGAGAACATACTGTACATCCAGACCACAGCACCACCATATCCCCCCAGACCTACACCTAGAGAACATACTGTACATCCAGACCACAGCACCACCAGATCCCCCAGACCTACACCTAGAGGGCCTACTGTATATCCAGACCACAACACCACCAGACCCCCAGACCTACACCTAGAGAACATACTGTACATCCAGACCACAGCACCACCAGATCCCCCAGACCTACACCTAGAAAACATACTGTACATCCAGACCACAGCAACACCAGATCCCCCAGATCTACACCTAGAGGACCTACTGTACATCCAGACCACAGCACCACCAGATCCCCCAGACCTACACCTAGAGAACATACTGTACATCCAGACCACAGCACCACCAGATCCCCCAGACCTACACCTAGAGAACATACTGTACATCCAGACCACAACACCACCAGACCCCCAGACCTACACCTAGAGGACCTACTGTATATCCAGACCACAGCACCACCAGATCCCCCCAGAACTACACCTAGAGAACATACTGTACATCCAGACCACAACACCACCAGATCCCCCCAGACCTACACCTAGAGAACATACTGTACATCCAGACCACAACACCACCAGATCCCCCAGACCTACACCTAGAGGACCTACTGTACATCCAGACCACAACACCACCAGACCCCCCAGACCTACACCTAGAGAACATACTGTAGATCCAGACCACAACACCACCAGACCCCCAGACCTACACCTAGAGAACATACTGTACATCCAGACCACAACACCACCAGACCCCCAGACCTACACCTAGAGGACCTACTGTATATCCAGACCACAGCACCACCAGATCCCCCCAGACCTACACCTAGAGAACATACTGTACATCCACACCACAACACCACCAGACCACCCCCCAGACCTACACCTAGAGAACATACTGTACATCCAGACCACAGCACCACCAGATCCCCCAGACCTACACCTAGAGAACATACTGTACATCCAGACCACAGCACCACCATATCCCCCAGACCTACACCTAGAGAACATACTGTACATCCAGACCACAGCACCAGCAGATCCCCCAGACCTACACATAGAGGGCCTACTGTATATCCAGACCACAACACCACCAGACCCCCGCCCCCAGACCTACACCTAGAGAACATACTGTACATCCAGACCACAGCACCACCAGATCCCCCAGACCTACACCTAGAGGACCTACTGTACATCCAGACCACAGCACCACCATATCCCCCAGACCTACACCTAGAGAACATACTGTACATCCAGACCACAGCACCACCAGATCCCCCAGACCTACACCTAGAGGACCTACTGTATATCCAGACCACAGCACCACCAGATCCCCCCAGAACTACACCTAGAGAACATACTGTACATCCAGACCACAACACCACCAGATCCCCCCAGACCTACACCTAGAGAACATACTGTACATCCAGACCACAACACCACCAGATCCCCCAGACCTACACCTAGAGGACCTACTGTACATCCAGACCACAGCACCACCAGATCCCCCAGACCTACACCTAGAGAACATACTGTATATCCAGACCACAACACCACCAGACCCCCAGACCTACACCTAGAGAACATACTGTACATCCAGACCACAACACCACCAGACCCCCCCAGACCTACACCTAGAGAACATACTGTACATCCAGACCACAACACCACCAGACCCCCAGACCTACACCTAGAGGACCTACTGTATATCCAGACCACAGCACCACCAGATCCCCCCAGACCTACACCTAGAGAACATACTGTACATCCACACCACAACACCACCAGACCACCCCCAGACCTACACCTAGAGAACATACTGTACATCCAGACCACAGCACCACCAGATCCCCCAGACTTACACCTAGAGAACATACTGTACATCCAGACCACAGCACCACCATATCCCCCCAGACCTACACCTAGAGAACATACTGTACATCCAGACCACAGCACCAGCAGATCCCCCAGACCTACACATAGAGGGCCTACTGTATATCCAGACCACAACACCACCAGACCCCCCAGACCTACACCTAGAGAACATACTGTACATCCAGACCACAGCACCACCAGATCCCCCAGACCTACACCTAGAGGACCTACTGTACATCCAGACCACAGCACCACCATATCCCCCAGACCTACACCTAGAGAACATACTGTACATCCAGACCACAGCACCAGCAGATCCCCCAGACCTACACCTAGAGAACATACTGTACATCCAGACCACAACACCACCAGACCCCCCAGACCTAAACCTAGAGGACCTACTGTATATCCAGACCACAGCACCACCAGATCCCCCCAGACCTACACCTTGAGAACATACTGTACATCCAGACCACAACACCACCAGATCCCCCCCAGACCTACACCTAGAGAACATAATGTACATCCAGACCACAACACCACCAGATCCCCCCAGACCTACACCTAGAGGACCTACTGTACATCCAGACCACAGCACTACCAGATCCCCCCCAGACCTACACCTAGAGAACATACTGTATATCCAGACCACAACACCACCAGACCCCCCAGACCTACACCTAGAGAACATACTGTACATCCAGACCACAACACCACCAGACCCCCCAGACCTACACCTAGAGAACATACTGTACATCCAGACCACAACACCACCAGACCCCCAGACCTACACCTAGAGGACCTACTGTATATCCAGACCACAGCACCACCAGATCCCCCAGACCTACACCTAGAGAACATACTGTACATCCAGACCACAACACCACCAGACCCCCAGACCTACACCTAGAGGACCTACTGTATATCCAGACCACAGCACCACCAGATCCCCCAGACCTACACCTAGAGAACATACTGTACATCCAGACCACAGCACCACCAGATCCCCCAGACCTACACCTAGAGAACATACTGTACATCCAGACCACAGCACCACCAGATACCCCCAGACCTACACCTAGAGAACATACTGTACATCCAGACCACAGCACCACCAGATCCCCCAGACCTACACCTAGAGGGCCTACTGTATATCCAGACCACAACACCACCAGACCCCCCCCCCAGACCTACACCTAGAGGACCTACTGTATATCCAGACCACAACACCACCAGACCCCCCCAGACCTACACCTAGAGAACATACTGTACATCCAGACCACAACACCACCAGACCCCCAGACCTACACCTAGAGAACATACTGTACATCCAGACCACAACACCACCAGACCCCCCCAGACCTACACCTAGAGGACCTACTGTATATCCAGACCACAGCACCACCAGATCCCCCCCACCAAGACCTACACCTAGAGAACATACTGTACATCCAGACCACAGCACCACCAGATCCCCCAGACCTACACCTAGAGAACATACTGTACATCCAGACCACAACACCACCAGACCCCCAGACCTACACCTAGAGGACCTACTGTATATCCAGACCACAGCACCACCAGATCCCTCCCAGAACTACACCTAGAGAACATACTGTACATCCAGACCACAACACCACCAGATCCCCCAGACCTACACCTAGAGAACATACTGTACATCCAGACCACAACACCACCAGATCCCCCCCCCAGACCTACACCTAGAGGACCTACTGTACATCCAGACCACAACACCACCAGACCCCCCCCAGACCTACACCTAGAGAACATACTGTACATCCAGACTACAGCACCACCAGATCCCCCAGACCTACACCTAGAGGACCTACTGTACATCCAGACCACAGCACCACCATATCCCCCAGACCTACACCTAGAGAACATACTGTACATCCAGACCACAGCACCACCAGATCCCCCAGACCTACACCTAGAGAACATACTGTACATCCAGACCACAACACCACCAGACCCCCAGACCTACACCTAGAGGACCTACTGTATATCCAGACCACAGCACCACCAGATCCCCCAGACCTACACCTAGAGAACATAATGTACATCCAGACCACAACACCACCAGATCCCCCCAGACCTACACCTAGAGAACATACTGTACATCCAGACCACAACACCACCAGATCCCCCAGACCTACACCTAGAGGACCTACTGTACATCCAGACCACAGCACTACCAGATCCCCCAGACCTACACCTAGAGAACATACTGTATATCCAGACCACAACACCACCAGACCCCCCCAGACCTACACCTAGAGAACATACTGTACATCCAGACCACAACACCACCAGACCCCCCCCAGACCTACACCTAGAGAACATACTGTACATCCAGACCACAACACCACCAGACCCCCAGACCTACACCTAGAGGACCTACTGTATATCCAGACCACAGCACCACCAGACCCCCCGAAGACCTACACCTAGAGAACATACTGTACATCCAGACCACAGCACCACCAGATCCCCCAGACCTACACCTAGAGAACATACTGTACATCCAGACCACAACACCACCAGACCCCCAGACCTACACCTAGAGGACCTACTGTATATCCAGACCACAGCACCACCAGATCCCCCAGAACTACACCTAGAGAACATACTGTACATCCAGACCACAACACCACCAGATCCCCCCAGACCTACACCTAGAGAACATACTGTACATCCAGACCACAGCACCACCAGATCCCCCCCAGACCTACACCTAGAGGACCTACTGTACATCCAGACCACAACACCACCAGACCCCCCAGACCTACACCTAGAGAACATACTGTACATCCAGACCACAACACCACCAGACCACAACACCAGACCTACACCTAGAGAACATACTGTACATCCAGACCACAACACCACCAGACCCCCCAGACCTACACCTAGAGGACCTACTGTATATCCAGACCACAGCACCACCAATTCCCCCAGACCTACACCTAGAGAACATACTGTACATCCAGACCACAACACCACCAGACCACCCCCCCCAGACCTACACCTAGAGAACATACTGTACATCCAGACCACAGCACCACCAGATCCCCCAGACCTACACCTAGAGAACCTACTGTATATCCAGACCACAGCACCACCAGATCCCCCAGACCTACACCTAGAGAACATACTGTACATCCAGACCACAACACCACCAGACCCCCAGACCTACACCTAGAGGACCTACTGTATATCCAGACCACAGCACCACCAGATCCCCCCCAGACCTACACCTAGAGAACATACTGTACATCCAGACCACAGCACCACCAGATCCCCCCCAGACCTACACCTAGAGAACATACTGTACATCCAGACCACAGCACCACCAGATCCCCCAGACCTACACCTAGAGAACATACTGTACATCCAGACCACAGCAGCACCAGATCCCCCAGACCTACACCTAGAGGGCCTACTGTATATCCAGACCACAACACCACCAGACCCCCCAGACCTACACCTAGAGGACATACTGTACATCCAGACCACAACACCACCAGACCCCCCCCAGACCTACACCTAGAGGACCTACTGTATATCCAGACCACAACACCACCAGACCCCCCAGACCTACACCTACAGGACCTACTGTATATCCAGACCACAACACCACCAGACCCCCCAGACCTACACCTAGAGGACCTACTGTATATCCAGACCACAACACCACCAGACCCCCCCCCCACACAGACCTACACCTAGAGGACCTACTGTATATCCAGACCACAACACCACCAGACCCCCCCCACAGACCTACACCTAGAGGACCTACTGTAAACCCAGACCACAGCACCACCAGCCACATCCCCATCCACACCCCCACCAATCAATACCTCCCCCAAACCAACCATGCCCACATCCCATATAGGCCCTCTCAGATCTGACATTTGCCCCTCCTGCCCACCCTATGCTCCCAACTCCTGCAAAAAGGGCCTCAACATGAAAGTTACACATAAGCCCAGGCCGTGAGCAGGAAAACATGCCAAACCCCCACACTAGCCCAAGCCAATGGAAGGTACCAGAAGCTCAGCAGGCACCACTCACACTTACTGGTCTGAGACCAAACAACACCACTAACAACACTGGACCCTTTATAGAACACCAAGCCTTCACCATCTCATCCTGAGGCCTGTGGTCATCTGCCTTTGGCCTAAAGAGCAGGAACCTGTACTTCACAAAATAAATACAGACGTTGTCATCCTACAAGAAACATGGTATAGAGGTGATGGGCCCACTGGTTGCCCTCAAGGTTACAGAGGCCTGGTAGCCCCATCCACCAAACTACCAGGTGTGAAACAGGGAAGGGACTCAGGGGGTATGCTAATTTGGTATAAAGTAGACCTAATTCAATCTATTAAATTAATCAAAACAGGAACATTTTACATTTGGCTAGAAATTCAAAAGGAAATGATCTCAACAGAGAAACATGTCCTCCTGTGGTCTACCTACTGTATATACCCCCACTAGAATCCCCATACAGTACTTTAATGAAAACAGCTTCTCCATCCTAGAGGGGGAGAGCAATCATTTCCAGGCCGAGGGGCATGTACTATTCTGGGATGATCTAAATGCCAGAACTGGACAAGAACCTGACGCCCTCAGCACACAGGGGGCCAAACACCTACCTGGAGGTGACAGCATTCCCTCCCACATATGCCCCCCCTAGGCACAACTACGACAACATAACCAACAAAAACAGGTCGCAACTCCTGCAGCTCTGTCGCACGCTGGGTATGTACAGTTGAAGTCGGAAGTTTACATACACTTAGGTTGGAGTCATTAAAACTAGTTTTTCAACCACTCCACAAATGTCTGGTTAACAAACCATAGTTTTGGCAAGTCGGTTAGGACATCTACTTTGTGCATGACACAAGTAATTTTTCCAACAATTGTTTACAGACAGATTATTTCACTTATAATTCACTATATCACAATTCCAGTGGATCAGAAGTTTTACATACACTAAGTTGACTATGCCTTTAAACAGCTTGGAAAATTCCAGAAAATTATGTCAAGGCTTTAGAAGCTTCTGATAGGCTAATTGACATAATTTGAGTCAATTGCAGGTGTACCTGTGGATGTATTTCAAGGCCTACCTTCAAACTCAGTGCCTCTCTGCTTGACATCATGGGAAAATCAAAAGTAATCATCCAAGACCTTAGAAAAAAAATTGCAGACCTCATCAAGTCTGGTTCATCCTTGGAAGCAATTTCCAAATGCCTGAAAGCACCACGTTCATCTGTACAAACAATAGTACGCAAGTATAAACACCATGGGACCACGCAGCCATCATACCGCTCAGGAAGGAGACGTGTTCTGTCTCCTAGAGATGAACGTACTTTGGTGCAAAAAGTGCAAATCAATCCCAGAACAACAGCAAAGAACGTTGTGAAGATGCTGGAGGAAACAGGTACAAAAGTATCCACAGTAAAGTATCCACAGTAAAACGAGTCCTATATCGACTTATAACCTGAAAGGCCGCTCAGCAAGGAAGAAGCCACTGCTCCAAAACTGCCATAAAAAAAGCCAGACTACGGTTTGCAACTGCACATGGGGACAAAGATCGTACTTTTTGGAGAAATGTCCTCTGGTCTGATGAAATAAAAATAGAACTGTATGGTCATAACGACCATCATTATGTTTGGAGGAAAAAGGGGGAGGCTTGCAAGCCGAAGAACACCATCCCGACCGTGAAGCACGGGGGTGGCAGCATCATGTTGTGGGGGTGCTTTGCTACAGGAGGGACTGGTGCACTTCACAAAATAGATGGCTTCATGAGGCAGGAAAATGATAAGGATATATTGAAGCAACATCTCAAAGCTGAAATAAATAATTCTCTCTACTATTATTCTGACATTTCACATTCTTAAAATAACGTGGTGATCCTAACTGACCTAAGAAAGGGAATTTTTACTAGGATTAAGTGTCAGGAGTTGTGAAAAACTGTATTAAATGTATTTGGCTAAGGTGTATGTAAATTTCCAACTTCAACTGTACATAGTCAAGCAAATCAAATCAAATCAAATTTTATTTGTCACATACACATGGTTAGCAGATGTTAATGCGAGTGTAGCGAAATGCTTGTGCTTCTAGTTCCGACAATGCAGTGATAACCAACAAGTAATCTAACTAACAATTCCAAAACTACTGTCTTATACACAGTGTAAGGGGATAAAGAATATGTACATAAGGATATATGAATGAGTGATGGTACAGAGCAGCATACAGTAGATGGTATCGAGTACAGTATATACATATGAGATGAGTATGTAGACAAAGTAAACAAAGTGGCATAGTTAAAGTGGCTAGTGATACATGTATTACATAAGGATGCAGTCGATGATGTAGAGTACAGTATATACGTATGCATATGAGATGAATAATGTAGGGTAAGTAACATTATATAAGGTAGCATTGTTTAAAGTGGCTAGTGATATATTTACATCATTTCCCATCAATTCCCATTATTAAAGTGGCTGGAGTTGGGTCAGTGTCAATGACAGTGTGTTGGCAGCAGCCACTCAATGTTAGTGGTGGCTGTTTAACAGTCTGATGGCCTTGAGATAGAAGCTGTTTTTCAGTCTCTCGGTCCCAGCTTTGATGCACCTGTACTGACCTCGCCTTCTGGATGATAGCGGGGTGAACAGGCAGTGGTTCGGGTGGTTGATGTCCTTGATGATCTTTATGGCCTTCCTGTAACATCGGGTGGTGTAGGTGTCCTGGAGGGCAGGTAGTTTGCCCCCGGTGATGCGTTGTGCAGACCTCACTACCCTCTGGAGAGCCTTACGGTTGAGGGCGGAGCAGTTGCCGTACCAGGCGGTGATATAGCCCGCCAGGATGCTCTCGATTGTGCATCTGTAGAAGTTTGTGAGTGCTTTTGGTGACAAGCCGAATTTCTTCAGCCTCCTGACGTTGAAGAGGCGCTGCTGCGCCTTCTTCACGACGCTGTCAGTGTGAGTGGACCAATTCAGTTTGTCTGTGATGTGTATGCCGAGGAACTTAAAACTTGCTACCCTCTCCACTACTGTTCCATCGATGTGGATAGGGGGGTGTTCCCTCTGCTGTTTCCTGAAGTCCACAATCATCTCCTTAGTTTTGTTGACGTTGAGTGTGAGGTTATTTTCCTGACACCACACTCCGAGGGCCCTCACCTCCTCCCTGTAGGCCGTCTCGTCGTTGTTGGTAATCAAGCCTACCACTGTTGTGTCGTCCGCAAACTTGATGATTGAGTTGGAGGCGTGCGTGGCCACGCAGTCGTGGGTGAACAGGGAGTACAGGAGAGGGCTCAGAACGCACCCTGTGGGGCCCCGTGTTGAGGATCAGCGGGGAGGAGATGTTGTTGCCTACCCTCACCACCTGGGGGCGGCCCGTCAGGAAGTCCAGTACCCAGTTGAACAGGGCGGGGTCGAGACCCAGGGTCTCGAGCTTGATGACGAGCTTGGAGGGTACTATGGTGTTGAATGCCGAGCTGTAGTCGATGAACAGCATTCTCACATAGGTATACCTCTTGTCCAGGTGGGTTAGGGCAGTGTGCAGTGTGGTTGAGATTGCATCGTCTGTGGACCTATTTGGGCGGTAAGCAAATTGGAGAGGGTCTAGGGTGTCAGGTAGGGTGGAGGTGATATGGTCCTTGACTAGTCTCTCAAAGCACTTCATGATGACGGAAGTGAGTGCTACGGGGCGGTAGTCGTTTAGCTCAGTTACCTTAGCTTTCTTGGGAACAGGAACAATGGTGGCCCTCTTGAAGCATGTGGGAACAGCAGACTGGTATAGGGATTGATTGAATATGTCCGTAAACACACCGGCCAGCTGGTCTGCGCATGCTCTGAGGGCGCGGCTGGGGATGCCGTCTGGGCCTGCAGCCTTGCGAGGGTTAACACGTTTAAATGTCTTACTCACCTCGGCTGCAGTGAAGGAGAGACCGCATGTTTTCGTTGCAGGCCGTGTCAGTGGCACTGTATTGTCCTCAAAGCGGGCAAAAAGTTATTTAGTCTGCCTGGGAGCAAGACATCCTGGTCCGTGACTGGGCTGGGTTTCTTCTTGTAGTCCGTGATTGACTGTAGACCCTGCCACATGCCTCTTGTGTCTGAGCCGTTGAATTGAGATTCTACTTTGTCTCTGTACTGACGCTTAGCTTGTTTAATAGCCTTGCGGAGGGAATAGCTGCACTGTTTGTATTCGGTCATGTTGCCAGACACCTTGCCCTGATTAAAAGCAGTGGTTCGCGCTTTCAGTTTCACGCGAATGCTGCCATCAATCCACGGTTTCTGGTTAGGAAATGTTTTTATCGTTGCTATGGGAACGACATCTTCAACGCACGTTCTAATGAACTCGCACACCGAATCAGCGTATTCGTCAATATTTTTATCTGACGCAATACGAAACATGTCCCAGTCCACGTGATGGAAGCAGTCTTGGAGTGTGGAGTCAGCTTGGTCTGACCAGCGTTGGACAGACCTCAGCGTGGGAGCCTCTTGTTTAAGTTTCTGCCTGTAGGCAGGGATCAACAAAATGGAGTCGTGGTCAGCTTTTCCGAAAGGGGGGCGGGGCAGGGCCTTATATGCGTCGCGGAAGTTAGAGTAACAATGATCCAAGGTTTTACCACCCCTGGTTGCGCAATCGATATGCTGATAAAATTTAGGGAGTCTTGTTTTCAGATTAGCTTTGTTAAAATCCCCAGCTACAATGAATGCAGCCTCCGGATAAATGGTTTCCAGTTTGCAAAGAGTTAAATAAAGTTCGTTCAGAGCCATCGATGTGTCTGCTTGGGGGGGGATATATACGGCTGTGATTATAATCGAAGAGAATTCTCTTGGAAGATAATGCGGTCTACATTTGATTGTGAGGAATTCTAAATCAGGTGAACAGAAGGATTTGAGTTCCTGTATGTTTCCTTCATCACACCATGTCTCGTGGTAGGTTTCGAGGGAACTCCTACAGTAGGTGAAACACTAAAACAATACAGAAATACACTAAGAAAAAAGAAGGAACAGCGTGACAGAAAACAGCTCATTGTGATTGAAGAATTCATAAAATCAGATAAACCACTTCTCCAACCTTTTCGACCATTTAACAAAGAACCAAGAGCAAAAACCCATGATCATATACTAAACTTAGAATCAACTATTAAAGCCTACCAGAACCCACTGGATTCTCCAATTACAAAATACAAACCCCCCCAACCCAAAAAGGCCTGTGGTGTTGATGTTTTTCTAAACAAAATTATAAAATTCACAGACCACAAATAGGCTATTTTTAAACTCTTCAGCATCATCTTCAGCTCTGGCATCTTCCTAATATTTGGAACCAAGGCCTGATCACCCCAATCCACTTGAAACCAATACAGAGTCATATGAGTCAGCACAATCTCTGAAAAATCCTCTGCAGTATCATCAACAGCAGACTCCCACATTTCCTCTGTGAAAACAATGCCCTGAGCACATGTCAAATTGGCTTCTTACCAAAATACCGTCCAACAGACCATGTATACACCCTGCACACCCTTATTGACAAACAAACTGTCACTCCCTGGCCTTAGCTATCTTTGTTTTCTTTATCATTTTGGTTATGTCAGGGTGTGACATGGGGGATTTATATGTTTTGTCTGGTCTAGGGTTTTTTGTATGTTTATGGGGCTGTTTCATTTCTAGGTAATTTCTAGGTCTATGGTTGCCTAGATTGGTTCTCAATTAGAGGCACTTGTCTATCGTTGTCTCTGATTGGGAACCATATTTAGGCAGCCATATTCTGTGGGTACTTTGTGGGTGGTTGTTTCCTGTCTTTGTGTTCTCTGCACCAGATAGGACTGTTTCGGGTTTTGCCACCTTTGTTATTTTGTATTTGTGTAGTGTTCACATTATAGTATTTTATTAAATATGTTGAACACGAACTACGCTGCATTTTGGTCCTCCTCTCCTTCCCAGGAAGAAAACCGTTACAGAACCACCCACCTCAACAGGACCAAGCAGCATGGTAACGGGCAGGAGAGGCAGCGATGTCAGGATTTCTGGACATGGGAGCAGAATCTGGACTATACAACTTGGGAAGAGATAGACAGGTGGGCGGTCGACCCAGGGAGAGTGCCGGAGCCCGCCTGGGATTCGCTGGAGCAGTACGAGGAGGGTTACAGGAGAATGGAGTTGGCGAAACGAGCACGGCGGCGCGGTAGGAAGCCCGAGAGGCAGCCCCAAAACTTTCACCACCCCCTGTTTACCGTGAGGAGCCAAGGATGGAACCAGAGCCGGTGTTGGAGGTGAGCGAAGCAGAGACCGTGAAGGAGTTAATGGGGAAATTGGAGGAGAGAGAGTTATGAGGGAGGTGCTGTGTTGGTGCATGAGGCACGGCATTCGCCCGACGGAGCGTGTAGGGGATTTGATGGCACCTGGGTCAGCTCTCCATACTCGTCCTGAGGTGCGTGCTAGTCGTATGGTGAAGACTGTGCCAGCCTCACGCACCAGGCCTCCTGTGCACCTCCCTGGCCCTGCACGTCCAGTGCCACCTACACGCACCAGTCCTCCGGTGCATGTCCAGAGCCCAGTACTCCCTGTTTCTCCTCCCCGCACTAGTCCTGAGTTGCGTGTCCTCGGCCCAGTACCACCAGTGCCGGCACCACGCACCAGGCCTACAGTGCGCCTCACCTGTCCAGAGCTGCTAGAGTCTCCCGCCTGTCCAGAGCTGCTAGAGTCTCCCGCCTGTCCAGAGCTGCTAGAGTCTCCCGCCTGTCCAGAGCTGCTAGAGTCTCCCGCCAGTCTGCAAGGAGCCGCCAGAGCCGCCAGTCTGCAAGGAGCCGCCAGGATCCGCCAGAGCCGCCAGTCAGCCAGGATCCTCCAGAGCCGCCAGTAAGCCAGGATCCGCCAGAGCCGCCAGTCAGCCAGAATCCGCCAGAGCCGCCATTCAGCCAGGATCCGCCAGAGCCGCCATTCAGCCAGGATCCGCCAGAGCCGCCAGTCTGAGCCGCCAGTCTGCAAGGAGCCGCCCGCCAGTCTGCAAAGAGCCGCCAGATCCGCCAGTCTGCAAGGAGCCGCCAGTCTGCAAGGAGCCGCCAGTCTGCAAGGAGCCGCCAGAGCCGCCAGTCTGCCAGGATCCGCCAGTCAGCCAGGACACTGTGGCCCTAGAGCACACAAAGAATACCTACCTCGGCCTAAACATCAACACCACAGGTAACAGCCACAAGGCTGTGAACGATCTAAGAGACAAGGCAAGAAGGGTCTTCTATGCCATCAAAAGGAACATTGAACTCAACATCCTAATTAGGATCTGGCTCAAAATACTTGAATCAGTCATAGAGCCCATTGCCCTCCATGGTTGTGAGGTCTGGTGTCCACTCACCAAAAAAAATTCACAAAATGGAACAAACACCAAATGAAGACTGCATGCAAAATTCTGCAAAAATATACTTTGTGAACCATGCAAAACCCCTAACAATGCATGCAGTGTATACTTAGAAATGTACCCACTAGTTATCAAAATCCAGAAAGGAGTAGTTCAATTCTACAACCACCTAAAAGGAAGCAATGCCCACACATTCTACCACAAAGCCCTCACCTAGAGAGAGACGAACCAAGAGAAGAGTCCCTTCAGCCAGCTGGTTTTTACAAACAAACCCCACAGAGCCCCAGGATAGCAACACAATTAGACCCAACCAAAATATGAGAAAGCAAAAACACAGTGGAAAGAATCAACCAGAAAACAGAGCAAATTAGAATGCTATTTGCCCCTAAACAGAGAGTACACAGTGGCAGAATACCTGACCACTATGACTGACCCTAAATTAAGAAAATCCTTGACTACTGTATGTACAGACTCAGTGAACATAGCCTTTCCATTGAGAGAGGCCACCGTAGGCAGACCTGGCTCTCAAGAGATTACAGGCTACAGTATATGGACACTTCTCACAAAATGAGGTGGAAACTAAGCTACACTTCCTAACTTCCTGCCAAATGTATGACCACATTAGAGACACACGTTTTCCACAGATCACACTGATCTGATCATACTCCAACTATTTGCACATTGATACAACACTGTACATTTGAAATGTCAATATTCTTTTAAAACCTTTGTAAGTTTAATGTTTACTAATATTTCCCTTGTTTATTTAGATTTAGTTTCTTGTCTATTCCATTGGAACATATGTGAGTGTAATGTTTTCTGTTAATTTGGTATTGTTTATTTCACTTTTGTTTATATCTATTTCACTTGCTTTGGCAATGTAAACATATGTTTCCCATGCCAATAAAGTCCTTTGATTTGATAGAGAGAGAGAGAGAGAGAGAGAGAGAGAGAGAGAGAAGATGGGTTATTTTATTTATTTTCATTTTTTATTTAACCTTTTTTAACAAGGCAAGTCAGTTAAGAGCAAATTCTTATTTACAATGATGGCCTACATCATTAGAGAGAGAGAGTGAGAGAGAGCGAGAGAGAGAGAGAGAAGGGGGTTAGAGAGAAACAGAGAATGGAGAGAGAGAGAGAGAAACTAAGGAAGAGAGAAAGAGAAGGGAGATGTTTCCTCCTCAGTCTTTTCCAAAACCTGCAGGCAGAGCAGAGCAGAGTAACATTGGCCTCGGTGAAAAGAGCATGTTGTTGTGGAGAGAGAATGTGATGAGTCAGAACTATGGGCCCTGGTCAAAAGTAGTACACTACATCATGAATAGGGTGCCATTTGGGACGCACAACAACAGATCTCCAGCTTGACAAGCACAGCGGTAGACATTTCTATAAAGACAACCCATCCAGAAATGTTTGCATACAGGCCTATAAATCCATCCAGGTTACTTTTCCTTGCTTGGCTTGTTACTTGACATGAACCAAATCGCTGACCCTGTTGGCAGCTTATCTGCCCAAGAAAGAATGACAAACCCTGAATGGGAAGTCAATAATTGTCTCCTTCATGTCATGCATTCGCCTCCTTCACATACAATGGTAACGTCCCAAATGGCACCCTATTCCCTTTGTAGTGTAGTGCACTACTTTTGACCAGGGCCCATAGGGCTCAATATAGGGAATAGAGTGCCATTTGGAACGCATTCAATGTGTGGGCAGGAGGGGCATACATTCTCCATGCTAACAAAAGCACCATGGTTGTTAAGGCACTAACTACTATAATGTGTCTCTTCAATCCATACGCCCTCTCAAATCCCATGTTATTCATTAGGCTAGTTAGAATGACTTAGAATGACTGGGTTGGTTGCCTGATAGATTGTGAGCTACACTGACAATATCATGGAAACTGTCATAGAGAATTTCAACCATTCCATCATTCCTTTCACTCGGTTGATGACAGTAGCTCACTTGAACATTGTATACAGTGCAACATACTGTATTGTATGTGTTTTTAACTTTCCACGTGTTGGCCTCAGAGAATCTCTGATGCATTAGTGTCTGACCCACAACGGGCGAGAGCACGGAGTGAGATGGCAGTAACACTCTTGGCTGGGTGGCTCTGCACAACACTGAACACTGTATCACTGTTAAGAGGCCTCCTATGTTCAGTCCAAAACAGCACTACGTAGTGCACTAGGGAATAGGGTGCAATTTGGGATGTTCTTCTGGTGTTCTGTAAGAACAGGGCATCGGGACAATATGACGCGCTCTGCCTCTGTGAGAGGACAGTGAAGTCACAGGAGGGGACGAGAGGCGACTGACACGGACCTCTCTACACATCATCGACCAACAACTGACGACGGACTGGGCAGGAGGCCTCCATAACCACAGGCCTCGGCTCAGGTTTCCTGGATTATTACAAATGTAACCCCAGAGGGTTGGGTGTCACCGAAACAAGCAAACAAAAACACCACATCATGAATAATACACACAGAGGGATAAACAGTGCAGTCGGAAAGTATTCAGACCCCTTGACTTTTTCCTCATTTTGTTAGGTTACAGCCTTATTCTAAAACTTATTCAATTGATTTTTTCCCCCTCATCAATCTACACACAATACCTCAGAAATGTCCACTAATTTATTAAAAAGAAAACATTTACTTAAGTGTTCAGACCCTTTACTCAGTACTTTGTTGAAGCACCTTTGGCAGTGATTACAGCCTCAAGTCTTCTTGGGTATGACGCTAAAAGCTTGGCACACCTGTATTTGGGGAGTTTCTCCCATTCCTCTCTGAGATCCTCTCAAGCTCTGTCAGGTTGGATGGGGAGCGTTGCTGCACAGCTATTTTCAGGTCTCTCCAGAGATGATCAATCAGGTTTAAGTCTGGGCTCTGGCTGGGCCACTCAAGGAAAATCAGAGACTTGTCCTGAAGCCACTCTTGCGTTGTCTTGACTGTGTGCTTAGGGTTGTTTTTCTGTTGGAAGGTGAACCTTCGTCCCAGTCTGAGGTCCTGAGCGCTCTGGAACAGGTTTTCATCAAGGATCTCTCTGTACTTTGACCCGTTCATCTTTGCCTCGATCCTGGCTAGTCTCCCAGTCCTTGCCACTGAAAAACATTCCCAACATCCCCAAGATTCTGCCAACACCATGCTTCACCGTAGGGATGGTGCCAGGTTTCCTCCAGACGTGACGCTTGGCATTCAGGCCAAGAGTTCAATCTTGGTTTCATCATACCAGAGAATCTGTAAGTCGCTCTGGATAAGAGCGTCTGCTAAATGACTTAAATGTATGTAAATGTAATCTTGTTTCTCATGGTCTGAGTCTTTAGGTGCATTTTGACAAACTCCAAGCGGGCTGTCATGTGCCTTTTACTGAGGAGTGCCTTCCGTCTGGCCACTCTACCATAAAGGCCTGATTGGTGTTGTGCTTCAGAGTTGGACCTTTCTGGAAGGTTCTCCCATCTCCACAGAGGAACTCTAGAGCTCTATCAAAGTGACCATCGGGTTCTTGGTCACCTCCCTGACCAAGGCCCTTCTCCCCCGATTGCTCAGTTTGGTGGTTCCAAGCTTCTTCCATTTAAGAATGATGGAGACCACCGTGTTCACCTTCAATGCTGAAAAAAAATTGGTACCCTTCACCAGATCTGTGCATCGACACAATCCTGTCTCGGCGCTCTACGGAAAATTCCTTCGATCTCATGGCTTGGTTTTTGCTCTGACATGCACTGTCAACTGTGGGACCTTATATAGACAGGTGTGTGCCTTTACAAATCATGTCCAATCAATTTAATTTACCACAGGTGGACTCCAGTCAAGTTGTAGAAACATCTCAAGGACGATCAATGGAAACAGGATGCATCTGAGCTCCATTTCGAGTCTCATAGCAAAGGGTCTGAATAGTTATTCAAATAAGGTCTTTCTGTTTAAAATATTTGATACATTTTCTCAAATTTCAAAAAATCTGTTTTTGCTTTGTCATTAAGGGCTATTGTTTGTCGATTGCTGAGGATCATTTTTTAATTTAATCGATTGTAAAATAAGGCTGTAACGTAACAAAATGTGGAAGAATACAGATTACATTACAGCCCAACACATATTACAAATTCAGCCTCATTGCAGACCAACACAGATTACATGTTCAGTCTCATTACAGCACAACACAGATTACATGATCGGTCTCATTACAGCCCATCACTGATTACATGTTCAGTCTCATTACAGCACAACACAGATTACATGTTCAGTCTCATTACAGCCCAACACAGATTACATGATCGGTCTCATTACAGCCCAACACAGATTACATGGTCGGTCTCATTTACAGCCCAACACAGATTACAGATTGTTCAGTCTGACAGATTACATGGTCGGTCTCATTTACAGCCCAACACAGATTCACTGAGTTCAGTCAGAGGGAGTCGGTCTCATTTGGGGATGGGTCTCATTACAGAGCACAGACATTGTCATAGACCTGTGTTTGATGGTTTTGTTCACACAAGAATAGCACCAAATTCTCTCTGAATATTTAGAAGGGAAAACAACCTCTCAACTGTATACGAACAAAATCCTCAGTCTCTCTGTCCCACTGAATATCAGCCTCTTCCGGAGGCTCTTTACAGCCCCTATGCCCCTATGCTATAGCCTTGTCCAGATGTGCTTTAGACAATTAATCCTCTGACTACCTTTGATAGTCTGCATTGTTGGCTCAAGTACAAACAGATCTGTAGCCAGGCTAGAGGACCTAATCCTGTTAGGAGGCTAAAGTGAAGGGGCCTCCCGAGTGGAACAGTGGTCTAAGGCACTGCATCGCAGCGCTAGCTGTGCCACTAGAGATCCTGGTTCGAGTCCAGGCTCTGTCGCAGCGGTCTGTTCCTGGGAGACCCACAAATGGCCCAGCATCATCCAGGTTAGGGGAGGATTTGTTCAGCAGAGGGAGGGTGGGGATGAGAGGGATGTTCCTGTGCCATCAAACTGAATATTTAGAAGGGAAAACAACCTCTCAACTGTAGAACAAAAACTCCTGTCCCACTGAATATCAGCGGGCTCTTTAGCCCCTATGGTGCAATGCATGCTGACAATTAACAGACTACCTTTGATAGTCTGCATTGGTATACAAACAGATAGAGGTGTTTCCTCTGGAACACAAATGCATCGCCCTATCTAGAGATCTTTCTACATGAAATAACATCATCATCTGAAAATGTGAGCTCTCCAAGCTATTTAAAAAATACCTTCCGGGTTATGTGGGCAGTGCGGCTTGGTTGTGTTATGGAGGATGCACAGCTCTTGACCTTCACCTCTCCTGAGTCCATATGGGAGTTGCAGCGATGGACCAAGACTACCATAAAAAGGGTTTTCGTTTTTTAAATGTTTTTTAAATAGCTTGGAGAGCTCACATTTTCAGATGATGATGTTATTTCATGTAGAAAGATAGATAGGGGCATTTGTAGAGGAATGCACACTAACACCCTGAACTAGACAATCCCAACCCTTTATCAGAGTCAAATGAAAACAAAGGTAGAGTACAACAAACTGTCCATACTTTCTCCGTAATGCTGACTGTTCAATAAATTCAGCCCCTCTCAGAATAGACCTACTCCTCTCCACATTGATTCAATATGCCTTTGGTTCTTCAGAGCTACATTCTTCACTACTCAGCATGTAACTGATTGAGTACAGTGGGCTAAACGGTGAGCAGAAACCCTAACGGACTAAACGCTAGCCTGTTTGATGTAAGTGCAGCACAGAGAGGATACAATTACACAATCACTTCAATGTTCATTCACTAGTGCCTCTGCCTACCAGTCAGTCCTTCACATGTGCTTCATTCCATTAGGAAATCAAGATGTCACAGCTGAGGCAAAAACAACTTTTCCATATTAAGACACAAACATTTCATTACAGCTGCTATAAACACCATTCAAGTGGAGGAAGATAGGGAAGGAATCAGAGAAAGCGAGGGGCTATAGGTCCCGCACAACAGTAGGTGTGACCCACTGGGTTTGAACCAGAGTCTCCTTCAGACCACATGACTGTGGTAGCCCATTGAGCTAAAGCCTCTGTGATAGCTTGGAGAGCTCACATAGGTTTCTAGTTCTCAGGCAAGGAAGCTGTCACAAGAGCCAGTATTTACTAAAGGCAATAAAGAGGAGAGGGGACAGTGACAGGGAGAGAATCTCAGAAAGAGGTGGTAGAGGCCCTTGTTTGGATTACCAGTATCCTGAACAAGAGCAAATTACCATTCAATTAGAACAGACAGTTAGTTACTAATGTTGAAAAGTCCTTGGTGCAAAGGCACACATTACTGTAGTTCTCTGTGTAAGTATTCTGCTATTCCCCAGAATGATTCAATGTGGATTAAGGGTGAGCTATATAGATCAAAGAATCCTAAAGCATCCCATTTATCATGTTCTGGATTGACCATTCTAATCCTATATGATATGAACTGTGACTGTAGAACCTGGAGGCTACAGAGGGAGCTGCACAGTAACACACCAACACAGCAGAGTCTTGAGATGTGACGTAGCCTGGCCATGTATGCGCCCTAAATGGCACCCTATTCTCTTTACAGCCCAAATGGGCCCTGGTCATAAGTAGTGCACTAAGTAGGCAAAAGGCTGCCTTTTTGGATGCAACCAATGACTGGCTGAGGAGGCCATGATGCCAAGGATAAGCTGAGTGGCTCCAATGACCAGTAAGACTGATGTCCTATGTGTCAGACCCAGACCCTCCATGAGAAGAGGCTGGCTCTGCCTCAGACGAGCCGAGCAATGTCCCTCCACACAGTGACAGATAAATGGGTGTATGGAGATCATCTGGTGCCTAGATATATACAATAAAAATCAGTTAGATAAACAAGCATTCTGTTTGTATAGAGACGTATATCGGCATAAATAGATATTTCTGCATCTGTGTGCATCAATGCAGAAAGGAATAAACAAAGTGTGTTTTTATATCGCCAGCCGCCACAAGCTTATGTACCAGTTTTCCCCAAGCCACCAGCAGCCTCCAAATAGATTCTCCGATCTATTAAAGCAGGAATCCGAGGTTGAAACAACAGAAGAGCTGAGGACTGGAGCACGAGAAATGTAACCACTCTCAAATGAATAGACATGAAAAGGACTGAGAGTGAATGAAAGAACTGACCATCCATTATATCAAGATTATAGTTTTAACCATGTTTATAGTCTATATAGTGCGTGTTTACATTTACTTTGTTTACAAACATTGGAGTAAACATTTTGGGTTCTGATGTGGTATGATATGTTTTGTGTGGACCCCAGGAAGAATAGCTGCTGCTTTCGCAACAGTTAATGGGGATCCTAACAAAATACCAATATCAAGTAGTACTTTAAACTCATGAGTTATTCACAAGTTAAATTCTTCAATAATCAATAGGTAAATATAATTAATTTATAACTCCAAAAATGTATGTAGCAACTGCAGATTGTCCCTTTAAGGTTTAGAAACGGGATGTCAAGATCATTTTATCCACTTTGAGAGGCACCAAGACATATTACATATATTTTTTAAGTAAGATTAACTGACTACATCTATTCTTTTCAATGTTCTTCATTGTAAGTTTGCCTGCCTCGGGGTCAAGCGGGTCTCCTGCGTGGTCAGCCCCAGTGAAGGGCCAAGCTCAGGGAGAAATATCTCGGTCTCTTTCATGAGCCGGAACAAAAGACAGAACACTGTTTGTTTGCTGTGGGAGAGAGAGAAAAGGAGATGGGAGAGAGAGAGGGGAGAGAGATAGAGAAGGAGAGGGGAGATAAAGAAGGAGAGGGGAGAGAGAGAGGAGGGAAGAGAGAGAAGGGAGAGAGATCGAGAAGGAGAGGGGAGATAGAGAAGGAGAGGGGAGAGAGAGAGGAGAGGGAAGAGAGAGAAGGGAGAGAGATAGAGAAGGAGAGAGGAAATAGAGAAGGAGAGGGGAGAGAGAGAGAGAGAGAGGAGAGGGAAGAGAGAGAAGGGAGAGAGATAGAGAAGGAGAGGGGAGATAGAGAAGGGAGAGAGATAGAGAAAGAGAGGGGAGATAGAGAAGGAGAGGGGAGAGAGAGAGGAGAGGGAAGAGAAAGAAGGGAGAGAGAGAGAAGGAGAGGGGAGATAGAGAATGAGAGGGAGAGAGAGAGGAGGGAAGAGAGAGAAGGGAGAGAGATAGAGAAGGAGAGGGAGATAGAGAAGGAGAGGGGAGAGAGAGAGGAGAGGGAAGAGAGAGAAGGGAGAGAGATAGAGAAGGAGAGAGGAAATAGAGAAGGAGAGGGGAGAGAGAGAGGAGAGGAGAGGGAAGAGAGAGAAGGGAGAGAGATAGAGAAGGAGAGGGGAGATAGAGAAGGAGAGGGGAGAGAGAGAGGAGAGGGAAGAGAGAGAAGGGAGAGAGATAGAGAAGGAGAGAGGAGATAGAGAAGGAGAGGGGAGAGAGAGAGGAGAGGAGAGGGAAGAGAGAGAAGGGAGAGAGATAGAGAAGGAGAGGGAGATAGAGAAGGAGAGGGGGAGAGAGAGAGGAGAGGGGAGATAGAGAAGGGAGAGAGATAGAGAAGGAGAGGGGAGATAGAGAAGGAGAGGGGAGAGAGAGAGGAGAGGGGAGAGAGAGAGGAGAGGGGAGATAGAGAAGGGAGAGAGATAGAGAAGGAGAGGGAGATAGAGAAGGAGAGGGGAGAGAGAGAGAGGAGAGGGAAGAGAGAGAAGGGAGAGAGATAGAGAAGGAGAGGGAGATAGAGAAGGAGAGGGGAGAGAGAGAAGAGAGGGGAGATAGAGAAGGAGAGGGGAGAGAGAGAGGAGAGGGGAGATAGAGAAGGGAGAGAGATAGAGAAGGAGAGGGGAGATAGAGAAGGAGAGGGGAGAGAGAGAGGAGAGGGGAGAGAGAGAGGAGAGGGGAGATAGAGAAGGGAGAGAGATAGAGAAGGAGAGGGGAGATAGAGAAGGAGAGGGGAGAGAGAGAGAGGAGAGGGAAGAGAGAGAAGGGAGAGAGATAGAGAAGGAGAGAGGAAATAGAGAAGGAGAGGGGAGAGAGAGAGGAGAGGAGAGGGAAGAGAGAGAAGGGAGAGAGATAGAGAAGGAGAGGGGAGATAGAGAAGGGAGAGAGATAGAGAAAGAGAGGGGAGATAGAGAAGGAGAGGGGAGAGAGAGAGGAGAGGGAAGAGAAAGAAGGGAGAGAGAGAGAAGGAGAGGGGAGATAGAGAATGAGAGGGGAGAGAGAGAGGAGGGAAGAGAGAGAAGGGAGAGAGATAGAGAAGGAGAGGGGAGATAGAGAAGGAGAGGGGAGAGAGAGAGGAGAGGGAAGAGAGAGAAGGGAGAGAGATAGAGAAGGAGAGAGGAGATAGAGAAGGAGAGGGGAGAGAGAGAGGAGAGGAGAGGGAAGAGAGAGAAGGGAGAGAGATAGAGAAGGAGAGGGGAGATAGAGAAGGAGAGGGGAGAGAGAGAGGAGAGGGAAGAGAGAGAAGGGAGAGAGATAGAGAAGGAGAGAGGAGATAGAGAAGGAGAGGGGAGAGAGAGAGGAGAGGAGAGGGAAGAGAGAGAAGGGAGAGAGATAGAGAAGGAGAGGGGAGATAGAGAAGGAGAGGGGAGAGAGAGAGGAGAGGGGAGATAGAGAAGGGAGAGAGATAGAGAAGGAGAGGGGAGATAGAGAAGGAGGGGAGAGAGAGAGGAGAGGGGAGAGAGAGAGGAGAGGGAGATAGAGAAGGGAGAGAGATAGAGAAGGAGAGGGGAGATAGAGAAGGAGAGGGGAGAGAGAGAAGAGAGGGAGATAGAGAAGGGAGAGAGATAGAGAAGGAGAGGGAGATAGAGAGGAGAGGGGAGATAGAGAAGGAGAGGGGGAGAGAGAGAGGAGAGGGGAGATAGAGAAGGAGAGGGGAGAGAGAGAGGAGAGGGGAGAGAGAGAGGAGAGGGGAGAGAGAGAGAGAGAGAGGAGAGGGGAGATAGAGAAGGAGGGGAGAGAGAGAGGGAGAAAGAAACACTGCCTCGGTTTAATATTATATATGATTAAAGAGCAAGAGGTAATACCTTCTCTGGGAGAACAGATGTCTGGAGCTGCTTAACATTTCAACTCACACACACACACACACACACACACACGTTTGACCATGATTGATTTTAGAGTCTCAAAACTCAATTTGAATGGTCCACAATGTGTAGTTTTTGTATTTTCTATTATCGTATCACACACATGCACAAACACAGACTGTCTTGGAACAATAACCTCTTTGGAAATGTTTTGAGTTCTTATATTGTATATTAATAGGAGCAGTGGGATGAAATGGTTGAACTCTTAACCCAATATTCATGTTTTAAAAGCAGTCACTGTTACATATTGTGATGGCTGGTTATGGTTTATTTGCATCATTATAATACATTGGGCAGCACGGCTGGCAGACCTATATACAGAATCACTTTTACAATCAGCTGGCTTATCTGAGAATAACATTTTTGCGTAGCGTGGGGATGTGATCTGATAATGGTATTCAGAGAATATGATATACTTCATACTGTACGAAAAAGTATACCTCGCTGATCCTATCCTCTTCGGTAAGGGAAAGGCCACAGCACACACGTGTGTATATATGTGTGTGTGCTGGTGTGTGCGTTTATGTGCCTCCATGAGTGTGTGTTCCGGCTGCTCCTGTGTGTGTGTGTGTGTGTGTAAGTGTGTGAGGAAGATTAGCGGTCCAACATCACATATAACTGGGGTAATTGTTCTACTCCGTTACAGCATGTTAATAGGATCTATCCCAAACCTGTGGAATGTTTGTCTTAGCTAGCCTCTGATCTTGATAGACACTCCCTTCACACACACACACTAGCACGCGCACACGCACACACACTAACACACAACACACACTCCCTTCTCTCACACACACACAGTTCTTGATCAGTGTTATTGTTCATATCAGTAGCAATAACACAGACAGAGAAGTCATTGTTTCCCAGAGAGTTAACAGATCTTCAAGAACAAGGAAATAAACCAACTGGAGGAATTTGAATCGAGACGCACCCATTATAAACTGGATGTAATCCTTTGAAAAAAGAACTGTAATAACATAAAGAGTTTTATATATTCAGAATACATTTGCTGAATTCATCTGTCCTGCTATGGATAAATGTGATGCAAACATATTCTAAAAATCTACATCAACATAATTCCTTGTCCTGTTTCATATTCTGAGAAATGTACTTAACATGACTCAGGATACACACAACTAATGCACAGCTCACAATGTTACCCAATCAATCCACACCATTTCCCACTTGGAGACCTGGGTCATATTCATTAGTTCACACCGTAGCAAAACATTTACAACTTAAACCAAAACAAGTTCAGGTAGCCCCTGCCCACTTCAGCCACTTTGCTTCCGTTTTGTGGCTAGTGAATAATACCAAGAACATTGATGAACTGACTGACAGACTCATGGAATGGAGGTTAAAACACATCAAGGTCTCTACCGGTGTGAAGACCGACTGGCCGCTGAGCCAGAATGATGACGAATATACGGTTAGCTTTTCATGCACACATTACCCAGAAGGCAGCAGTGTGACCCCGAATACCACATTGCTACCAGACCCCCAGGCTTTGTCTAGATAGTTAAATAAGTTTATGGCTGTTACGCTCTACTGCTCATCATCATCATCATCTTCTTCATCAGAGAGGCATAGCTACCATTGGTGCTGTAGGTTGAGGAGTGTTCTATTTTCAAATCTCCAAATACAAGTTACCTGACTAATGGTATCACCTGACGAATGGTATTACCTAACTAATGGTATCACCTGACTGATGGTATCACCTGACTAATGATATCACCTGACTAATGGTATCACTTGACTAATGGTATCACCTGACTAATGGTATCACCTGACTGATGGTATCACTTGACTAATAGTATCACCTGACTAATGGTATCACCTGACTGATGGTATCACTTGACTAATAGTATCACCTGACTAATGGTATCACCCGACTAATGGTATCACCTGACTGATGGTATCACTTGACTAATGGTATCACCTGACTGATGGTATCACCTGACTGATGGTATCACCTGACTAATGGTATCACCTGACTGATGGTATCACCTGACTAATGGTATCACCTGACTGATGGTATCACGACTAATAGTATCACCTGACTAATGGTATCACCTGACTAATGGTATCACCTGACTGATGGTATCACCTGACTAATGGTATCACCTGACTAATGGTATCCCCTGACTGATGGTATCACCTGACTAATGGTATCACCTGACTAATGGTATCACCTGACTGATGGTATCACCTGACTAATGGTATCACCTGACAAATGGTATCACTTGACTAATGCTATCACCTGACTGATGGTATCACCTGACTAATGGTATCACCTGACAAATGGTATCACCTGACAAATGGTATCACCTGACTGATGGTATCACCTGACTAATGGTATCACTTGACTAATAGTATCACCTGACTAATGGTATCACTTGACTAATGGTATCACCTGACAAATGGTATCACCTGACTGATGGTATCACCTGACTAATGGTATCACTTGACTAATGGTATCACCTGACTGATGGTATCACCTGACTAATGGTATCACCTGACAAATGGTATCACCTGACTGATGGTATCACCTGACTAATGGTATCACCTGACTAATGGTATCCCCTGACTGATGGTATCACCTGACTAATGGTATCACCTGACTAATGGTATCACCTGACTGATGGTATCACCTGACTAATGGTATCACCTGACAAATGGTATCACTTGACTAATGGTATCACCTGACTGATGGTATCACCTGACTAATGGTATCACCTGACTAATGGTATCACTTGACTAATGGTATCACCTGACTAATGGTATCACCTGACTAATGGTATCACTTGACTAATGGTATCACCTGACTGATGGTATCACCTGACTGATGGTATCACCTGACTAATGGTATCACCTGACTGATGGTATCACCTGACTAATGGTATCACCTGACTAATGGTATCCCCTGACTGATGGTATCACCTGACTAATGGTATCACCTGACTAATGGTATTACCTGACAAATGGTATCACCTGACTGATGGTATCACCTGACTAATGGTATTATAAATGGTATTTTGGGACATGAAGGGAGTCGGCTAAACTCAGATTATCTCATCATAATTATATGACCCGAAAAACATTAAATGTTAACAGATCTAGGGTCACATTTTCTTCCATCAATCCTAACCTTAAGCATTAGTGGGGGAAATATGAAACTGACCCAGCAACTTACACCCAGAAATATTATCCAACACTGATGAGGTCAAAGGCCACAACATGAAAAAACAGACTTACCATCATGGGTTTGGTGCTGAATCGTAGTTTCCTCTTCGGAGGGATATCCTCCTTCTCTTCCTCTGGTAGACCAGGGATCTCAGTAAGATCATTCCCAGGGTCATAGATGACGTCATCATCACCGTAAAGGTCATCCTCAGGGTCAGTACAGCTCTCCCCCCATCCCTGGTAGCAAGCGTCTCCGTCCGCGTTAAAAATCACCCTCTCGTTCCCACTGTATTCCTCATTGGGCTCTTCTGCCTGGTCCTCTGGAAAGACCCTGGGCCTGGAGGAGGCATTCTCCACCTCCACCTCCTCCCCACGGGCTTCTGCCTCATCCTGGGCTTCATCCTGGGCTGGGGTAGCTGGGGTATCATAGGTGTCCTCGGAAGTCTTGTCCCCGACGGTGGCATCATTTGTGGGCCTTGAGTCTGTGCAGACTCCCGACGTCTCTCTGGAGGTGTCGGTTTCCTCCGCCTGCTTCTCCTCATACGATCCGTTCACTTCCCCTCCGTTGGTGGTGGCCCTTACGGGATGTCTCTCTCTGTCCCTCTGTCCTAACTCCCCTGCTGTCTCCTCTCTCTCCTGGGGCTCCTCCTCATGCAGGAAGGGTTTTAGCTCCACCGTCTCCGACAGCGGGCTAGGGCTGAGGAGGTCTTCTGAGGATGAGGACATGGGAAGTTTGCCCCCCACGCGGCTCCTGTACCCTCCACCACGCACCGGGGATTGGCGCGAGTCATCTTCGCTGAGGTCGCCGTGCCGGTGGAAGTTATCAGGGGAGTAGAGTGCCCGTCCTCGCCGGAATGGGCCCCCTCCTCCCCCTCCCTGGTGGTCGACGTTCTCAAACACAGCGCTCAGCTGGCTCACGGTGGGCGACTGGGCTTCCGTCCTGGAACACTGTGAGTCCAGGGAGTCTGTGCTGCCCCTGTTGGAGCGCGACCCTCGCCAGTCATCCAGGTGCTCATGGGAACCCCTCTTCTCCCGGCCATAGGAGTAGACAGGCGATTGGGACGCATCACGTGACTGCTGCTCAAACAGCTTCCTGGCCTCTACGACCTTTGACCCTGCGCTGGTTCGGTCCGCTATAGGGTGCTGCGTGAGCTTGATGACTGAGCCATCAACCTTGTTGATGAAGTTGGTGGGCTTGGTCATCTTCTGAGGCGACGGGTCTTCCCGCCTGGTGGAAGTACTGGAGCTCTCTGTGCCCTGCATCTGCATGAACATGTCCTTGATGCGGCTAACGTGGGCACCATACTGTCGTCCCCGGCGCTGGGTGACCCGCTCAGTGTCCTTGAGCTGGGGCTCCTTGCTGTCCTGCCGGGTTGGCTGGTCGAAGGCCTTCTTTAGGGCCTGGAACTCTGTCCTGTAGGCGTTGCGGTGGGGAGAGGCGCTCCGGAGATTGCTCCTCTCCCCTGAGGCCTCCGTCTTCAGCATGATGGCGTCAGAGATGAGGAGGCGGAGGGGATCTCAGCAGCATCGCTGGGCCTTCATCTCACATATACTACTGTAGTATCCAGCGAGTTTCCTGCCTGTGTGATTATCACTGTGATTTGATTTCACACTTCATTAGGGGCCATGGACACCTGGGAGAGAAAAGGCGATGCCTGTTAGATAAAGAGATACCAACCAAACTGTCATAATTATGCTTTACACTACAATATGAGGTGAAGATAAATTGCAATCAAGCATTAGAACATTTGATAAACACCATTAATTCCTAGCATGAATTAACGTAATCAACTTAATCATAGACAATGCTCTATCTGTTAAAAGCTCTTAGCACAAGAAATGCACTGAATATAAATTATATTTGCCCTCTAAAAGCTAGGGCTGGGAATTGCCAGGGACCTTACAATACGTTATTATCGTGATACTTAGGTGCCAATACGATAAGTATTGAGATTATCACGATTCTATATGTATTGTGATTCAATACTGTGATTTTATTGCGATTCCGTAGTCCAAACATATTGCTCACCATATGTCTGCTGCAGAGGAACAAGAGAGAGCCATGAGAAAACTCTTTTTGATCAGTCATGGAAATAAAAGTGCTGAAAACAAATTGGCTCCCTATTTAAAAAGAAGATGGAGAACAATCTATGAAGGAAAAGTACTGGAGTTTTACTAGTGCCCCAAAAAATATTGCAATATTGTCAAAACGATACAATACGAAATATTGTGAAAAAGAATATCCCGATATTCAACTGTATGGATTTATACCCGATCAATACTAAAACACATTCTGATGGTAATGATGCCTCTGTTTAGAAAGCAGTGAGTTGACCCATTTATCTAATCAATACTCACTTCCTCACGTGTAAGCTAAAACAAGCACTGATCAATATGGGTGATTGAAATCATGTGTGGGCCATCTGAAGATAGAGACTCAACTAAACATGAAACATCTTGAACAAATGTGAACTATAGCATCTTGTAACATAAATTCAATGTTTGTGTGATAGAGACATGCCTTCTCTCCATTATGTAGCTAATGTTAATATTTTCCGTGTAGGATAGAAGCCTATCCTAAACCTGAGGTCTGACCATGTAGTTTACTGTCTCCCCACCGCCCCGGCCCGAGGCATTCTGCATGATCATCTCGATTAAGTCGAGGACTGAAGGACAGTTCAGCTCATAAAGACAGGCAGGCAGAAAAATGCAGGCTAGACGGGCGGTTTTTGGGAAAGGGTGCAAGGGGGAGTTGTTTACACACCACACACATAACTGTGATATAATCAATTGATAAAAACGATCCAAATACACTGTGCATTCCATTTGTCATAATGTTTATATAATTTAGTATGGACAACGCAATTTTCATTTCAATATAAAATGCCCTTATTTCAAATGTGTTTGTATGTGTTATTACTATTATATTAATGGAATTTCATCATACCACCCTGTTTGTGAAATTCACATTTGCTAATAAAAAAAATCCCACATGGGCTACGTAGGGTATCAGGTGGAAAACACTAGGATACACGAGAACAAAGATACATTTTTAAAAGTGAAAAGATATCGGATAAATTTGACAAAATGTTTTCATCATCAGCTGGTCAACAAAAATGCTAAATTGCAACGTTCTGCAAATGCACCCGTTGCTGCTATGATAAACAAGATAAACGTGCTAGAATCTTTTTCGGAAAGCAGTAACCTATCCGCCCAGCCATTTTATTAACGTCGGACATAAATGGTAAACTTCTAGATGCAGAAGATAAAACTCGAACGTGTAACATTGTTTCCGCCCGCTCGAGCTTTATCCTACGTCGAACAGATAGGCGCGCATCACCCACACAGGCATGGTTGTCAGCTCCACTTGAACTCTATATATTATAATACATTATTTAATTTCAGTAGCCCGTGTAAAGGAAAACGATAGGGCTACTGCATAGTGTTGTTTATCATGTATAGAAAAAGCAGAAGTTAAGTGTTTCCACCAGGCTACTCTCGATGATCACAAAGCACAAAACAAAAGAGTGACTTACGTTCGTTCATTGATTCATGTGATGAATGACCGTGACATAAAATAGTCCAGTAAAAATTCACATGAAATACTCTGCTATCGTTATAAATCCCCTCCAATACGACATTTCCATTCAAGCCCGTCGATAGTCCAGTATTATGTCGCCCTATTGACACTTTGACACACAAGCCGTGGTCTACACACCGCTAAACAACGCCATTGCAGGCAATGGGTGATGCTGCCGTGTGCACAATGTGGGAGCCGACGCTATTAAATATTCCATCTCAATGAAGGGTGCGCAACTGGATGTGAAAACATCTTATATATCTTAATCAACTAGTAACAAAAACACATTTTAGATTTAGGAAATATGATGTTTTGCAAATGGCATACACATGTGGCAGGTGTTTAACCTTATCGCAGTAATGGTTCGGTCCA
Organism: Oncorhynchus nerka; assembly: GCF_034236695.1. Classification (NCBI taxonomy): domain Eukaryota; kingdom Metazoa; phylum Chordata; class Actinopteri; order Salmoniformes; family Salmonidae; genus Oncorhynchus; species Oncorhynchus nerka. The sequence goes on from NC_088402.1 coordinate 20,498,507, forward strand.
GTAAAGTGCAGTCTGGCAAAAATACCACCACAAATAACTTCACTGGCTTTACTATGGTTGTCACTAGTTACCACAGCCACAAAGTCTAAATGGACTTGATCATAAACATTTATGAAAACAAAAGTGTGCTTTTTGGTCTTCATTTAAGGTTAGGGTTAGGCTTAAGGTTAGCAGTGTGGTTAAGGTTAGGGTTAGTGTTAGGTTAAACTTACTTATCCTACCATTTACAGTACCTAATGGGTTACATGTACCACCACACACCATATGAATCTAAGAACACATTATATTAGAATAAAAGTATTGCGTCAAAGGAGCCAGCTTATAGCATATGCAGCTGACTGGGCCATGTGATTAAGAACCTAGGGATCTTTGGGATCTGAAAGGGGCTCATTATTCCTTTTTTAATGTGGGGATGCCGTTTTACTAACATCAACATCATGGACACTTCACTATCACAACAAGTTCTCACTGTGGTATTATTATAGTCATATTTTGTATTTAGTACACTATTCACTTGACATGATCATATTGGGGATGCAATGAAGAAAGGGGAGAGGATCAGGTTTAATGCAGTTCATTATGAGATAAATAGATTTCACATTGGCATGATGATCACCTGGATCAAAGGCTTGTCTGTTTAGAACATGAGATCCCGGGCAGAGTAAAGGCATGTGCTAATACAGCAGAATTCTAGAAGGCTTGTATTGACCAACATGGTTTCCCCCACTGACTACAGTGTTTAGTCCTCAACTGGCCAATGAATGGGAATCCCCATATAGACTACAGTATATAGGCTATATTATGAAATACACTCACCATCTCCACCCACAATTACTAGCACCTCAAATCTCTACATGTTGCTAAGCAACCTAATTTTTTTTATTGTAAATTGAGAAAGAAAAACATCCGGGAACTGCAGAGAACAGGAGATGCTATACTATTCTTCACAGTGCATTGAATGCACCCAATCAAAATCATTATAAAAAATCTCTACACATTTAATATACTACCGTATCGTTGATCACACTCGTTGATCATATATGCCGGAACAGAACCTTTCTAAAGACTTGTGGTGGAAAAAGCATTACCAGTATCTGTGCCCAGCATAATAAACTCCAAGGGAGCAAGATGGAGACTTAAAGGCCCAACGCAGCTGTTTTTATATCAATATCAAATTTCTGGGTAACAATTAAGTACCTTACTGTAATAGATTTCCATTAAAATGGGCAAAAAATAATTTTGTTGGACTGTCTGAGAGTGATCTGAGTGGGGGGGGGGGGGGGGGGGGGCTGAAAACGTTCTGTCATTGGTAGAAAGGTTTGGAACTACGTTTTTTATTTGACTATTAACTCATTTACTGCATGATGATGTCACCATGGATAGCCGAAACCCCCGCCCATGCAAACCTGCTAATTAGACGGTCCTGTGTAGATTGGATTTTCAACCAGTAAATAACACTGATCAAATATTTTCAGACTTAACACTGATTAGTTTCATCAGCTGTTTCACAATATGATCCAAAACACAGAAAAACATTAATTTTAACTGTACTGGGCCTTTAAGAGTGACTGACCCTTTCTTCGTTCTTCAGGACCCTTGTCTGAGCTGAATAGCCCAAAGAGGAAAGGGGGCTGAGGGGCTGAGCATGGCCATCTGTCTGCTCTGGTTCACCACAGGGGGAGAACAGATTTTAATAGACTTCTCAGACATCTCACTGCCCTCTTTACAGCTGGACTTACACATTGCAAGGAGGGGTGGTAGGGATGGAGGGGTTGTGTTGGTCACGCAGGGTCAATATCACATCTACATCATTTTAGAAGCAAGGCACAGAGCGAGGGAGGCAGTTAGGAAGTGCAGCTCAGTTTCCACCTATTTTTTTGTCCACTGCACACAAAATTAGGTGGAAACTGAGCTACACTTCCTAACCTCCTGCTAAATGTGTGACCCTATTAGAGACACATATTTCCCTCAGATTACACAGACCCACAAAGAATTCGAAAACAAATCAAATTTTGATAAACTTCCATATCTATTGGCTGAAAAACCACAATGTGAAATCACAGCAGCAAGATTTGTGACCTGTTGCCACAAGAAAAGGGCCACCAGTGAAGAACAAAAACCATTATAAATAGAACCGAAATATATGTTTATTTATTTTCCTTTTTGTACTTTAACTATTTGTATATAGACATAATATGACACTTGAAATATCTTTATTATTTTTGAACTTTTGAGAGTGTAATGTTTAATGTTATTTTTGATTGTTTATTTCACTTTTGTTTATTATCCATTTCACTTGGTTGACAATGTAAACATATGTTTCCCATGCCAATAACATATGTTTCCCATGCCCCTTAAATTGAAATTGAATTGAGAGAGGGAGAGAGAGGGGGGAGGGAGTGAGTGAGTGAGTGAGTGAGAGTGAGTGAGAGAAAGAGAGAGAGAGACAGACAGTCAGAAACACAGACGGACAGAACGTTTATGTAAATTGAAATTGTGATGCTTTTTAATTTAGATGAAATTGCATCATTCCCATTTTTATGATAGGAGTTGCCCCACTGATTTGCATAATTTGCTATAGATTATCGTTTGACTGCCCATTTTATTTTCCAGTTTCTGCGCCAGATGTTCCAACCAATGAAAGCACTCGGGAAGGAGGAGGCGGAGGCTGGAATTTCAGGGATGCTTGTTATGGCTGTCAAACCACTAGCGATGAGAAAAACATATTTTTCCATGTAAAATTCACCCGACTCCAATGAAAAATGGACATAACGGTTGTTCCTGTATGGATTTATATGGGTATGTATAGATTTAAAATGGAAATATTGAGACATATGCACGCCTTTTCATGTTATGAATGTTAGCTAGTAGCAAGCTAGCATGGTACAGCTATGTGGTTGGTGGGCTGGTCATTTCTTCACACTGTCATGGAACAAATAGCTAACGTTAGCTTCCTATCAAGTTATTCAGGGAAAAAGGTGCCTTGTCGTTTAAATCTACTTGTATTTATCTAGATAACAAACGAGCTATTTAGGATATGGTATTGTTAGTTATTAGTAGCTACAATATAACTATTTTACCATTAACGTTATTTTGCAACAATGTTGCTATTCCTCCAAGGATGTGTTGTTGGTTAGCATGTTCCTCCAACAGTCTGTTTCACTGACACAACGTATCACCTTATTTAGCCCAGGTGTTAGACATGTATAATAAACTACCAATATTATTACACCTAGTACGTCTATGCTACAGTATGTCATCAGTCCTGCAATTCATGAGAAGATGTTACTCTTCATCTTGCATTTCTCATATATTTCTCATATGCATTTCTCATATATTTCTCATATGCATTTCTCATATATTTCTCATATGCATTTCTCATATTTTTGCATGACATGTAGCCAGGAGGGGAGTTTAGTCTGCTATATGTAGCCTAGGCTACAAAAGCCACATTGAATACTATAGTAATCACGTGTGAAAACATCTTTCCTCACCACGTGAATATTATTTCATCACAGCTGCAACGTTGGGAATTGATGAATTGTGCATCGTATCTAGCTAGATGTGCTAGACATTAGAGGGAGGCATTCAGTGTTTGAATTCAAATTATAATATTTAATTTAATGTGAATAGTAACTGTTTTGCAAACATATTCTAATCAGTTTGAGAAAAGGTTTAAAATATTACTTTTGTTTGTGTTTGTTGGCCTATTAAGTTTTCATTGTGCTTGTCTCTCGTGTCACACATTATTATGATGTGATTGGAAGAAATAGCCAACTACAGGATAATCTGGGTTTGAAGCAGAGAACTGCCCTCAAGACGGTGAGTGGGCATGTGCAGTGGTGCATATCTTGTGACTCCCCACTGAGCCCAGCCGCTCATCATAACATGAAGATATGCTCAAATAGTTCCCCATTAATGGACACATTTGTCTTGAATGTAACAGACTGTGGTGTAACCTCTTATGCTTTGTTTGTAATCTGTTCTCTTCGGTTGTTTTCGATTTCTTGAGTCACAGTCTAATCCTGACTAGCCATAACTGTATTATTTAGAGAGGCTGTAAATTCAAGTTTACTGTAAAGTCGAGTTTACTGTAAATTAGCCTTTGCTTGGTTACCTAACTACTATAACCTTTGTATTGTTAAGAGACTTTCAGTTGATAGTTAAAATGTTAATGCTCACTGATTTTTTAATGCAACGATATTGTCAACCTATAGAGCCCGCCTATCGAGAGACCAAGAAAATAATAACATTTTGAAAATCCCAGACAACAGCCTACTTTTTCTTTCTTAACTTCTCCAAAAGACTCCATTCCCTGGAACGAAAAAATATGCTCATTGTTACCTTAGTCCAGAATGGTTGTGCTCCAAGTTCAGGTTAGGTACAGTAGGGACGTCTGAGTTTGCTGTGGTCCTCCCCTGCTAGCGACCACGGCCTATAGAGGCAGACACAGAGCACAGTTTCACTTCCAGGTAGGATCACTGCCTATATAGGCAGGCACAGAGCACAGTTTCACTTCCATGTAGGATCACTCCAGTCTAGAGAGAGAGACCAAAGGCTAGATCAAATCTAATAGTGCTCCCATAAGTCTGTGTAGTTTTAATGAGAACTAAATGCACATGCATTCCCCCTGACCGGAAATTACAGACTGATCCACCTTCCTCCACCTTACACTGCTGATTGGAAAGAATAACAGGACAGAGGACATCCCCTTGCTGCCTAGCCAGCCTTTCAGGAGACAAGCTCTTTTTTCTATGTGTGGCCAATGACATTAATAAAGACTATTTTTGGCTGAGGCTGCTGTGTGCCCAAGGTCGGGTTGGTCCATAAATGCATAAAAGAAGGGTTATCCATTCTGTTAGTGATCTGCAGCAAGGGAACATGGCAAGGTGTGTGTGTGTTTTGTGTGTGTGTACACTAGCCTATATGCATGTGAGTGTGTGTGTGTGTGTGTTAGTATGTTTGTACAGTGCCTTGCGAAAGTATTCGGCCCCCTTGAACTTTGCGACCTTTTGCCACATTTCAGGCTTCAAACATAAAGATATAAAACTGTATTTTTTTGTGAAGAATCAACAACAAGTGGGACACAATCATGAAGTGGAACGACATTTATTGGATATTTCAAACTTTTTTAACAAATCAAAAACTGAAAAATTGGGCGTGCAAAATTATTCAGCCCCTTTACTTTCAGTACAGCAAACTCTCTCCAGAAGTTCAGTGAGGATCTCTGAATGATCCAATGTTGACCTAAATGGCTAATGATGATAAATACAATCCACCTGTGTGTAATCAAGTCTCCGTATAAATGCACCTGCACTGTGATAGTCTCAGAGGTCCGTTAAAAGCGCAGAGAGCATCATGAAGAACAAGGAACACACCAGGCAGGTCCGAGATACTGTTGTGAAGAAGTTTAAAGCCGGATTTGGATACAAAAATATTTCCCAAGCTTTAAACATCCCAAGGAGCACTGTGCAAGCGATAATATTGAAATGGAAGGAGTATCAGACCACTGCAAATCTACCAAGACCTGGCCGTCCCTCTAAACTTTCAGCTCATACAAGGAGAAGACTGATCAGAGATGCAGCCAAGAGGCCCATGATCACTTTGGATGAACTGCAGAGATCTACAGCTGAGGTGGGACACTCTGTCCATAGGACAACAATCAGTCGTATATTGCACAAATCTGGCATTTATGGAAGAGTGGCAAGAAGAAAGCCATTTCTTAAAGATATCCATAAAAAGTGTCGTTTAAAGTTTGCCACAAGCCACCTGGGAGACACACCAAACATGTGGAAGAAGGTGCTCTGGTCAGATGAAACCAAAATTGAACTTTTTGGCAACAATGCAAAACGTTATGTTTGGCGTAAAAGCAACACAGCTCATCACCCTGAACACACCATCCCCACTGTCAAACATGGTGGTGGCAGCATCATGGTTTGGGCCTGCTTTTCTTCAGCAGGGACAGGGAAGATGGTTAAAATTGATGGGAAGATGGATGGAGCCAAATACAGGACCATTCTGGAAGAAAACCTGATGGAGTCTGCAAAAGACCTGAGACTGGGACGAAGATTTGTCTTCCAACAAGACAATGATCCAAAACATAAAGCAAAATCTACAATGGAATGGTTCAAAAATAAACATATCCAGGTGTTAGAATGGCCAAGTCAAAGTCCAGACCTGAATCCAATCGAGAATCTGTGGAAAGAACTGAAAACTGCTATTCACAAATGCTCTCCATCCAACCTCACTGAGCTCAAGCTGTTTTGCAAGGAGGAATGGGAAAAAATTTCAGTCTCTCGATGTGCAAAACTGATAGAGACATACCCCAAGTGACTTACAGCTGTAATCGCAGCAAAAGGTGGCGCTACAAAGTATTAACTTAAGGGGGCTGAATAATTTTGCACGCCCAATTTTTCCGTTTTTGATTTGTTAAAAAAGTTTGAAATATCCAATAAATGTCTTTCCACTTCATGATTGTGTCCCACTTGTTGTTGATTCTTCACAAAAAAATACAGTTTTATATCTTTATGTTTGAAGCCTGAAATGTGGCAAAAGATCGCAAAGTTCAATGGGGCCGAATACTTTCGCAAGGCACTGTATCTGTGTGCGTGTGATGGCTCCCGCGGGATTATCTCGTGGTTAGGGAGTTTAGCATTAACCATTAATGGGTGATGTATTAGAGTAGGCTGTTGGTTCATCATCTCCAGAAGGCCTTGCTGTGCCCACAGATGCAGGTGTAAGCAGATCTGATGCTATTAGCACGGCCTGTCATTAAATTAGCAAATTATATCTGCTTTCTTTGGCTGGAGTCTCTCAAATGCGTTTCAAATGCCACCCTATTACCAGTATAGGCTACTGCACTACATTTTACCAGGGCACATGTGGCTCTGGTCAAAAGTATTCTCTCAGAAAAAAGGGTTCCAAAATGGTTCTTTGGCTGTTCCCAAAGTAGAATCCTTTTGGGTTCCAGGTCTACATGGAACCAAAATGGTTCTTCTATGGGGACAGCTAAGAACCCTTTTAGGTTCTAGATACCACCTTTTTTTCTACGAGTGTATTGCATTATGTAGGGAATAGGGTGCAAGTTAGGATGCAGCCCTCTTGGAGCCTCTAAGAAACAAACTGACGGCAACCTGGGAAAGGCCATCTGGGCTGACACATAGAAATTGAATTTGGAATGTTGACTTGAATGGGGATTTCCATTCTAGTAAGTCTCATTCTATGGGCTGACACGTCTGTGGGCAATGTGTGTTAATTAAACCGCATCAACCATCTCTGAAAGGATGGGTCGATGCTTGACCTTGGCTGCGGCTGTGACCACCATGGGGTTTGTATTGTGACGCCTAATAGGATAATATACTTAAGTGTGATTTAAGAGAGGGTCACTGACAGACCTGGGCTGCTTCCCAAAATGTCACCCTATACCCTATATAATGAACTACTGTTGACCAGGGCCCATAGGGACAGCGCACTATGTAAGGAATATGGTGCCATTTGGGATGCAACATTAGTTTTATGGTGTACTGGTGTATTGGAACATTCAGCCAACTACAGGAGTAGCCTAGATCATAGCTCAATGTGCAGTAGTGGTTGCCGGGCAGGTTAGCGGTTGCTGGGCTGGTTCTATTTCTATGTCTTCGTCACAGTCCACTGATCCCAAGCGTGTGATTATTTCACATCTATACAACCGCTTAGATCATTGACCGCCTTTTTCTGTGACCAGGTCCCCGGGGACAAAGGATATCTGGGACACTTTAATGTTTAGTGTTTTGATTCAGATGGGGATCCTAGATCTGTTTGGTTAAAGTAGTCAAAGTCCATTGAGACATTTGTTCACAGTCTGATTTTGAATGGGCTTCAGACAACTCTGTGTACTGGATAGGACGTAGGCTAGCGTAATCTGACTGTGCTGTCTGTAATCTCTTCTGTCCCAGAGTGGTTTAACCCTTTATGTGGACTCTTGTGTTTATTTTTCTCCAGTTTCCCAGACTCAGATTAAGTCTAGTACTGGACTAGAAAGTATGTTCATTCTCCATTGAAAGTGATTTTTAGTCCAATTAGGACTAGGCCTAATCTGTGTCCGGGAAAGCGGCCCAAATCTCCCAGTATGTCATAACGATGATGAAGAAGGAAGATGATGATGGTAACATGTTTTCCAGTAGGGAGTAGGGACCTACACTAAATTTACATAAGTATGTGGACTAGAGGCCGACCGATTAATCGGAATGGCCGATTAATTAGGGCCGATTTCAAGTTTTCATAACAATCGGAAATCAGTATTTTTGGACACTGATTTTTTTTAAACCATTTTTTATTTTTTTATTTTTTACACCTTTATTTAACTAGGCAAGTCAGTTAAGAACACATTCTTATTTTCAATGACGGCCTAGGAATGGTGGTTTAACTGCCTTGTTCAGGGGCAGAACGACAGATTTTTACCTTGTCAGCTCCAGGATTCTTGCAACCTTACGGTTAACTAGTCCAACTCTCTAACCACCTGCCTCTCATTGCACTCCACGAGGAGCCTGCCTGTTACACAAATGCAGTAGAAGCCAAGGTAAGTTGCTAGCTAGCATTAAACTTATTTTATAAAAAATCAATCAATCAATCATAATCACTAGTTAATTAACCTAGTAATATCATCAACCATGTGTAGTTATCTAGCGTGTCCTGCGTTGCATATAATCGATGCAACGCAGGGGGATGATTTAACAAAAGCTAATTTGCGAAAAAAGCACAATCGTTGCACGACTTTACCTAACCATAAACACCAATGCCTTTCTTATAATCAATACCCAGAAGTATATATTTTTAAACCTGCATATTTCGCTAAAATAAATCCAGGTTAGCAGGCAATATTAACCAGGTGAAATTGTGTCACTTCTCTTGCGTTCATTGCACGCAGAGTCAGGGTATATGCAACAGTTTGGGCCGCCTGGCTCATTGCGAACTAATTTTCCAGAATTTTACGTAATTATGACATAACATTGAAGGTTGTACAATGTAACAGGAATATTTAGATTTAGGGATGCCACCCGTTAGATGAAATACCGAACGGTTCCGTATTTCACTGAAATAATAACCGTTTTGTTTTCGAAATGATAGTTTCTGGATTCAACCATATTAATGACTAAAGGCTTGTATTTCTGTGTGTTATTATGTTCTAATTAAGTCTATAATTTGATATTTGATAGAGCAGTCTGACTGAGCGATATAAGGCAGCAGCAGGCTCGTAAGCATTCATTCAAACAGCACTTTCGTGCGTTTTGCCAGCAGCTCTTCGCTGTGCTTCAAGCATTGCGCTGTTTATGACTTCAAGTATATAAACTCCCAAGATTAGGCTGGTGTAACCGATGTGAAATGGCTAGCTAATTAGCGGGGTGCGCGCTAATAGCGTTTCAAACGTCACTCGCTCTGAGACTTGGAGTGGTTGTTCCCCTTGCTCTGCATGGGTAACACTGCTTCAAGGGTGGTTGTTGTCGATGTGTTCCTGGTTCAAGCCCAGGTAGGGGGGAGGAGAGGGACAGAAGCTATACTGTTACACTGGCAATACTAAAGTGCCTATAAGAACATCCAATAGTCAAAGGTATATGAAATACAAATGGTATAGAGAGAAATAGTCCTATAAATACTATATTAACTATAACCTAAAACCTCTTACCTTGGAATATTGAAGTCTCATGTTAAAAGGAATCACCAACTTTCATATGTTCTCATGTTCTGAGCAAGGAACTGAAACGTTAGCTTTTTACATGGCACATTGCACTTTTACTTTCTTCTCCAACACTTTGTTTTTGCATTATTTAAACCAAATTGAACAAGTTTAATTATTTATTTGAGGTTAAATTGATTTGTATTAATGTACTATATTAAGTTAAAATAAGTGTTCATTCAGTATTGCTGTAATTGTCAGTATTACAAATACATTAAAAAAAACGGCTTCTTTTGCTTTTTTTGGTCCTCCAATAATCGGTATCGGTATCGCCGTTGAAAAATCATAATCGGTCGACCTCTAATGTGGACACCCCTACAAATTAGTGGATTAGGCTATTTCAGCCATACCCGTTGCTGACAGGTACAGTATATAAAATTGAGCACACAGCCATGCAATCTCCATAGACAAACATTGGCAGCAGAATGGCCTGCACTGAAGAGCTCGGTGACTTTCAACATGGCACCATCATAGGATTCCACCTTTCCAACAAGTCAGTTCGTCAAATTTCTTACCTGCTAGAGCTTCCCCGGGCAACTATAAGTGCTGTTATTGTGAAGTGGAAACGTCTAGGAGCAACAACGGCTCAGCCACAAAGTTGTAGGCCACACAAGCTCACAGAATTGGACCGTCAAGCAAGTGCTGAAGCGCGTAAAAATCATCTGTCCTCGGTTGCAACACTCTCTACCAAGTTCCAAACTGCCTCTGAAAGCAACGTCAGCACTATAACTGTTCGTTAGGAGTGTCATGAAATGGGTTTCCATGGCAAAGCAACCTCAGGAGGCTGAAGAAATTCGGCTTGTCACCAATAGCACTCACAAACTTTTACAGATGCACAATCAAGAGCATCCTGTCGGGCTGTATCACCGCCTGGTATGGCAACTGTTCCGCCCACAACCTCAAGGCTCTCCAGAGGGTAGTGAGGTCTGCACAACGCATCACCGGGGGCAAACTACCTGCCCTCCAGGACACCTACACCACCCGATGTCACAGGAAGGCCATAAAGATCATCAAGGACAACAACCACCTGAGCCACTGCCTGTACACCCCGCTATCATCCAGAAGGCGAGGTCAGTACAGGTGCATCAAAGCAGGGACCGAGAGACTGAAAAACAGCTTCTATCTCAAGGCCATCAGACTGTTAAACAGCCACCACTAAGATTGAGTGGCTGCTGCCAACATACTGACTCAACTCCAGCCACTTTAATAATGGAAAAATGTATGGAAAAATGTATCACTAGCCACTTTAAACAATGTCACTTAATGTAATGTTTACATACCCTACATTACTCATCTCGTATGTATATACTGTACTCTATACCATCTACTGCATCTTGCCTATGCTGTTCTGTACCATCACTCATTCATATATTTTTATGTACATATTCTTCATCCCTTTACACTTGTGTGTATAAGGTAGTTATTGTGGAATTGTTAGGTTAGATTACTCTTTGGTTTATTACTGCATTGTCAGAACTAGAAGCACAAGCATTTCGCTGCACTCGCATTAACATCAGCTAACCATGTGTATGTGACAAATAAAATTTGATTTGATTTGAATTGAATTGGAACGTTGACTGCGAGCCAGGTCTAATCGCCCAACATCAGCGCCCGACCTCACTAACGCTCTTGTGGCTGAATGTAAGCAAGTCCCCGCAGCAATGTTCCAACATCTAGTGGAAAGCCTTCAGAAGAGTGAAGGCTGTTATAGCAGCAAAGTGAGGGACCAAATCCATATTAATGATTTTGGAATGAGATGTTTGACAAGCAGGTGTCCACATACCTTTGGTCATGTAGTATATGTTAATCTCTTCCGGGCTTCATTTCCTGATAATGGAATTTAAGTTATTTGTCTGCAGTCATGAACAGTGGAGCTGTCTCTCTCTTTGACACACACACGCACACACATGCACACACACACACACACTGTACTGCAGTTCTACCCCCTCCCTCCCTTCCCAGCGCACTCCCTTTCCCATAGTGATAAAAGACATAGCTCCACTGGAGGAGGGAGGGGAAAAAGAGAGAAAGAGAAACGCTCTGTCAAACCAGAGAAGAAGAGGGGGAGGAGGGAGAGGTAGAAGAGGTAGAGAAAGAGAAACACTGTCAAACCAGAGAAGAAGAGGGGGAGGAGGGGGAGGTAGAAGAGGTAGAGAAAGAGAAACACTGTCAAACCAGAGAACAGGAGGGGGAGGTAGAAGAGGTAGAGAAAGAGAAACACTGTCAAACCAGAGAAGAAGAGGGGGAGGAGAGAGGAGGGGGATAAAGAGAGTAATGGCACACAACACCTCTAGCTCTATCTTGCATAAACCATCTTAAGAGCTTCCATTTGCCTCTGCAACACTTCCTGAATAAAGAATATGTGTGTTTGTGTTCTAAGTGGAGAGGGTCTAAACAGTAGGTTGTGGTATAATGGAGTCAGGGAGTATGAGACAGAGAAGAAGGTACGCTAGGTTCCAGAACAGTCTGGGATTGGGATCATTTAAAAAAAAAAAAAACATTATATATAGCCATTCATTATTCATTAACTTATAAATGAGCTGAGCAAAACTGTCTTACCCTTTCAGAACCCCCATCCGACAGCTGTTTACCAAAATAAGAGGCAGGGCGGGGCGACTGTTTGGTTGTTGGAATCCCAGACTGTATCTTTAAGAGGCTGACTGAGTACCAGTACTGCAGCTCCCTACTGCCGTTGACAACCATTCACTGCTCTGGCCCTCTGACTCTCTGGTTCCTGATATCATAGGCCTTTAATAACTACTGACAAGTCAACTGTAGCCTGGGTGCCTGGCTGACTGTTCCTGCACTCATCACCACTAGGCTCGGCCTATATCAAAGACCAGACTGAATAGCTTAAACTTCTCTGGCTATATACTACTGGCCTTGTTTGGCAAGGAAACAAAACGTATGTACCAGCTCTCCCAATTTAGCCAGCAGCCTCCAAATAGATTTCTAGATCAATTAAAGTGGGAATCGGGTTGAAACAACAAAAAGGCTGAGGAATGGGGCTGGTGAAACATAAATGAATAGACAGAGGTATGGATGAAAGGACTGACCATCCATTACATTAAGATTATACTTTTAATCATGTACATTGTTGACAAAAATGTGGGTTCTGATGGCGTATGACAGTTGAACTAAGCTCATACACTACCGTTCAAAGGTTTGGGGTCACTTAGACATTTCCTTGTTTTTGAAAGAAAACTTTTTTTGTCCATTAAAATAACATCAAATTGATCAGAAATATAGTGTATACATTGTTAATGTTGTAAATTACTATTGTAGAGGGAAATGGCTGATTTTTAATGGCATATCTACATAGGCGTACAGAGGCCCATTATCAGCAACCATCACTCCTGTGTTCCAATGACACGTTGTGTTAGCTAATCCAAGTTAATCATTTTAAAAGGCTAATTGATCATGAGACAACCCTTTTGCAATTATGTTAGCACAGCTGAAAACTGTTGTTATGATTAAAGAACCAATAAAACTGACCTTCTTTAGACTAGTTGAGTATCTGGAGCATCAGCATTTGTGGGTTCGATTACAGGCTCAATATGGCCAGAAACAAAGAACTTGAACAATGTACACATGATGGAGATTTTCACCTTGGAAAGGGACATTTTCTCCCTCCTGAATGCCGTTGGTAGGGGCTGTAATGATGAAGACACACACGCATTGCCTCCCCCACACACAGGACCCCCAGCTAATTACCTCGGTGTCCTCTCTCTCTGTGCTACAGTGGTCACCATCCTGTCGACGTTGCACGCCGACCGGAACGTCTACCCGTCTGCAGGTGTGCTGTTTGTCCACGTCCTGGAGAGAGAGCACTTCAAAGGAGAGTTTCCCCCCTATCCCAAACCTGGTCTGTGTTCCTCATTGGATCACTCAATTCAATAATAACCAGATGACTCATTTTACTATTACTACTAGTACCTATTTATTATTAATACTAATAATAAATACTCATCTATTCGGTAATAACATATATTTAGCTAAGCTACAATACAGTATATGCATAAATGTCAGTGTCAGAGTAGCATTTACATCTCACACTATCAGGGTCTAGTTGACTAACTACTAGGCTGGGTGCGTTTATTGTACATGTACCAACGTCTGTCCATACAGGGGATTCCAGCAACGACCCCATCACCTTCAACACCAACCTGATGGGCTACCCAGACCGGCCAGGCTGGCTGCGTTACATCCAGAGAACCTCCCACAGTGATGGGGTGCTCTACGGATCCCCCACTGCCGAACACGTGGGCAAGGCCACCATCATAGAGGTGTGTGGCTCCATTTACTGCTAATGCAGCTGGAGTATATTGTCTGCAGAGCTCTCTCTCAATTCCAATTCAATTGAAGGGGCTGTAATGGGAAACATACAGTTGAAGTCGGAAGTTTACATAGACTTAGGTGGAAGTCATTAAAACTTGTTTTTTAAAACCACTCCACAAATTTCTTGTTAACAAACTATAGTTTTGGCAAGTCAGTTAGGACATCTACTTTGTGGATGACACAATCAGTTTTTCCAACAACTGTTTACAGATTATTTCACTTATAATTGTTACGTCCGTCGTTGAATGAGTGAGACCAAAGCGCAGCGTGGAAAGTGTTCATCGTACTTCATTAAATTAACACCCAAAAAAAACAAAATATAAACGACTTTAAAGCTCTGTAGTGCTAACCAGCAACTATACAAAGACAAAATCCCACAAACTAGGGTGGAAAACAGGCTACCTAAATATGATTCCCAATCAGAGACAACGATAGACAGCTGCCTCTGATTGGGAACCCTACCCGGCCAACAAAGAAATAGAAAACTAGAATGCCCACCCAAATCACACCCAGACCTAACCAAATAGAGAAATCAACAGGCTTTCTAAGGTCAAGGCGTGATGTGGGAGAAATTTCCAAATGCCTTCATCTGTACAAACAATACACCATGGGACCACGCAGCCGTCATACCACTCAGGAAGGAGACGTGCTCTGTCTCCTAGAGATGAAAGTACTTTGGTGTGAAAAGTGCAAATCAATCCCAGAACAACAGCAAAGGACCTTGTGAAGATGCTGGATGCAACAGGTACAAAAGTATCTATCACCACAGTAAAACAAATAAATAACTTGGAAGAAGCCACTGCTCCAAAACCGCCATAAAAAAGCCAGACTACGGTTTGCAACTGCACATGGGGACGAAGATTGTACTTTTTGGAGAAATGTCCTCTGGTCTGAGGAAACAAAAATAGAAATGTTTTGCCATAATGACCATCGTTATGTTTGGAGGGAAAAGGGGGAGGCTTGCAAACTAAAGAACACCATCCCAACCGTGAAGCATGGGGGTGGCAGCATCATGTTGTGGGGGTGCTTTGATGCAAGAGGGACTGGTGCACTTCACAAAATAGATGGCATCATAAAGAAGGAAAATGATAAGGATATAT
This sequence comes from Oncorhynchus nerka, assembly GCF_034236695.1. Lineage (NCBI taxonomy): Eukaryota > Metazoa > Chordata > Actinopteri > Salmoniformes > Salmonidae > Oncorhynchus > Oncorhynchus nerka. The sequence goes on from NC_088402.1 coordinate 20,513,657, forward strand.
TGAAGCAACATCTCAAGACATCAGTCGGGAAGTTAAAGCTTGGTCACAAATGGGTCTTCCAAATGGACAATGACCCCAAGCATACTTCCAAAGTTGTGGCAAAATGGCTTAAGGACAACAAAGTCAATGTATTGAAGTGGCCATCACAAAGCCCTGACCTCAATTCTATCGAACATTTTTGGGCAGACCTGAAAAAGCGTGTGCGAGCAAGGAGGCCTACAAACCTGACTCAATTACACCAGCTCTGTCAGGAATGGGCCAAAATTCACCCAACTTATTGTGGAAGCTTGTGGAAGGCTACCCGAAACGTTTGACCCAAGTTAAACCTTTTAAAGGCATTGCTACCAAATACTAATTGAGTGTATGTAAACTTCTGACCCACTGGGAATTTGATGAAATAAATAAAAGCTCATATAAATCATTCTCTCTACTATTATTCTGACATTTCACATTCTTAAAATAAAGTGGTGGTCCTAACTGACCTAATACAGGGAATTTTTACTAGGATTAAATGTCAGGAATTGTGAAAACTGAGTTTAAATGTATTTGGCTAAGATGTATGTAAACTTCCGACTTCAACTGTATGTTTACATTGCCAAAGAGAGTGAAATAGATAATAAACAAAAGTGAAATAAACAACAAAAAATGTACAGTAAACATTACACTTACAAAAATGTCAAAAATTCCAAAAGAATAAAGACATTTCAAATAATATGTCTATATACAGTGTTGTAATGATGCCAAGAGTGCGCAAAGCTGTCATCAAGGCAAAGGGTGGCTACTTTGGAGAATCAAATATAGAATATAAACTTAGCAAACAAAGAAACGTCCTCTCTCTGTCAACTGTGTTTATTTTCAGCAAACTTAAAATGTGTCAATATTTGTATGAACATGACAAGATTCAACAACTGAGACATAAACTGAACAAGTTCCACAGACATGTGACTAACAGAAATTGAATAATGTGTCCTTGAACAAAGGGGGGGTTCAAAATCAAAAGTAACCGTCAGTATCTGGTGTGGCGACCAGCTGCATTAAGTACTGCAGTACATCTCCGCCTCTTGGACTGCAGCAGATTTGCCAGTTATTGCTGTGAGATGTTATCCCACTCTTCCACCAAGGCACCTGGAAATTCCCAGACATTTCTGGGGGGAATGGCCCTAGCCCTCACCCTCCGATCCAACAGGCCCCTGATGTGCTCAATTGGATTTAGATCCGGGCTCTTCGTTGACCATGGCAGAACACTGACATTCCTATCTTGTAGGAAGTCATGCACAGAGCGAGCAGTATGGCTGGTGGCATTGTCATGTTGGAGGGTCATGTCAGGATGAGCCTGCAGGAAGGGTACCACATGAGGGAGGAGGATGTCTTTCCTGTAACGCACAGCGTTAAGATTGCCTGCAATGTCAACAAGCTCAGTCGAATGATGCTGTGAGATACCACCCCAGACCATGACGGACCCTTCACCTCCAAATTGATCCCGCTCCAGAGTACAGGCCTCGCTGTAACGCTCATTCCTTTGACGATAAACGCGAATCCGACCATCACCCCTGGTGAGACAAAACCGCGACTCGCCAGTGAAGAGCACTTTTTGCCAGTCCTGTGTCTGGTCCAGTGACAGTGGGTTTGTGCCCATAGGCGACGTTGTTGCCGGTGATTTCTGGTGAGGACCTGCCTTACAACAGGCTTACAAGCCCTCACAGTCCAGCCTCTCTCAGCCTATTACGGACAGTCTGAGCACTGATGGAGGGATTGTGCGTTCCTGGTGTAACTCGGGCAGTTGTTGTTGCCGCCATCCTGTACCTGTCCCGCAGGTGTGATGTTCAGATGTACCGATCCTGTGCAGGTGTTGTTACACGTGGTCTGCCACTGCGAGAACGATCAGCTGTCCGTCCTGTCTCCCTGTAGCGCTGTCTTAGGCATCTCACAGTACGGACATTGCAATTTATTGCCCTGGCCACATCTGCAGTCCTCATGCCTCCTTACAGCATGCCTAAGGTACCTTCACACAGATGAGCAGGGACCCTGGGCATCTTTCTTTTGGTGTTTTTCAGAGTCAGTAGAAATGCCTCTTTAGTGTCCTACGTCTTCATAACTGTGCCCTTAATTGCCTGCCATCTGTCTGTAAGCTGTTAGTGTCTTAACGACCACAGGTGCATGTTCATTAATTGTTTATGGTTCATTGAACAAGTATGGGAACAAGCATGGGAAACAGTGTTTAAACCCTTTACAATGAAGATAGGTGAAGTAATTTGGATTTTTACAAATTATCTTTGAAAGACAGGGTCCTGAAAAGTTTCAGTTTATTTAGATTTGTTTAAAACTTTTTGGTTACTACATGATTCTATATGTGTTATTTCATAGTTTTGATGTCTTCACTATTATTCTACAATGTAGAAAATAGTAAAAATAAAGAAAAACCCTGGAATGAGTAGGTGTGTCCAAACTTCTGACTGGTACTGTATTTCGGCACAACCTGTAATAATCATAGTAGTGGTTAGTTATTATTTACAGTAGATAGTCCAGCAGGTAGAACAATGTGTTTTTTTCTCATAGTACCTGTCATATGGTTGTGATATAGCTTTTTCCTAGGGTTTTAGACATGTCTAGTCTGTAAGGTACAGGCAGGCTTCGACCATTATGTGTTTCAGGCTTATCTGTACCTAACCTACTGTAGCATATTCCCAAATGCTTTATGTTCCTTGTAGGAATGTTCCTATAGGATGGCAGTACCCCAAGTCCCGCTTTCCTCTGAACCTTCTACTATGGTATATGTTTGCATCTGGCTCAGACCTCGCCAGCGAGCCTCAGCCTGGGGCGTAAGCTGCACTGATCTGGGCTTAAACTTTTCCCCTTATGTGTTCCAGATTATTGCCTATAACAGACGCACTTTCGAAACGGCCCGGCACAACTTGGTCATAAACATCATGTCCACAGAAGGTAAGAAAGAGAGAGAGAGAGAAAGGACAGGCTTAGTGAGGAGATTATTAAGCAGGATGTTCTTTATTGAAATCTAAAGGCTCACCTTCAATGATGACACCCCCATGAATCCTGATTAGGGTTGTTAACGGTGACCGCATTACTGCCACACCGGCGGTCACGAGTTATGATGGCAGTCAAATTCCACGTGACCGTTTAGTCACAGTAATCAGGCTTCTCCAAGCTCTGATGCCGCTGATGGTCATTAGTAGCCTACCAAACTTGCTAACTGCCTGGTACTTAGCACTCTATTGTCCCTCTAATCACTCTGACATCGATGCAAATATAATCAAAAATCGAATCAAACACTTCATTAGAGCCATGAGTTCATGTTGTGTAAAATTTCTATAGGCTATGCAATTGCGTGACAAAAAACAGAGTTTCGATCAAATCAAATCCAATCGATGGCCTCTATTAAAAAGAGGAGGAGCCTAGATTTAGGCTAGATCAACTATATGTATTTCTCAACTTTCCTAACATTAAGCACGTTGCTTCTCTTTACAACAGCAGTATAGCCTACCTGGCTGGCATGAATGTCCTCCATTCCCTATTTAAGTGCATAGATAACATGTATTTTTTTCCCCTGTCCTTGTTCCGAGACTGGTGCATGATAACAGTCCATTCTAAATCAAAACAAATTTCAAACATATACTATTTAATATATGTTAAGACAAGATTAAATCAAGAATAGTCTGATGGGTGACAATATTAATTCATCACTTGTGAATGATGCCCAGCTTGTGTGCAGTAAGGCAAGAAATATCGCATGCCTTTTTTTTTACAACTTTTTCACATCATAGGGAAAGGGGGATACCTAGTCAGTTGTACAACTGAATGCATTCAACTGAAATGTGTCTTCCGCATTTAACCCGACCTCTCTGAATCAGGGAGTTGATGGGGGCTGCCATAATCGACATCCACGTCTTCGGCAGACAGAGGGTTAACTGCCTTGCTCAGGAGCAGAACAGATTTTTACCTTGTCAGCTCAGGGATTCAATACAGAAACCTTTCGGTTACTGGTCCAACGCTCTAACCACTAGGCTACCTGCCGCCTAGGCTACCATAGTTGCACACCTCATGTAGCCTAGCCAATAGGCCTATATGTTTTGATAAGGTTTGTATCACAACCCAAAAAAATCTTAAAATTAAGCACATTAATCTGCTTTACAACGAGTGTAAAGCCTAACTGGTATACATAAGCAGCACGCGAGTTTCAAGTTTGGTGAAGATCATTTTCACCATAAAAATGCACCTTTTTAATAAAAGCATTACATGCATAATCAGATTTGCGGTCACTTTGAGAATGGTGTTTTCCTGCTAATTGATTGCATTTTGGAACATTTGTGCTTATGGCCTGCTGCCGTGTGTGCATTGCTGCGCTTATAATGTGAGGAAATAGCCTAATAGTTTAGCAACATTTTAAGCTAAACGTTCTGACCTGTTGCGTCAACCTAATTGATTTTAACCGGAGGTTTTTTATGCTCGTGGTTGTATTAATTTGGGATCTATCGCATCCCACAACTGTCCCAGACTATGTTTGGAATATTTATTTCTTGCACAGAATAGAATAGGTAAACGTTTGTACTATGGGGGATAGTAGATTGACATAGGCTCGAGCTTTTGCTGTTCGTTAGGCTTACTCATCTTGTTGGCTGACGAAAAGTAAACGTGGACAGTTCTTCCAACATCTTCAATATGCACCTCGGAATTCGATAAGGACGCACACGTCCCCGATATGTCTGTCTTCACTTGTAGCCTGTGAGAAGGACCCAATCACGCGACGGACATTGGTTAATAAGAACTTAGATTTCTGAGAGAGCCATGTGAGTGCTTCGGGGGCATGCAGCCGGGATAAGGGAATTATAATTATTATATTCAGCCAAAGTGCACAACGTCTACTGGCCTCAAAAGGCATGGATTATTTTAGGGGGCATTGTGGCCACAGAAAGGGGATGCCACTGGGAAATTTGAGTCCTTAAGTGTGTGAAGCCTGCACAAGAAACAAAGAAGAGCTCATGCCTTTCATGCAACTGTTTTCAAATCATCATTAGAGTTGCATCATGCAGCCTTGGAATGTATTAAACATCAAAACATACAGTCCAACGTTTGTATCACAACTAAAGTTGCATAAATAACCCTAAATGAAGCATATAGGAGGACCTACAGAATAGTCACATGTGACACTCAAATCATTTGGAGAAAATATTCTTTCTATTTTATTCAGCTCTGTTCAATTGTATTCTTCATACTATAAATTAATTCCATGGAATTCTAGGCAAATGTTGTCTGCTAAATTAACTTGTGTAGTCTACAGCTATATCAGGGTCTAACATCTACATTTTAGTAAACACTCCTATCCAGAGCGAGTGCATACATTTAAAAAAGAAAATGATATTGGTCATCTGTGGGAATTGAACCCACAACCCCGGCATTGCAACCGCCATGCTCTACCAACTGAGCTACATGGGACTACATCAGAGTAAAGACAACTCAAAGTATGCAATTATTTTCTTCTGAAATAGACTGCATTTTCTTTATATCATGTTTCTTTAGACCTGTCTAAAATAAATAATGGATTTATTGTGATGGCGTAGGCTATATTACATGGATTTATTAGACATTTTAAAATGCAGAGGTCTGTATCAGTGGCTTGTAGGCTATGCGTGGAAGCCAGTAAATGCTAAATGTGTTTATGTTAGTTAAGGGTCAATTACCGTGAGACCGGCAGTTATTTGCTTGACAATCACCAGCTGACAACATTTCATGACCGCCACAGTCCTAAATTCCTGATAAAGACTAAAAGGCCCAAAAGCTCCTATTTCAATTTCTTTCAAGAGTGGCTGAATATCATTCACATATCCACAATGACATCCCCTAAAAGGGCAACACAACACACTCAACCAAACCGACAATTTCTAAATCAAGTTAACACCTTATAATGCGGTACTCACATCTGTGTAATTTAATAAACACACATTTGAAAATGAACAGATTCTGTATCTGTAATCTCTCTCTTCCCCTCTCTCCCTCGCTCTCTCTGTCTCCCTCCGTCCCTCGCTCCCTTACTCCCTCCTTCTCGCCCTCCCTCTCTCAGAGTACCCACTGCCGTACCAGGCAGAGTTCTACATAAAGAACATGAATGTGGAGGAGATGTTGGCAAGCGAGGTTCTGGGAGACTTCCTAGGGGCAGTGAAGAACGTGTGGCAGCCCGAACGCCTCAACGCCGTCAACATCACCTCAGCCCTGGACAGGGGCGGACGTGTTCCCCTGCCCATAAACAACCTCAAAGAGGGGTGAGGGCATAGAAATAGAATTAGAAACACATCTCTCTATGGGTGAGAGTGACCCTCTTTAGCACAGTTCAAAACATGGTTTAACCGAGTATGAGGATACATTTACATATCAACATCACCTCAGCCCTGGACAGTTCTCCTGCCCATCAACAACCTCAGAGGGGTGAGGGACAGGGTCACCCTCTGCAGCCCTTACAGGACCAGAGCAGTTTGATACATAGTTTGATGAATTGATGAATTCAAGTATCTTTAGTTGAAAGAGGATGATGAATTCAAGCATCTTCAGTTGATAGAGGATGATTCATTCAAGTATCTTCAGTTGTAGAGGATGATTCATTCAAGTATCTTCAGTTGATAGAGGATGATTCATTCAAATATCTTCAGTTGGTAGAGGATGATTCATTCAAGTATCTTCAGTTGATAGAGGATGATTCATTCAAATATCTTCAGTTGGTAGAGGATGATTCATTCAAGTATCTTCAGTTGAAAGCAGATGATGACTTCAATTACATTATCTTCAGCCCTTATAGAAACAAGAGAGAGGTTGATGATGAATTTAAATATTGCCTGGTAGATGTAAGACATAACAGGATGGTTTGTTACCTAAATATTCATCCTCAGAAAGTACTATAGCAGCTTTAGAATGCCTTGTCTACAGTCTTGTATTTTGAATAAGCACCTTCATAAGATTTTGTGCATCAGTTGCAACACAAACATGCACTTAAATATGCTTATGCAATGCATGACCTTAATGTAAAAACTCCCATCCTTTCTTCTCACTTTACAGCCTGTCTCACTGTCGCATCCTGCTGAGGTTTCCTTTAATTGGAATGCAGAGAGTGTGTGTGAGAGAGAGAGGAGAGAGGGAGAGGCAGAGAGGGAGAGGGAGAGTGAAGGAGGGAGAGTGAGAGGCGAAGAGAGAGAGTGAAAGAGGGAGGGTGAAAGGCAGAGAGGCAGAGAGAGAGAGAGGAAGAGGGAGACAGAGGGAGCGATCCAGATCAACACACTGAGTGTGTTAGACATTACAGCCTCAGAGAGACACTGGCAGGCTGTTTGTAGCAGTCAGAGAGAATGAATCCCCACATGAATTGTCATGTTGTTCATACATTGTAACATGCATGGCCCCCATTTGGGAAGATAAAGGTAGATGAGAGCCCCATAGAAGGACTAAGATTCCCTGACAGTACAATATCAGGAAGCTCTCCATGCTGACTGAGACAGGAGGGGGAAAACACTATGTGGTTCATAGTGGGATTGTGAAAGTGTATGTGAATGGTTAGCAAGATATGACTGTGTAACCTAGCTGTTAAATCGTCCTCTCATCTACCTCTAATGCGCTTGCGTGTTTGTGTGTAGATTAAGGTGTTAAAATCCTTCCTCCCCAGTGTGTGTGTGACTGCACGTGTGTGCACATGTGAGTGTGCATGCACTGTACATCTACATCTTGGCCTTAAGATTCACCTAGTCATAACAATATTATCAGATATACCACTAACTGTCTGTCATTTTTTACCTGTATTATCAGATATACCACTAACTGTCTGTTTGTCATTATACCTGTATTATCAGATATACCACTGTCTGTCTGTCAGTATACCTGTATTATCAGATATACCACTGTGTGTCTGTCATTATACCTGTATTATCAGATATACCACTGTCTGTCTGTCTGTCTGTCTGTCTGTCTGTCTGTCATTATACCTGTATTATCGGATATACCACTGTCTGTCTGTCATTATACCTGTATTATCAGATATACCACTGTCTGTCTATCATTATACCTTTATTATCAGATATACCACTGTCTGTCTGTCTGTCTATCATTATACCTGTATTATCAGATGTAATACTAACTGTCTGTCATTTTACCTGTATTATCAGATATACCACTGTCTGTATGTCATTATACCTGTATTATCAGATATACCACTGTCTGTATGTCATTATACCTGTATTATCAGATATACCACTGTCTGTCTGTCTGTCTATCATTATACCTGTATTATCAGATATACCACTGTCTGTCTGTCATTTTACCTGTATTATCAGATATACCACTGTCTGTCTGTCATTATACCTGTATTATCAGATATACCACTGTCTATCATTATACCTGTATTATCAGATATACCACTGTCTGTCTGTCTGTCATTCTACCTGTATTATCAGATATACCACTGTCTGTCTGTAATTATACCTGTATTATCAGATATACCACTGTCTGTCTGTCATTATACCTGTATTATCAGGTCTGTCTGTCTGTCATTATACCTGTATTATCAGATATACCACTGTCTGTATGTCATTATACCTGTATTATCAGATATACCACTGTCTGTCTGTCATTATACCTGTATTATCAGATATACCACTGTCTGTCTATCATTATACCTGTATTATCAGATATACCACTGTCTGTCTGTCTGTCTGTCTGTCTGTCATTATACCTGTATTATCAGATATACCACTGTCTGTCTGTCATTATACCTGTATTATCAGATATACCACTGTCTATCATTCTACCTGTATTATCAGATATACCATGTCATTATACCTGTATTATCAGATATACCACTGTCTGTCTGTCATTATACCTGTATTATCAGATATACCACTGTCTGTCTGTCATTATACCTGTATTATCAGATATACCACTGTCTGTCTATCATTATACCTGTATTATCAGATGTAACACTAACTGTCTGTCTGTAATTATACCTGTATTATCAGATATACCACTGTCTGTCTGTCATTATACCTGTATTATCAGATATACCACTGTCTATCATTATACCTGTATTATCAGATATACCACTGTCTGTCTGTCATTATACCTGTATTATCAGATATACCACTGTCTATCTGTCATTATACCTGTATTATCAGATATACCACTGTCTATCATTATACCTGTATTATCAGATATACCACTGTCTGTCTGTAATTATACCTGTATTATCAGATATATCACTGTCTATCATTATACCTGTATTATCAGATATACCACTGTCTGTCTGTCATTATACCTGTATTATCAGATATACCACTGTCTATCATTATACCTGTATTATCAGATATACCACTGTCTGTCTGTCTGTCATTCTACCTGTATTATCAGATATACCACTGTCTATCTGTCTGTCATTATACCTGTATTATCAGATATACCACTGTCTGTCTGTCTGTCATTCTACCTGTATTATCAGATATACCACTGTCTGTCTGTCTGTCATTATACCTGTATTATCAGATATACCACTGTCTATCATTATACCTGTATTATCAGATATACCACTATCTGTCTGTCTGTCATTCTACCTGTATTATCAGATATACCACTAACTGTCTGTCTGTCATTATACCTGTAAACCACAGGAGGCTGCTGAGGATAGGACGGCTTATAATAATACCTGGAATGGAGTCAATGGAATGTTATCAAACACCTGGAAACCACATTCTTGATTTGCTTGGTACCATTGAATTTATTCCGTTCCAGCCATTAAAATGAACCCGTCCTCCTCAATTAAGGGGCCACCAGCCACCTGTATTATAAGACCGTGTCTAAGTCACTGCCTCCCTCTCCAGTGTGTATGTGATGGTGGGAGCTGATGTGCAGTTCTCTTCCTGCCTGAGGGAGGTGGAGAACTCCCAGAACCAGCTCCGCTGCAGCCAGGAGATGGAGCCTGTCATCAGCTGTGACAAGAAGTTCAGAGCCCAGTTCGACATCGACTGGTGTAAGATCAATCTGGTGAGGACTGGACAGGACCCTGGAACCATGGTGTGACCTCTTGACCTGTTCTCTGACCATGCCTTTCAAAAATTGTAGTGTGTTTTTGTAGAGTCATATGCACACACACACAAACCCACACAAAACTATGCCAAACGGACAAACACACACACACACATTTTTATAGATCAGAGATTCTGAGGTGTTGTTGATTGTTGTTCACAAGCTATGTGCTTTTTTACATTGACAGTAGCATCATGTATTTGGACAAGCCATTCCACATTCGCAATAAGAAAAATTACATTTAGGTATATTTGAACATGTATTTGGCTGAAATCTGGAGGGAATAAGAAGAAAATGGGAATCCTCAAACTGGGATTTCTGGAAAAAGTCTCAATTTTGGGGAAATGACCAGAATTTACCACCCTAATATCTATAGTAAATGAAGTGCTGATTGAACCTCTGTCTTCTCCAGGTGGACATCACCAAGATGATCATGATCCACAGTAATCGTCCGGACCCAGGGACGGGGGTCCTGCCTGACATCGGGGGGTACAACCCCCCGCCAGAGTCTCTGAAGAGCAGGGACTTCTTTGCCGACTTCCTCATCACGTTGGCGGTGCCCTCGGCCATGGCCATGGTCCTCTTCAGCGTCCTGGGTTACTCCATGTGCTGCCGGCGGGAAGGGGTGTAAGTGTGCTGCTTTCACTTCTGACAGAAACAGACACACACAGACACTTTTCTTTCTAGTTGTCACGTAGGGGTTCTCAGATCCCGAGGGATAGACTGATTACTCTGAGTGCAGTGTCACAGGCCCAGTCAGTTAAGGGATGTTTAGTTGTGCTACTTAGTCACTAGATGGACGTCAAGAGGTTTAATATTCTGGAAGCACAGCTTGTCAATGACCATCCAGTCTTATGGTCGATGTATGTTCTCCATACGTTACACTGTTCTGTCTCAGCTTTGATTTCTCATATTCATCTTGATGGTTATTAGCATAATCATTATGACATTGATGGTCAATCAACCATTATATTGCTCCTCCAACCCTCATTTCCAGGCTGAGAGAGACTGTGTCCCTCCACCCACCACTCAGTGTGTCCATGAAGTACTGTTTGTTCCTTCGCCCGCACCATTCATCCATCCATCCATCCAACATCACGTGCTCTCCATTCGCGTCTGTGTGAATGTCTTTTAACTATTAATATTAGTATTTAATTCATTCATTTTGTTTTGTTTCTAGGGATAAAAGAAACATGCAAACACCAGAGTAAGTGTTAATTCTCTCCTGTGTTTTTTACATTTTGAGTTTTGGTTCCTCTTAGTTTGGATCCCCCCTTCAAATAATTTGCCCTTTTGCTTTCAAATCGCCATGGTGACATCCTCGTGTCCATTCATACTGTCATCTGTGTGTTTTACATCCCGTCATCCAACGAGCTGCTCAAAGCTGCAGGGAGGTGTTAGAATGGAAGTAGACCTTAACTGATCCAGGGCCAGATAATGATTCACCACCTCTAATGGGGGAGGATTGGGAGATACAGTAATCTTATCCTACATCTGTGGTTAAGGAGAACTTATATAGTTCTGTACCTGAAGCAGAGAAATATCAGACCAGTGTTGTTTACAGAGACAGAGAGGAGGTGAGGGAGGCAGAGACAGAGAGTGGGAGAGACACAGAGACAGGGGGAAAGGGGGAGAGAGGAGGAGAGAGATAGGGAGGGTGGAGAGAGAAGGGGGAAGGGAGAGAGACAGAGATCGGGAGAGGGGGAGAGAGAAACAGAGAGAGGGGGGAGAAAAGAGAGTGAGTATGACAGCATGAGAGGGAGTGGAGACACTCTCAAACAAACTCCATTAGACTCAGCAGCCAAATAACCAATAGTAACAACAAAACAGTTCCCTCCTGTCAAAGAGAAACACTCTTTATGCTGTTGGTCTACAAAATATTTCCTATATAATATATACCTTAATGCATGTGTGTACAGTACACTAGAGTGTGCGTGTTGACTGCGATGTTAAGGATACAACAAGGGATACAATGAGTCCGGATATCTACTTCCCCTGGGTCAGATGAACTCATGGATACCATTTGTATGTCTCTGTGTCTCATAGTTAGAGGTAGTTTTGCAAGCCAACGCTAATTAGTGTTAGCACAAAGACTGGAAGTATATGGGTGCCTACTGAATGCTATCAGATACCCATAGACTTCCAGTCATTGCATTAACAAACTACCTCTGACTTCCTTCAAATATGGACACAAAGACATACAAATGGTATCCATGACTACATCTGACTGCCAAAGTACCACTTTAAGACTTAAGATCTATTTCTGTATTATTTAAATATGATTGATTTATTTTCTGTCCGTCTCTTCTCTCCTCAGTATCCAGTTAGTGCATCACAGCTCCATCCAGAAGTCGACCAAGGAGCTGCGGAGCATGTCTAAGAACAGGGAGATCTCCTGGCCCCTCTCCACCCTGCCTGTCTTCAGCCAAAGTGGAGAGGTGGTGCCCCCCATACACCCAGACAACTACGAGACAACAAGCATGCCCCTGATGCAGACACAGACGTGAGTCCTAGCTGAGTGGCTGGGGTGTCCGTCCAAACACACAGAGTGGCTGGGGTGTCCGTCCAAACACACAGAGTGGCTGGGGTGTCCAAGCACACCGAGTGGCTGGGGTGTCCGTCCAAACACACAGAGTGGCTGGGGTGTCCAAGCACACCGAGTGGCTGGGGTGTCCGTCCAAACACACAGAGTGGCTGGGGTGTCCAAACACACCGAGTGGCTGGGGTGTCCGTCCAAACACACAGAGTGGCTGGGGTGTCCAAACACACCGAGTGGGTGGGGTGTCCGTCCAAACACACAGAGTGGCTGGGGTGTCCGTCCAAACACACAGAGTGGCTGGGGTGTCCAAACACACCGAGTGGCTGGGGTGTCCAAACACATCGAGTGGCTGGGGTGTCCAAACACACCGAGTGGCTGGGGTGTCCGTCCAAACACACCGAGTGGCTGGGGTGTCAAACAAAGTGGCTGGGGTGTCCAAACACACCGAGTGGCTGGGGTGTCCGTCCAAACACACAGAGTGGCTGGGGTGTCCAAACACACCGAGTGGCTGGGGTGTCCAAACACACCGAGTGGCTGGGGTGTCCCAACACACAGAGTGGCTGGGGTGTCCAAACACACAGAGTGGCTGGGGTGTCCAAACACACCGAGTGGCTGGGGTGTCCAAACACACCGAGTGGCTGGGGTGTCCAAACACACCGAGTGGCTGGGGTGTCCAAACACACAGAGTGGCTGGGGTGTCCAAACACACAGAGTGGCTGGGGTGTCCAAACACACCGAGTGGCTGGTGTGTCCAAACACACCGAGTGGCTGGGGTGTCCAAGCACACAGAGTGGCTGGGGTGTCCAAGCACACAGAGTGGCTGGGGTGTCCAAGCACACCGAGTGGCTGGGGTGTCCAAACACACCGAGTGGCTGGGGTGTCCAAACACACCGAGTGGCTGGGGTGTCCCAACACACCGAGTGGCTGGGGTGTCCCAACACACCGAGTGGCTGGGGTGTCCCAACACACCGAGTGGCTGGGGTGTCCAAACACACCGAGTGGCTGGGGTGTCCAAACACACTGAGTGGCTGGGGTGTCCAAGCACACACATGCAGGGAAACATGTAGAAATACTCACATACAAGGACAGATACACACACTATATTTCCTCTGCACCTCTCTCTCTCTCTCTCTCTCACACACACACACACACACACACAAACAATACACGTGCGCACACACACATGCATTCACAATGTTGTTCTAATACAGTATGTATTGAGCTACATGTTTACAACCAGCAGAGTGAGACTTTTGTCGAAGCGCTCCAAGTAAAACTGGTTTAAACTCTAAACGCTAAATCTGTCATATGATTTCTAATACGGCATGGCTCAGGAAAACCAGAGCAAATGGGTCCTGTTAATAGTTTCAAGTAAAAATGCTTTCCTGTGATAATTATGGAACGCACATTCTATACAAGCTATACAAATCAAATCAAACTTTATTTGTCACATGCGCTGAATACAACAGGTGTACAGTTGTGGCCAAAGTTTTGAGAATGACACAAATATTAATTTTCACAAAGTCTGCTGCCTCAGTTTGTATGATGGCAATTTGCATATACTCCAGAATATTATGAAGAGTGATCAGAAGAATTGCAATTAATTGCAAAGTCCCTCTTTACCATGCAAATGAACTGAATCCCCCGAAAACATTTCCACTGCATTTCAGTCCTGCCACAAAAGGACCAGCTGACAACATGTCAGTGATTATCTCGTTAACACAGGTGTGAGTGTTGACGAGGACAAGGCTGGAGATCACTCTGTCATGCTGATTGAGTTCGAATAACAGACTGGAAGCTTCAAAAGGAGGGTGGTGCTTGGAATCATTGTTCTTCCTCTGTCAACCATGGTTACCTGCCAGAAACACGTGCCATCATACACGTGCCATCATATTGCTTTTCACAAAAAGGGCTTCACAGGCAAGGATATTGCTGCCAGTAAGATTGCACCTAAATCAACCATTTATCGGATCATCAAGAACTTCAAGGAGAGTGGTTCAAATGTTGTGAAGAAGGCTTCTGGGCGCCCAACAAAGTCCAGCAAGCACCAGGACCGTCTCCTAAAATTGATTCAGCTGCGGGATCGGGACACCAACAGTACAGAGCTTGCTCAGGAATGGCAGCAGGCAGGTGTGAGGCGAAGACTTTTGGAGGATGGCCTGGTGTCAAGAAGAGCAGCAAAGAAGCCACTTCTCTCCAGGAAAAACATCAGGGACAGACTGATATTCTGCAAAAAGGTACAGGGATTGGACTGCTGAGGACTGGGGTAAAGTAATTTTCTCTGATGAATCCCCTTTCCGATTGTTTGGGCATCCGGAAAAAAGCTTGTCCAGAGAAGACAAGGTGAGTGCTACCATCAGAGGACTGTGTCATGCCAACAGTAAAGCATCCTGAGACCACTCATGTGTGGGGTTGTTTCTCAGCCAAGGGAGTGGGCTCACTCACAATTTTGCCTAAGAACACAGCCATGAATAAATAATGGTACCATCACATTCTCAGAGAGCAACTTCTCCCAACCATCCAGGAACAGTTTGGTGACGAACAATGCCTTTTCCAGCATGATGGAGCACCTTGCCATAAAGCAAAAGTGATAACTAAGTGGCTTGGGGAACAAAACATCAATATTTTGGATCCATGGCCAGAAAACTCCCCAGACCTTAATCCCATTGAGAACTTGTGGTCAATCCTCAAGAGGCGGGTGGACAAACAAAAACCCACAAATTCTGACAAACTCCAAGCATTGATTATGCAAGAATGGGCTGCCATCAGTCAGGATGTAATTGTCAATAAAAGCCTTTGCCACTTATGAAATGCTTGTAATTATACTTCAGTATTCCATAGTAACATCTGACAAAAATATCTAGACACTGAAACAGCAAACTTTGTGAAAATTAATATGTGTCATTCTCAAAACTTTTGGCCACGACTGTAGACCTTACCGTGAAATGCTTACTTACATACAAGCACTTAACCAACAGTGCAGTTCAAGAAGAGTTAAGAAAATATTTACCAAATAACCTAAAGTAAAAACAATTGAGGGGGGGTCAATGTAAATAGTCCAGTGGCCATTTGACTAGTTGTTCAGCTGTCTTATGGCTTGGGGGTAGAAGCTGTTAAGGAGCCTTTTGGTCCTAGACTTGGCGCAAATGTCCTTATAATCTGTTGACCTCTAATTTCAGAAACCTGCAGAACCAGATTCAGATACCACAGCAACAGCCATCAGGTTAGTATTGAGTTCTGCTTTAGTACGATTGGTCTATTATCTCATGGACCAATGAAAATGTATACAGTAATCATGGTCATCCTCAATCATCTAACCTAATCACATTTTAGATTAAATAACATGGAGGCTCAATTCTGATAACATAGTTAATGTTGACTGCAATAGTTTTCTTTCCTGATTTTTCCTTTTTATTCACCTCAATCAAATACATTCTTCCACCCACCTACTGTTCTGTAGTTACTGTGTCTAACTAAAATATGGCTCCCGCTTGTGTGCATGTCAATGAACTACAAGAGGGCCCTCTTAACTGCTCTGTCTAACTGCTCTGTCTAAATAATTGCTCTGTCTAACTAACAACTCTGTCTAAACCACTGCTGTCTAAATAACTGCTCTTTCTAAACCACTTCTGTCTAAACAACTGCTCTGTCTAACTAGCTACTCTGTCTAAATCACTGCTCTGTCTAACTGCTCTGTCTAACTAGCTACACTGTCTAAACCACTACTCTGTCTAAATATATGTTCTTTCTAAATCACTGCTCTGTCTTACTGCTCTATCTAAATCACTGTTCTGTCTAAATATCTGTTCTTTTAAAATCACTGCTCTGTCTAAACCACTGCTCTGTCTAACTGCTCTGTCTAAACCACTGCTCTGTCTAAATCACTGCTCTGTCTAACATCTCTAACTAGCTACTCTGTCTAAACCACTGCTCTGTCTTAATCACTACTCTGTGTAAATCACTGCTCTGTTGTTCTTTTTACTGCTAACAAAGGAGATAGAGAGAATTATTGTATGTCGACATTTCGGAGACTGGAGGCAAGTATACTGGTATGGTTTTGTTTAAAGGAATCTCTCAACTATAGGAGAGAATATTTTATTTTGCACTTAATATAACAGTAGTAGACTAGTTGAAAAGGAGAAGGTGCTACGCTCGCTCAGCATTCAAATCATATTATTTTACTTAAACAACTATTATGCGTTCTGGCCTTCATTCAATGATCACATTTTTGGGTTGCACCTCGACTCAAGTAGGTTGAGTGCCCTCATCTTTCCACAGTTACAATATAGTGACCATATTCCCATGCAGTTACAATATTCCCTCTCAGAACCTGTAAACAGTCTATATTTCTCTTATATACCAATACATTATATTATGCAATATATTGATTCATGTATTTTATTCTCCATTCTAGGTAAATGGTATTCCTGAGGAGAGGAAAGTGGCTGAAGCAGTGAATTTGTGACGAGAGAAAAAACCCCAGTGCTGGAGCTGCTGTGTGTCTGTCTCTATCCTTTTTAGCCAAGTGTTTCTATGTTTAAGTCCCAAATAGCACACTATTTCCTATATAGTGCACACTTCTGACCAGGGCCCATAGAGTAGTGCACTATGTAGGGAATAGGATGCCATTTGGAACAAATACTACATCTGTGCCAATCTGCATGCCCAAGCAGTGCTTTCATACTCGACGCTATTGTCTTTCCGTGTGCACTTATATATGTGAGTGAGTGTTGCAGAGTACAGTAGACTCCTGATACGTGCACGTAGTATTGGTTAAAAAGATGACCAATTGATTGGGCCTGAAAAAACAATTACACTTCAGATCTTGCACTATATGCTCTTTGGGGCAGCAGGTAGTCTATCAGTTAGAGAGTTGGGACCAGTAACCGAAAGGTTGCTGGGTCAAATACCTGAGCTGTCAAGGTGAAAAATCTGTTGATGTGCCCGTGAATAAGGCACTTAACCCTACTTTACGATACATATTTTTATGCACACTTTCACCACAATGCCAAGCAGTTGCATTTATCAGTAGTCAACTATACATGTTGATGAGTTTATGAATGTGTGTATTCAAGCTTAATAATAAATATTAAAATATTTATATTTTGTTCTAGAAATGATATGCCATTAACGATATATCTGTATTTTTACTGGCCTTGTACTCTTTAGATGAAGAGACAGAGATGCTTTTATGTTTAATGTCTGACCATGTATGTGTAACTGTTCATTTTCTATCACATAACAGTAAAAATACATTTTATTTAAATTTGCTGTTTGGTGTCAATTGTAGAACCAGGCCTGTGGCAGGCCAGGAGGACCCACTGTCTCTTCATCGTTCTCCAGCTTGTTGTATGAATTAGGTACTTCCTTAATACTCTTAGTCCCGGGTCGGACATAAGACACTGGAGCCTGTCTTTCGCCACAGCTTGTGTCCTGTTCTATGAGAGACCCGTCTTCCAGCTCAGCCATCACTGTCCTGTTCTATGAGAGACCCGTCTTTTCCAGCTCAGCCACCACTATCCCGTTCTAAGAGAGACCCAGCTCAGCCACCACTGTCCCGTTCTATGAGAGACCCGTCTTTTCCAGCTCAGCCACCACTGTCCCGTTCTAAGAGAGACCCAGCTCAGCCACCACTATCCCGCTCTAAGAGAGGCCCATCTCTTCCAGCTCAGCCACCACTATCCCATTCTAAGAGAGACCCATCTCTTCCAGCTCAGCCACCACTGTCCCGTTCTAAGAGAGACCAGTCTCTTCCAGCTCAGCCACCACTGTCCCGTTCTAAGAGAGACCCGTCTCTTCCAGCTCAGCCACCACTCCCTTCCAGCTCAGCCACCACTGTCCCGTTCTAAGAGAGACCCGTCTCTTCCAGCTCAGCCACCACTGTCCCATTCTAAGAGAGACCCATCTCTTCCAGCTCAGCCACCACTGTCCCATTCTAAGAGAGACCCATCTTTTCCAGCTCAGCCACCACTGTCTTTTCCAGCTCAGCCACCACTATCCCGTTCTAAGAGAGACCCATCTTTTCCAGCTCAGCCACCACTATCCCGTTCTAAGAGAGACCCGTCTCTTCCAGCTCAGCCACCACTGTCCCATTCTAAGAGAGACCCATCTTTTCCAGCTCAGCCACCACTATCCCATTCTAAGAGAGACCCATCTTTTCCAGCTCAGCCACCACTTCCAGCTAAGAGAGACCCGTCTCTTCCAGCTCAGCCACCACTATCCCTTTCTAAGAGAGACCCGTCTCTTCCAGCTCAGCCACCACTATCCCGCTCTAAGAGAGACCCATCTCTTCCAGCTCAGCCACCACTGTCCCGTTCTAAGAGAGACCCGTCTCTTCCAGCTCAGCCACCACTGTCCCGCTCTAAGAGAGACCCATCTCTTCCAGCTCAGCCACCACTGTCCCGTTCTAAGAGAGACCCGTCTCTTCCAGCTCAGCCACCACTATCCCGCTCTAAGAGAGACCCATCTCTTCCAGCTCAGCCACCACTGTCCCGTTCTAAGAGAGACCCGTCTTTTCCAGCTCAGCCACCACTGTCCCGTTCTAAGAGAGACCCGTCTCATCCAGCTCAGCCACCACTGTCCCGTTCTAAGAGAGACCCATCTCTTCCAGCTCAGCCACCACTGTCCCGTTCTAAGAGAGACCCGTCTCTTCCAGCTCAGCCACCACTGTCCTGTTCTCTGAGAGACCCGTCTTTTCCAGCTCAGCCACCACTATCCCGTTCTAAGAGAGACCCATCTTTTCCAGCTCAGCCACCACTATCCCGTTCTAAGAGAGACCCGTCTCTTCCAGCTCAGCCACCACTGTCCCATTCTAAGAGAGACCCATCTCTTCCAGCTCAGCCACCACTATCCCATTCTAAGAGAGACCCATCTTTTCCAGCTCAGCCACCACTGTCCCGTTCTATGAGAGACCCGTCTTTTCCAGCTCAGCCATCACTATCCCGTTCTAAGAGAGACCCGTCTCTTCCAGCTCAGCCACCACTATCCCTTTCTAAGAGAGACCCGTCTCTTCCAGCTCAGCCACCACTATCCCGCTCTAAGAGAGACCCATCTCTTCCAGCTCAGCCACCACTGTCCCGTTCTAAGAGAGACCCGTCTCTTCCAGCTCAGCCACCACTGTCCCGCTCTAAGAGAGACCCATCTCTTCCAGCTCAGCCACCACTGTCCCGTTCTAAGAGAGACCCGTCTCTTCCAGCTCAGCCACCACTATCCCGCTCTAAGAGAGACCCATCTCTTCCAGCTCAGCCACCACTGTCCCGTTCTAAGAGAGACCCGTCTCTTCCAGCTCTGCCACCACTGCCCCGTTCTAAGAGAGACCCATCTCTTCCAGCTCTGCCACCGCTGCCATGGCGTTTTTAGTCTGCCTCGCTTCCACTTTCTTGCTGGTGTCCACCCGAGGGCAATTTTAGTAGTGTTAACATAAAGACCAAAAACGAAACATTCGGGGCCGGCTTCCCGGACACAGATTAAGCCTAGTGATTAACCTCACGGTGTTGACAAGGAAGGGACAAAGAAGTCAGACAATATTTTTATGAAGGTATGTATTATTGACAATGTACAACAGAATAAAGGCATTTATAAATAAAATGGGTACATTTCACATTTTTAAGACGTCACAAAATAATTTACATAAAACTTCTCTGGGTATATATAGTTGTTGCTTCTTTTAATTTGACCAAAACTAATTTAAACAGAAATATCTAAAATTGTGAATAACATACTGTAAGATAACCATTTTCCTGACAACCAAATTCAGAACAATTGCCGTCCATTTACAGTCGGTGCAATTTCGTCAATCTCCTTGATCAATCCAATTTTCAAAATGTAATGTTTTGACTTTCAAGCAAATCGTAACAAACAAATGGTACCCTATTCCCTGCAAAGTGTACTACTTTTGATCAGAGCTCTATGGGCTCAGGTTTAAGAGGTTTGCATTACATACGGAATAGGGTGCCATTTGGGATACAGACTTCTGAATAGTGCCAAGACCTGTCAGACCAATCTATGGTATTGAATTAATTTAATTGAGAAGCGACATCAACCTGTAATAATTCTACAGTGTACACCCCATTCAGTTAACCTTTCCACGGCACAGAAAATATACAGATAAAATTAATATGCGATTAAACTAAAATAACTAACTAATTTGCAGTCTTCTTAATGTACACTTACAATATCTGCTAAGTTGCCTTAACATCCAGCTTTAAGCAGGTGATTTACACATTGTGAAGGGTGTTAAATAATGGGCACTATAACCACTGGATCAAAGTGGTATCTAAATGATTCAACAACTGGATATGAAGCGATTCAGTGTTTCCTTAAATCCATACAATTTTGGCCGTTGTATTTAGGCTACCGCCAAGGTGAGGTACAAAATGGATGAAGTAGCCGATATACAAAAATCTTAGTTTTACTATGCCATTTAAAATTAAATAACCTTCCCTTGTAAAAACCTTACATGGCAGAATTTGAAAATACACACAAAGAACATGGGTTTGACTCGTTGGCTGAAAGAAGGCTTAACGGTTGGTGTATATTGTCCATCTGTAGGTAAATGACAGGCTCAACATGAAGTACCGCTTTTTATTTTTTAGCAATAATTCCCATTCAACCCCCCTTTTTAAAATACATCATGAAGTATCATGACCAAGGATGGAAATTAAGCTAGCCCCGATGTTAGCACTTTTCAGACTGGGCTAGTAGAAAATGTGCTTAACTAGCCCGGCGGCGAGTGAAATTAGGTGTTTTACAATATAGCACAGAATACCAACCGGGATAGTAGAAATTACAGTCTACTAGCCCAGCAAGCCACTGCCCAAAATCCTTAAGTTCCAACCTTGATCACGACGCATCAGATTTCAATGCAAACTTGGCACTGATGCCGTGTGGCAACTGAAGAGAAAACTGTAGGGAGTAGAACGAAGGCATTAAGTCAGGTGCATATCATCCTTCCACTCATTAGCAGTGGCTTCGTTATAGTGGTAAGTATGCTTTGACAGATGTCCTGCCACGGTATGTTAGATGTATTTACAAAGCAGTGCCTGTTCTATTGTAGCTCTGAGAAGCCTGCTTTAAGATGACTAACACAGAAACAACATCCACACTTCTCATTTAACATACTAGTAGAAATTGGTGAAACTGAACCTGCGCAAACGGATGCACACACACACACCAGTGGTTGTTCACCCCGATAGGATAGGCTCGTGTCAGACCCAGAATGCAACAGGATTCTGCAATGAAAATTCATTACTGCATCTTCTCCATGGCCTGGCTGTGGTCTGAGGTGGTGACAAAATAAACAGAAAATATCTAGGCAATACTTCATTCACAAACAAACAGCAGTCATGGGCACATACACAACAAATGGAAAAACAAAAGCAACAACAAAAATAACCCTGTATAAAATAGAAGCTTCATTTAAATAATTAAATAATGTGCATAAAACAGATTTCAGAGCTAGGTGACTGCTGACCTCACTTTTCAGCACAAGGCAAACTTTATTTGTTTCTACCTGCATCCCAAATGGCACCCTTCTCTATATAGTGCACTACTTTAGACCAGAGCCCAGTCAAAGCTAGTACACTGCATAGGGAGTCATCTGGGGAACAATTCGTTAAAAAAATCCACACATCATCAAACCCACCATTACCCCCGATCCTCCACCCCCACCTCACCCTTCTTCCATTGTAAACGTCTATAGTATGGAGTCAGTACCTTATTAATGTGCTGTTCAGTGATGTGTGGGCCCAAGTTGGGACCTCGTCCTCTTCAGTGTATGACTTTCACCCCAGTACTCAGAGCAGAGCAGTCAGAGACAGACAGCAGTGCCATATCCTTGACTTGGCCTGTTCAACTCTGTCGTATTCATTGATGCAAACCGTAGCAAAAGGTTTTAAAAGGTTTGCAATGGAACACATCTATCAGTCAATTTTCTTCAGTTTGGTGGCAAATGAATACGACCCTGGGGTCATGGAAGACTAACCAGTCAGTCACTCTTATTAGTCTAGAAATCGGTCTACCTCTCCCCCACAGTGGTACCCCCTCCCCTCATCTCAGTGGCCTTCTCCCTGGTTCCCTTCAGCGCTCTTGGACATCAGAAGTAGACCCAGGGTGAAGACCCCGGCAGCCAGCAGCCTCTTGAGCAGGGCGGCCCCGTCCTTGGGGATGACCACCTGGGCCAGGTCGTTGGTGATCAGGGAGATCTCATGGGCCACACACACAAAGATGAAGGTGCTGAGAATTATGTTGAGCGAGGGGTTGCCTGGGATCAGCACCAGGATGCCCTTGGTGTCCGCCGCCAGCCAGATGTGGTACTGGCAGATGAACAGCTGGGGGTCGGAAAGAGAGAGGGAAAGGGAGGGAGTACGATGCAATAAATGAAATTTACAAGTATCATACAGAGATTCTGCTGATGAACAGTGAGTGCAGCATCCCTGCAAGTGGCATCCATCTTACCTCTAGGGAGATCTTCCCGAACCATGCGAAGAATGAGCTGTATAGAGAGCGGGCGTATCCGGGAATGTTTCTGATTAGGATGAAGGCTAGGATCTGAGAGGAGGAGAAAGACATTCCAGACAGTCAGTGCATGGCATGGACCAACTGTATTAAGGGTGGGGGGGTGGGGGGTTAAGCACATGCCAATGCTAACAGGGGCTGGACCAAAAAGACGATCCAATACATAGAAACAAGAGAATGTCGGCTCACTGTTTCATTTGGGAACAGCAAAGCATGTTCTTTATTATTCTTTGGCTGAGCTACAGTAAACTACACCCCTCCTGTTATAGAAGGCAACTAATTCCATCGTCATTTTGGGCTATGTATCGTAAACTCAGCAAAAAAAAAAAAATCCTCTCACTGTCAACTGAGTTTATTTTCAGCAAACTTAACATGTGTAAATATTTGCAAGAACATAAGATTCAACAACTGAGACAAAAAAACAAACAAGTTCCACAGACATGTGACTAACAGAAATGGAATAATGTGTCCCTGAACAAAGGGGGGTCAAAATCAAAAGTAACAGTCTGTATCTGGTGTGGCCACCAGCTGCATTAAGTACTGTAGTGCATCTCCTCCTCATGGACTGCACCAGATTAGCCTCTTCTTGCTGTGAGATGTTACCCCACTCTTCCACCAAGGCACCTGCAAGTTCCCGGACATTTCTGGGGGGGAATGGCCCAAGCCCTCACCCTCCGATCGAACAGATCCTAGACGTGCTCAATGGGATTGAGATCCGGGCTCTTCGCTAGCCATGGCCGAACACTGACATTCCTGTCTTGCAGGAAATCATGCACAGAACGAGCAGTATGGCTGGTGGCATTGTCATGCTGGAGGGTCATGTCAGGATGAGCCTGCAGGAAGGGTACCACATGAGGGAGGAGGATGTCTTCCCTGTAGTGCACAGTGTTGAGATTGCCTGCAATGACAACAAGCTCAGTCTGATGATGCTGTGACACACCGCCTCAGACCATGAACCCTCCACCTCGAAATCGATCCCGCTCCAGAGTACAGGCCTCGGTGTAACGCTCATTCCTTCGACAGTAAACGCAAATCTGAACATCACCCCTGCTGAGACAAAACCGCGACTCGCCAGTGAAGAGCACTTTTTGCCAGTCCTGTCTGGTCCAGCGACGATGGGTTTGTGCCCATAGGCGACGTTATTGCCGGTGATGTCTGGTGAGGATCTGCCTTTACAACAGGCCTACAAGTCCTCAGTCCAGCCTCTCTCAGCCTATTACGGACAGTCTGAGCACTGATGGAGGGATTGTGCGTTCCTGGTGTAACTCGGCAGTTGTTGTTGCCATCCTGTACTTGTCCTGCAGGTGTGATGTTCGGATGTACCGATCCTGTGCAGGTGTTGTTACACGTGGTGTGCCACTGCGAGGATGATCAGGTGTCCATCTATTTTATTGCCCTGGCCACATCTGCAGTCCTCGTACCTCCTTGCAGCATGCCTAAGGCACGTTCACACAAATGAGCAGGGACCCTGGGCATCTTTCTTTTGGTGTTTTTCAGAGTCGGTAGAAAGGCCTCTTTAGAGTCCTAAGTTTTCATTACTGTGACCTTATTTGCTTACCGTCTGTAAGCTGTTGGTGTCTTAGCGATTGTGCCACAGGTGCATGTTCATTCATTGTTTATGGTTCATGGGAAACAGTGTTTAAACCCTTTACAATGAAGATCTGTGAAGTTATTAAGATTTTTACTAATTATCGTTGAAAGACAGGGTCCTGATAAACTGACATTTCTTTTTTTGCTGAGTTTATATCACAGTGTTGTGTTCGAGACCACTTAAAGAGAGACCGAAACAAGCCCAATACCAGAGCAAATCAAGTCCGGGAGGGAGACCCGAGTCAAGACCGAGACCAGAAGAATGCAAGTCCAATTCAAGACCATGATTGTAATTTTGTCAAATCACCACCATAAGAGTTGAAAATGTTCATTATTTCTGTGTTCATATTTCAGAACAACATCTGGATTCTTTAGACATTCAGAATAGTGAATAAATGCATGCTGGGGGGAAATATAGCCCCTCTACAAATGATTACTAACCCAAACACAGTGGGGAACAATGGGTCTTCAGAGAAGGGCTAAGAATTTATAAAATAATGAAATCCATGTCTGTGTCAACTACAGTACGTTCCGTACTGTTTAAAGGTAGAAGGTGTGCATTAACTGTTTAAAGATGTTCACTAACTCCTTAGCTTCGGGGTAACTGCCTGACAAGTAACAAAACTTAAATATGTGTATGGGAAAACTACTGTGAGCATGGCTTTGTCTGCGAGACCAACAGTAAGCAAGGCCTGACTTCATGCTCTATTTACCTGGAGCCCTGAGATGTAGGGATGCATCTCGTTGCACTCGGTCTTGTTTTTACAGCTGCTGGCCCATATGGAGTAGGTCTGGAACAGATGAAACAAGGAGAGGTTAGGAAAGTGTTGTTCACGGATCACAATGTACAAGGAGAGGTTAGGAAAGTGTTGTTCACGGATCACAATGTACAAGGAGAGGTTAGGAAAGTGTTGTTCAAGGATCAATGTACAAGGAGAGGTTAGGAAAGTATTGTTCAAGGAGAGGTTAGGAAAGTGTTGTTCAAGGATAGGTTAGGAAAGTGTTGTTCAAGGAGGTAAAAGCTAAGGTTAGTAACAAGGAGCACAATGCGCACCAGAAAGGGATAGAAGGGACATCTTCCATCTGAGATTTGCATTGACCTCAGAGTGTGAATGTTCACAAATAAAAAATAAATGATGAGGTTAACTTTATGAGAATAGGTGCTCAATACACTCACCTGACTGATTAAAATGAATACTACAAAAACACATCATCATGACAGTTTTTTACTCTTCAAAACTGGACTGCTGACAAGCACAATGGTTTGGAGATTGACGGACTAATAAAGTCAATACTAGAATATGGTTTTAGAGTGTAGTATTAGTAATGGTTAAATAAATACATCAAAAATGGTCTTCTTACCATGAATGAGACCACAGAGATGAGGAGTAGGATGTTGGAGATTGTTGTGGAGAAGAGAGACTCTCCTTTCCCCTCAGAGAGGACCTGGCACTTCTGCAGCAACAGGTAGACAAAGGCAAACAGCATCCCGTGGATAATGGCCTGAACGACACACACACACACAAAGTCAAAACACACACATTCAGATACAAATATATATAATAATAACAATAAAAAATGCCATTTCACAGATTATTTTATGCTAAACAACTTAGTAGTGTGTGTATTCATTTTTGTATGGGTGTCTCCAGTGGGAATCAAACCCACACTCTTGATGTTACAAGCACCCTGCTCTACCGACTGAACCACACAGTACCACTTACTCACACTGACCAACCAATAGAACCATCTAGATCACCAACATTAAACATCGACCAACAGATTCCTCTAGGGCGGCAGTTAGCTTAGCGGTTAGAGTGTTGGGCCAGTAACCGAAAGTTTGCTGGTTCTAATACCAGCAACACCAAGTTGAAATGTACTACTATGGCTGACCCTACAAAACACATTTCACTGCACCTATCAGGTGTATGTGACAATAAAAAAACATTTGACAAGTTATTGGTGCAACTTCCTAAAGAGATGTGATACTGTGATATTTTGATACCTTATCAAGAAAATCTGATAGGAGAGAGCCACTTAATAAAGGGTGTAAAAACATGTTCAAATATCTACTTACAAATCGATCCAGCTTCCACCTAAACCACCACTCGTGAATGCTTCCGTTCAGCTCAAAGAGCTTGGAGACGGGCCAGACTGAGAAAATGTTCTCAAACAACCCCTGGAAGAGATAGACAGTTAAACATCCTCTGATTTAGGATCAGTTTAGCCTTTTAGATAAAATAAGGTAAGATTACATGGACATGGGGGCCCTGATCCTAGATAACTATTCCTGCTCTGAGACGCTTTATGAATACAGCCATTGGTCTTAAACATTGACCCATACCAGTTGAGAACTTTTTAGTTCCATTCAAAATATCAAGAGAGTTAAAGGCTCTAAATGAGTGAATAAACCGGATGATGAACACACCTGTGAATACGCAAAGAAGCAGATGAACAGGAGTAGCCCAAGCAGCTTCACTAGAATTCCAATGTGCCACATCCCACTACCTGTAAAAAGACAAATGACTAAACACTCACTGCTGGACAGAAGTTCTTCACAATTCAACACTAGTATGAATCACTTCTGAATTAATCACTTTTAAAATCAAAGCATTTCTTAGCTTTTAAAACACTGGTTTATTTACTATCTTAACTTCTACCACTACTTGTCCAGTACAATGGCTGACCCATACGGACCATTGGCTTTCTTCTGCAGTATCTGGGGCCACATGGCCATGGTGGCGTAGATTATGACGAACCAGAAAGTGACCAGAGGCACAAAGTAGTAGAACTGGTACGGCCGATCCATCACCAGACACAAAACTATGACCAGGAAGTTGAGACGGAATAGGACCTGGAAACAGACAGGAATACGGTGAAGTTGCACCTAAACGCTGATCTGTGGTAAGTTTTGCATTTATTTTTTATTATTTATTTTACCTTTATTTATACAGGTTTTTTCCTCATTGAGATAATATCTCTTTTCCAAGAGACCTGGTCCAATAATTTCCCCCACTAATGGTAAAGGTTAGGATTGGGGGAAGGGAAGCTAATCCTTGTTCTGTACCTAGGGGAATCTTCACCCCGGAGATACAGATACAGGAAACAGGAAATGGCCATTCTCACTTTTAACAAAGCATTCTAAAAGAACAGACATGGAACGTGCTTAAAAAATAATGATATTTATGTAAATGAAATAGAAATAGTTTGGCATGGTGGAACAGACATTGCTTTTAACAATGACACACAGAGGGTGACTTGAGATAAGGAACTTGATACTGCAGCATAACCAAAGTACAACCTGTGTGAAGTAAGCTTGGGCCAGACCATACCGATCCCTCTTATCAAGGGGTTCCTTATCAATACCTCTACATATGTGATCAATACAGTTGTTGCTAACTATCCATGTTTTGTTTTTTGATTAAAAAAATGTGGTGCCATAGAAACAATGACATGTCAGCAGTTGTGTATTTTACGTTACATTTAGTCCCTTAGGTCTAAGCAGTTCAAATCAGTATCACAGTAACATTTTATTAACTCTAATAAAACCTATTAGTTACCTGGCACACTCTGTAGAGTCCAAAGTCCCCTTTGAGCCAGAAGAAGGAGAAGTGTCCATATCCTGTCTGGAAGAGGTATGCTGCCACCAGGACCCGAACATGCATGTACACCGGGATGAACTGGGAAGGAAGATTGACTTTTAAAACACACCCCCCTTCACTTGATCACACATCGCAGTAAAAAAATAAAAAAATAATTAAATAGGTTACATGGTCACAGCTAGCGCTGCGATGCAGTGCCCTAGACCACTGCGCCACCTGGGAGGCTGTAAATGCTTTCTAATGCAATTATACATGTGGTCAATGAGTTTATATTCATAGCGACAGTTAACACATCAATATAAATCAAAGGTAATGGTAAAACTCACAGCGCTGGCTCCAGATATGTGGTAGATGAGGATGACCAGCTGCATCCAGCCCTTCCACTCGTCGGTCTGCTCTCTGTTCAGCAGCTTGGTCTGAGTGGGAAATAGAACATCACTGAGATAGAGCCTTCTATCAGGTCACACATGGACGATTGAGTTTAGCAGTCAACGACAACATATTTAAAACAGAAACATCTCTGAATTCATGTAGGCCTAAGCTCCTAAACATACCACTTTTTCCAACTCCCTTAAACATTCCATCCCAAACCGTCTCACCTCCTTGCTGTTCTCGCTGTAGAAGATTCCCAGGACAAACATATAGATGAGGGGGATGAAGAAGGTGGAGTGGGTGTAGAACTTCTGCTCCTTCATGAAGACGTCGGCCCGGTCACACAGGTAGAAGTAAGCCATGATGAGGCCCATCTTACACATGGCCTGGAACGGAGCCTTGTGGCTGAGAGGCGACGCCGCCGTGGCCGGCTTCTCCTCGCCACTCTCCACGTCGGGGGGAGTGGGCCGGGACTTCCAGTGCCTGTTAATATGTTTAAACGTCACTGCATGACATGTATGATGAAATCCTTTGTGAGAATGAAACGACTCAACAAATTAACAACGAAACGGCGCGGCAGCAAGTAAGTGAAAGAAATAGGTTTTGACTATGTTTTACTAGTAATGGGGACATACGTAAATGCCAACAAAATAACTTTTTGGTCAGTGTGTGTGTCTCTGTGAGAGAGATGCGTTGTATTTTCATTTTCTGTTACTACATCAGCCAACATTTGCCAATGTTGATCTATGCCTAATCATCCTTTGGAATGCAAGAATAATGCAATATGGTGTATTAAATGTACTAACCCCCCCTTTCCCATTATTTGCAGATCCTAGGATACCTGACAGAACCTAATATTCCCAGGAATGAAGATGCACTTCGATACTGGAGAAGTAACAAGCACCGTTTCCCCACCCTAGCTAAAGCTGTGCGCAAGTATCTTGGTTCTCCCTGTACTAGTGTGGACAGTGAGCGCTTTTTCAGTGCAGCTTCACACATTGTAGGCGAAAAAAGAAACAGACTCTCGTGACAAAGCTGAGCAGGTCCTCTTTGCGAAGAAAAACCTCCCCCAAATGTTAAAATTGTAAATGGGCAGTCATATTGTAACCCAGCCATCTAAAGGCACTGGAAAAATTGACTAAGCCCAATGGCTTTTCTGTTGTTCATTCATGGCTGGTATAATAGGTCAAGATTTTTATTGAATTTAAAACAAAGCAGTTTTGTTCTTTTGTAAAAAATAACAATTTCCTAAATAAAGATGAGATGTGTTGTAAATTTCGCATTTGCTAGTCAAGTCAGTGAAGCACATTTGAAAAGTTATAGCAGTTTATGACATTTACATTTACATTTAAGTCATTTAGCAGACGCTCTTATCCAGAGCGACTTACAAATTGGTGCATTCACCTTATGACATCCAGTGGAACAGTAGTGCGTCTAAATCTTTTAAGGGGGGGTGAGAGGGATTACTTTATCCTATCCTAGGTATTCCTTAAAGAGGTGGGGTTTCAGGTGTCTCCGGAAGGTGGTGATTGACTCCGCTGTCCTGG
Source organism: Oncorhynchus nerka (assembly GCF_034236695.1). NCBI lineage: Eukaryota > Metazoa > Chordata > Actinopteri > Salmoniformes > Salmonidae > Oncorhynchus > Oncorhynchus nerka. The sequence continues at coordinate 20,543,884 of NC_088402.1, forward strand.
CGTCGTGAGGGAGTTTGTTCCACCATTGGGGGGCCAGAGCAGCGAACAGTTTTGACTGGGCTGAGCGGGAACTGTACTTCCTCAGTGGTAGGGAGGCGAGCAGGCCAGAGGTGGATGAACGCAGTGCCCTTGTTTGGGTGTAGGGCCTGATCAGAGCCTGGAGGTACTGAGGTGCCGTTCCCCTCACAGCTCCGTAGGCAAGCACCATGGTCTTGTAGCGGATGCGAGCTTCAACTGGAAGCCAGTGGAGAGAGCGGAGGAGCGGGGTGACGTGAGAGAACTTGGGAAGGTTGAACACCAGACGGGCTGCGGCGTTCTGGATGAGTTGTAGGGGTTTAATGGCACAGGCAGGGAGCCCAGCCAACAGCGAGTTGCAGTAATCCAGACGGGAGATGATGAGTGCCTGGATTAGGACCTGCGCCGCTTCCTGTGTGAGGCAGGGTCATACTCTGCGGATGTTGTAGAGCATGAACCTACAGGAACGAGCCACCGCCTTGATGTTAGTTGAGAACGACAGGGTGTTGTCCAGGATCACGCCAAGGTTCTTAGCGCTCTGGGAGGAGGACACAATGGAGTTGTCAACCGTGATGGCGAGATCATGGAACGGGCAGTCCTTCCCCGGGAGGAAGAGCAGCTCCATCTTGCCGAGGTTCAGCTTGAGGTGGTGATCAGTCATCCACACTGATATGTCTGCCAGACATGCAGAGATGCGATTCGCCACCTGATCATCAGAAGGGGGAAAGGAGAAGATTAATTGTGTGTCGTCTGCATAGCAATGATAGGAGAGACCATGTGAGGTTATGACAGAGCCAAGTGACTTGGTGTATAGCGAGAATAGGAGAGGGCCTAGAACAGAGCCCTGGGGGACACCAGTGGTGAGAGCACGTGGTGTGGAGACGGATTCTCGCCACGCCACCTGGTAGGAGCGACCTGTCAGGTAGGACGCAATCCCAGCGTGGGCCGCGCCGGAGATGCCCAACTCGGAGAGGGTGGAGAGGAGGATCTGATGGTTCACAGTATCGAAGGCAGCCGATAGGTCTAGAAGGATGAGAGCAGAGGAGAGAGAGTTAGCTTTAGCAGTGCGGAGCGCCTCCGTGATACAGAGAAGAGCAGTCTCAGTTGAATGACTAGTCTTGAAACCTGACTGATTTGGATCAAGAAGGTCATTCTGAGAGAGATAGCGGGAGAGCTGGCCAAGGACGGCACGTTCAAGAGTTTTGGAGAGAAAAGAAAGAAGGGATACTGGTCTGTAGTTGTTGACATCGGAGGGATCGAGTGTAGGTTTTTTCAGAAGGGGTGCAACTCTCGCTCTCTTGAAGACGGAAGGGACGTAGCCAGCGGTCAGGGATGAGTTGATGAGCGAGGTGAGGTAAGGGAGAAGGTCTCCGGAAATGGTCTGGAGAAGAGAGGAGGGGATAGGGTCAAGCGGGCAGGTTGTTGGGCGGCCGGCCGTCACAAGACGCGAGATTTCATCTGGAGAGAGGGGGAGAAAGAGGTCAGAGCACAGGGTAGGGCAGTGTGAGCAGAACCAGCGGTGTCGTTTGACTTAGCAAACGAGGATCGGATGTCGTCGACCTTCTTTTCAAAATGGTTGACGAAGTCATCTGCAGAGAGGAGGAGGGGGAGGGGGAGGAGGATTCAGGAGGGAGGAGAAGGTTGCAAAGAGCTTCCTAGGGTTAGAGGCAGATGCTTGGAATTTAGAGTGGTAGAAAGAGCCCTGTTCTGTGAGCTCGCAATGAGTCGTTGAGCCACGGAGCGGGAGGGGAGGACCGAGCCGGCCTGGAGGATAGGGGACATAGAGAGTCAAAGGATGCAGAAAGGGAGGAGAGGAGGGTTGAGGAGGCAGAATCAGGAGATAGGTTGGAGAAGGTTTGAGCAGAGGGAAGAGATGATAGGATGGAAGAGGAGAGAGTAGCGGGGGAGAGAGAGCGAAGGTTGGGACGGCGCGATACCATCCAGTAGGGGCAGTGTGGGAAGTGTTGGATGAGAGCGAGAGGGAGAAGGATACAAGGTAGTGGTCGGAGACTTGGAGGGAGTTGCAATGAGGTTAGTGGAAGAACAGCATCTAGTAAAGATGAGGTCGAGCGTATTTCCTGCCTTGTGAGTAGGGGGAAGGTGAGAGGGTGAGGTCAAAAGAGGAGAGGAGTGGAAAGAAGGAGGCAGAGAGGAATGAGTCAAAGGTAGACGTGGGGAGGTTAAAGTCGCCCAGAACTGTGAGAGGTGAGCCGTCCTCAGGAAAGGAGCTTATCAAGGCATCAAGCTCATTGATGAACTCTCCGAGGGAACCTGGAGGGCGATAAATGATAAGGATGTTAAGCTTGAAAGGGCTGGTAACTGTGACAGCATGGAATTCAAAGGAGGCGATAGACAGATGGGTAAGGGGAGAAAAGAGAATGACCACTTGGGAGAGATGAGGATCCCGGTGCCACCACCCCGCTGACCAGAAGCTCTCGGGGTGTGCGAGAACACGTGGGCAGACGAAAGAGAGCAGTAGGATTAGCAGTGTTGTCTGTGGTGATCCATGTTTCCGTCAGTGCCAAGAAGTCGAGGGACTGGAGGGAGGCATAGGCTGAGATGAACTCTGCCTTGTTGGCCGCAGATCGGCAGTTCCAGAGGCTACCGGAGACCTGGAACTCCACGTGGGTCGTGCGCGCTGGGACCACCAGATTAGGGTGGCCGCGGCCACGCGGTGTGGAGCGTTTGTATGGTCTGTGCAGAGAGGAGAGAACAGGGATAGACAGACACATAGTTGACAGGCTACACAAGAGGCTACGCTAATGCAAAGGAGATTGGAATGACAAGTGGACTACACGTCTCGAGTGTTCAGAAAGTTAAGCTTACGTAGCAAGAATCTTATTGACTAAAATTATTAAAATGATACAGTACTGCTGAAGTAGGCTAGCTGGCAGAGGCTGCGTTGTTGACTATGTAGGCTAGCTGGCAGTGTCTGCGTTGTTGACACTACACTAATCAAGTCGTTCCGTTGAGTGTAATGGTTTCTACTGTGCTGCTATTCGGGGCTAGCTGGCTAGCTAGCAGTGTTGATTTACGTTACGTTGCGTTAAAAGAACGACAATAGCTGGCTAGCTAACCTAGGAAATCGCTCAAGACAACACAATTATCTTTGATACAAAGACGGCTATGTAGCTAGCTATGTAGCTAGCTACGATCAAACAAATCAAGCCGTTGTACTGTAATGAAATGAAAAATGTGATACTACCTGTGGAGCGAAGCGAAATGCGACCGGATTGTTGAGTGCGGAAGTTCTGTTACGTTAAGGACGACGAATAGCTGGCTAGCTAACCTCGGTAAATTAAGATAATCACTCTAAAACTACACACTCTAAACTACACAATTATCTTGGATACGAAGACAGCAAAGACAACTATGTAGCTAGCTAACACTACACTAATCAAGTCGTTCAGTTGAGTGTAAGTTGTGCTGCTAATCGGTAGACGGTGGACTAGCTAACGGTAGACGTTAGCTAGCTAGCTAGCTGCAGGGTGGTGTAGACTGCGTTAGGACGACGAAATACGATAATTACGCAATTATCTATGATACAAAGACGGCTATGTAGCTAGCCTAGCTAGCTAGTCTAATTGCTAAGATTAGACAAATCAAACCGTTGTACTATGACAGCCTAGAGACAGTACTTTTATCAAGCAATTGATTAACTGCATTTTAGTTTCCACCAATATTTAATTTTATTTTTTAAGTTTGTCCACACAGTAAATATTGGATAGTAAGAAGAGCCACCAACAACTTAACCATCTTTGTAATACGGGGCAGCTAAAATAATTGTGTCATGAATAACTGTTGTGCGATTAAATACATTCATGGATTTGTCATTTTTCTCATTTACAAGTTATTAAACAATCTATTCCTAACTGAACAAATTAACATTTGACACCTTGTTTCAACTATTTAGCTGTACTAGAATGCTTAAAAGGCTGATACATTTTTAAATATCGCTATCTGTATCTGTTGTTTTTGGCAAGTCAAATATTGGATATCGGTATAAGCCAAAAATGTCATATCGGTGCATCCCGATCACAAACCTGACGTTTTTTTTAAAGAGACAGTGAACAAATTTGAATGTAATGCATCTCAATCGGAAAATAGTGCTTTTACACAATGTAGAAACCTAATATTCTACAAATTACTTTAATTTTAATGACAGGGATTCGTATCAACAATTGAGTTATAATAAACTCATGTGTTTACAGTGTTCCATATTTTCTAGGGCACAATATGTGCTTCAAAAGCAGCTAGAATTCATATAGGCTCAATGTAAGCTGCACCTCAATCAATAAAAACACTTTCTGGTGCTACTACATTTCATGGGGTGCTCCTAACATTGTTTACGTTGGGAGCACCAGTGAAATGTTTTAATTTAGAGCCCTGGATCTGAACAACACAAAATAGTCAAGGTGTATATATTTCAGTATATGTGGCCCCAGCGGGAATAGAACCCATGACCCACAAGGGAGCGTGTACCTGTTGTGGCCCAGAGCATGAAGCACCAGGAATACCAGTGTTGAGCCCAGGAAGACACAGGCCGTCAGTTTCTGGAGGAGGCTGGGGGCCGGCAGGGCCTGGCAGCAGGAGCCGTGGATGGGCCGCAGGACCTTGTTGCACACAGCGTTCATCAGGATCATGGCACCCTGGTGGAGGGTAGAGGGACATTATTATAGAGCGCCAGACTCCAGCACAGTGCAAGCCTTGTCCTGGCTCCGGATTAAGGGTAAAGGTTAGGTTTACTGTGACAGGGTTATCAGGTATAGGGTGAAGTTGCCCTTAGACATGGATCTTGTGTCAGTTTTGCGTTTTCCCCACTAACGGTTAGGATTATGGGGAGGAGAAGCTGGTCCTAGACCTGTACCTTTGGGAAACTTCATACCCAGGGCAGGTTAGAATGAGCCATGCGCGGCTCGTGCTGTAACAGACTCGCAGGTTACCGCAGTCTTAAGGTATGTAACCTTATACGTACGGCCCAGTACATCACTGGGGCTAAGCTGCTGCCTGCCATCCAGGACCTCTTCACCTGGAGGTGTCAAAGACCCCAGCCACCCCTGTCATAGACTGTTCTCTCTACTACCACATGGCAAGCGGTACCGGAGTGCCAAGTCTAGGACCAAAAGGCTTCAACAGCTTTTACCCGGACTATTTGCATTGTGTGTCCAACGCCTCTTTTACACTGCTGCTATTCTCTGTTTATCATATACGCAGTCACTTGAACTATTCTTTCATGTACATACTACCTCAATTAGCCCGACTAACTCTGGTGCACCCGCACATTGGCAACCCGGACTATCTGCATTGTGTGCAAAGTTATGGTCATAGACAAAACTACCACACCAAATAAAAAAAACTACATTGATCAAATAACATGGAAAACAACCACTTTTTGTGCAGTATTAATTTACTGTCCTCTTTTACGCTACTGCTACTCTCTGTTAACCATATATGCATAGTCACTTCAACCACACCTACATGTACATACTAGCTCAATTAGCCCGTCTAACCGGTGCCTGTATACAGCCTCATTACTGTATATATATTTTATTTCCTTACTTATCTATTGTTCATCTAATACCTATTTTTTCTACTTCAAAATTACACTCTTGGTTAGGGCATTTCACTGTAAGGTCTACACCGGTTGAATTCGACGCTGGTGACAAATAAAATTGGATTTGATTTCTGTTTGTACTTTGAACCCTGTCCTCAAAGACTCTGTTTCTATAAAGGGGAGCACACCAATCTACTAACTAGGCAAATGCAGATGAACATAGAAGCTGTCAAGGTATACAGGATGGACAGTGTAATTTGACACATTGCTGGTTAAGAGTCATAAAGCCGGACGGTTTTTCAGCACTAAACTGTTTCAAACCATACATATTTCATTTTTGTTTCTATTTTAGTCTTAAACCAGCTGTTATTTGATCATACAGATGCAGGTAGAGGTGCCAGGCCAGACAGACCACCTAAAAGCCTACCACGTTCCGGGTGTTCTCGGGCAGGTGCAGGCCATCAGCTGATTGGGCAATGGTTTCCATGGCAGCCTGGCGCGAGGCGCCCAAGAACCTGACTCTGGCCTTGGCGTTCTTCTTGTTGCTGTTCAGAGTGCCGAGCGCCGCCTCGTTGTACAGCTCCAACTGTTCGTTAGTAATCATCTTCCTGTTATCACTCAGAACTTCCTCATGGACAGGGTCTGGAGGAGAGAGAGAAAGGGAGTGAGAGGGGGCATGAGAGAGGGGGGGGGTTGAAAGAGAGCGATGGAGGGAGAGGAGGACAGTGAGATTGGAAAGAGATGGAAGAAGAGAGAAAATAAAGAAAGATGGAGCGGAGGGGAGAGAGAGAAATGCTTCATTAATATAAATTCCTCATTTTCAAAGCACTCATCAACATGTCTCCTTTTGATTGACTGGTAGATGAACAGTAAAGCACTAACCCTGTAAAACCCAGTAGACCTCCCCATCCTCAGCCAGTTGTTCCAGAGGCAAGGAGATGGCTGTGAGGTTGGCCCTGTACTGCTGCAGCGCCTCACTGCTGCCACTACGCAACTTGATGGACCACTATGGGAAAGATTGAAATCTCTATGATGAAATCCATCTAAACTATGCAGGAGGAAATGTGATAAATATGTGGTAAACAGAGTTGAGAATGAGCATATTTCACTAACAGTGGCAGCTCCGATGATGACAACATCTGGTTTTACAGAAGGATCCTGAAACACAGTCAAGAAGTCATATTAAATCATGCCATGTTACTATTTTGGAATGATCTTTAAAATCGCAGTAAACTGTTGCTATGTATCGTCTGCTTACGGGCAACAGAAATAGCCTAATGCTGAGGGCTCTTCCAGGGGTTCCTGTGGGGGTACTTTGCTGCCGGGGGGCTGGTGCACAATAGATTGCATTATGAGGTAGGAAAATTATGTGGATATATTGAAGCAACATCTCAAGAGGTGTACCTGTGGATGTATTTCAAGTCTTACCTTCTCAAGAAGTTAAAGCTTGGTCGCAAATGGATCTTCCAAATGGACAATGACCCTAAGCATACTTCCAAATGGCTTAAGGACAACAAAGTCAAGGTATTGGAGTGGCCATCACAAAGCCCTGACCTCAAGCCTATAGAAAATGTGAGGGCAGAACTGAAAAAGTGTATGCGAGCAAGGAAGCCTACAAACCTGACTTGGTTACACCAGCTCTGTCAGGAGGAATGGGCCAAAATTCACCCAACTTATTCTGGGAAGCTTGTGGAAGGCTACCCGAAATGTTTGACCCAAGTTAAACAATTTAAAGGCAATGCTACCAAATAGTAATTGAGTGAATGTAAACTTCTGACCCACTGTGAATGTGACAAAACATTCTCTCTATTATTCTGACATTTCACATTCTTAAAATGAAGTGTTGATCCTAACTAACCTAAGACAGGGAATTTTTACTAGGATTAAATGTCAGGAATTGTGAAAAACTGAGTTTAAATGTATTTGGCTAAGGTGTATGTAAACTTCTGACTTAAACTGTATACTGAGATCATGTGACACTTAGATTGCACACAGGTAGACTTTAACTAATTATGTGACCTCTGAAGGTAATTGGTTGCACCAGATCTTATTTAGGGACTTCATAGCAAAGGGGGTGAATACATATGCACGCACCACTTCCCCCCCCATAAAATGTTTCATCAAATAAATGTTTTCATTTCACTTCACTAATATTTACTATTTTGTGTATGTCCATTAAATGAAATCTAAATAAAATCTATTTGAATTACAGGTTGTAATGCAACAAAATAGGAAAAAATACTTTTGCAAGGCACAGTACAGTACATGTGCTTGCCTTTACCTCTGTCCATGACATCAAGCGCTCCTTCAGAGAGTTATTCACCTCTGCATACCACAGGAAGTCCTAACAACAAAACAGGAAACAATCGATCTTATCAGGACAATCCCCAAAATAAACATGCTGTTTGCCTTGAAGGAAGAAAAAAAATAATTGGGAGGTGAATCTACATCGCCAAATTAAAAAAAGGAATTGTTGGGCTTTGACATTGTTATTGTTGACTGAGACAGAGGAGATGTGAAGAGAGAGAGAGATACACAAATAGCTCACCACATTGACTGAAGAGCTCCTATCTTCGAAGGGAATGTTCTCGTGCTGGTGGACAGACATCACAACAGGGGATAAAACAGCCACTGTCCCTCTATTTCTCTACTCAAGATTAGAACATTGACTGAGTGCAGCAACTACCCATCTTATTTTAGGAATACCATGGCTAAAGATCATATATATACAGTGGGGGAAAAAACTATTTAGTCAGCCACCAATTGTGCAAGTTCTCCCAATTAAAAAGATGAGAGGCCTGTAATTTTCATCATAGGTACACTTCATCTTTAAGAGGCTCCTCTGTCCTCCACTCTTTACCTGTATTAATGGCACCTGTTTGAACTTGTTATCAGTATAAAAGACACCTGTCCACAACCTCAAACAGTCACACTCCAAACTCCACTATGGCCAAGACCAAAGAGCTGTCAAAGGACACCAGAAACAAAATTGTAGACCTGCACCAGGCTGGGAAGACTGAATCTGCATTAGGTAAGCAGCTTGGTTTGAAGAAATCAACTGTGGGAGCAATTATTAGGAAATGGAAGACATACAAGACCACTGATAATCTCCCTCGATCTGGGACTCCACGCAAGATCTCACCCCGTGGGGTCAAAATGATCACAAGAACGGTGAGCAAAAATTCCAGAACCACACGGGTTGACCTAGTGAATGACCTGCAGAGAGCTGGGACCAAAGTAACAAAGCCTACCATCAGTAACACACTACGCAGCCAGGGACTCAAATCCTGCAGTCCCCCTGCTTAAGCCAGTACATGTCCAGGCCCGTCTGAAGTTTGCTAGAGAGCATTTGGATGATCCAGAAGAAGATTGGGAGAATGTCATATGGTCAGTTGAAACCAAAATATAACTTTTTGGTAAAAACTCAACTCGTCGTGGTTGGAGGACAAAGAATGCTGAGTTGCATCCAAAGAACACCAAACCTACTGTGAAGCCAGGGGGTTGGAAACATCATGCTTTGGGGCTGTTTTTCTGCAAAGGGACCAGGACGACTGATCCGTAAAGGAAAGAATACGCATACGCAACAGCGTATGAAAACCTTGTGAAGACTTACAGAAAACGTTTGACCTCTGTCATTGCCAACAAAGGGTATATAACAAAGTATTGAGATAAACTTTTGTTAATGACCAAATACTTATTTTCCACCATAATTTGCAAATAAATTCATTAAAAATCCTACAATGTGATTTTCTGGAGAAAAAAATTAATTTTGTCTGTCATAGTTGAAGTGTACCTATGATGAAAATTACAGGCCTCATCTTTTTAAGTGGGAGAACTTGCACAATTGGTGGCTGACTAAATACTTTTTTGCCCCACTGTGTGTGTGTGTGTGTGTGTGTATATATATATACACACACACACACTTGAGCATATTCAGCATACGCTCTTATCCAGAATAATCTCCAGGAGTAATTAGTTACACACTTAAGAGGTGAATCCTGACTTAACTGACTTTTGAAGAATTCTGCATTGATGTCAATGGGAGCTTTGAGAGTCACTTAAGGGCAAAGATCTCAAGTTAAGATTCAGCCATAAGCTCAGAGATTCAGGTTTGTGTGTGCTTTATGCCAGGGGGATTTAGCTTACCTTTCTTCCATTCTCTTTTTGTGTAGGATCGATTATTTGTATGTATGAATAAAATAGCTGCCGTATTCTGGAATCGCCAATGAAGGCCACCCTTTTCTCAGCAAGGCAAGTCTTTGCTTCACTGTGGAAAAAACAACAACTAATGACTCACTCGCACATAGTAACAACAACTGACAAACAATTTGATAATTGTGTAGTTTTGGGCTTGGTTAAAATGCTCTCAAAAGTATGTAACACATTTTACACACACACACACACACACACACACCACATACATACATTCCCCCCATTGGTGTGACTCACATGCTTTTATATTTGTGCATCATACAGCCATAGGGCTGCCATACGTTTTCTCCTAAGAACCGACCACTGGACAGCAACCACTCACATGTGTCTCCGCCTGAGGGGAAGACCGAGAGAACATTCCAGTAAGCCATAACAAAAAAAACACACACAATGAAACCTGCTGCCTCTACACGGTTTTCAACACTACAAATGCAGCAGTGTGCGCAATGCAAGGTTCAGCCAAGACACCATTGCAGCCTGCAGTACAAATTAAGCCATCAACATTTTCCACTAAAGCACACACATCTCATGACGTTCACTTGTGTTCTAATTGAATAGAACCATCTGGCAATTAATCAATGCAAACGAGCAAAAGATGTGGGGTGACAAGAGAAGGCGTCAAGAGCAGTCAATGTCAACACCAGCCAGACAACAGCAGCAGCTGTTCTCAGTGTACACACAGAGAGCCCACTGTGTCCTATGCCTTCCATAAACAAAGATCACTGTATGCAAGCCATCATCCCGGAGGCGAGCGCTTGCCTGCCAGATACAAACAATCATTTATAAATGGCCAGCTAGGCTCCTGCCTCGTCTGTGGCTGTATGTGCATACTTGAAAATCATAAGACATACATTAGATTACACAGTTAGCCACAGACAGCTATGGCTTTATTATCCCTACTATCAAATCAACAGTAATGTCAAATTTGAGCTTCACGTAAAAATAAAAAATTACGCTCTATAGTAACTAGCAAGCGTTAGCTAGTTATGCGCATGCGCAGTAGGTTACTTACGTTAACTCATTAGCTAACGTTAACTGACCAGTTAACTAACGTTTGCTTAGGTTGATGACAGATAAGAGACATATTCACTAACAAGCTAGTTGCAATCAGCTAATACAGTAGGCTAGTTTGCCAGTAAGAGCTTAACGTTACTAGCTAGCTACTACAATGATGTAATTAAACATGGGTTAACTCGCGACGATGCCACTAGGATACTTTACACGTTGTGCTTGACTGTCTCTTGGTTAAATGCATCACAGCTATGCACCAAATATGTTATATATCATTGTTCTATCTGTGCTAAAACGATGTAGCTAACGTTAGGTAGTTAATTCAGGCTCCTGCAAGTGTATTCATGCTTCCTTGCAATTGCTTGGCTGTAGCGAAGTCATTGCGGTTTTATTATTATGTTTTCTCAATTTGCAAATACCATATTGTTGTAACTAGTAAGATGGTGTTAGTAAACGCCCTGACAGCGAGCAATGAGGGAAGCTATCGTTAGCTAGCTACAAGTTCCCCAAACACAGTTGAGTCAAGTGTCTGTTAGCTAACGTAACGTTACCTGGCTATCTAACAAACATATTTAACCCAGTCGCTTACCTCCATAATACCGAGAAACTGTGTGAAACACGGTGAGTAGGATGACGGCAGCGAGAGATAATAATTTAGCATTTTTAATGCAAAAATACTGATTTATTTCCCGTTTGCCTAGGCTATAGGCCAGGACCGCCATCTTGGCTCCTCCATGACAACAAGTAGACAAATAGGATACAGCGGGGTGGTCGGGGGCTGAGTACACCCGCGCGTTTACGCATCCGCTGTCTGGCACTGTTGTATGGGGCATAGCCGGTGCGCGATTTCCGACGCTGTACTAAACCTGCGGTTGATCCAGACACCTGCATCTGCTTTTCACCTTCCATCGTCAATGCAAACATGATTTAAATAAATCAACAGTGCAATTAAAGGATCCTGAAAACGTATCCTGCAAAATCGTATCAGTTGTTTGAATTGTATTCATTGTGTTGTCATCAGGGGCTCCAGAGTGCTGCAGCGGTCTAAGGCACTGCATCTCAGCGCAAGAGGGATAGGGTGGCGCACAATTGTCCCAGCGTCGTCCGGGTTAGGCCATCGTAAATAAGTATTTGTTCTTAACTGACTTGCCTTGTTACATTTTAAAATCATTTCGTTCCTGGAACTACAGAAATTGTGGTGATCGACTTTCTGGATTGCCATGGCTTTTTGATATCAACTGAGGGTACAATGATCTGAAAGACTGATATCAACTGAGGGTACAATGATCAGAAAGACACATAAAGCACTTGGCTGCAATGAAGATCAAATCAAATTGGGGGTGTAGTGAAATTCTTGTGCTTCTAGCCTTGACAGTGCAGTAATATCTAACAAATTACACAACATATACCCAATACACACAAATCTAAGTAGGAATTAATTAAATATGGACGAGCGATGTCAGAGCAGAACAGACTAAGATACAGTAGAATAGTATAGAAAAACAGTATATACATATGAGATGAGTAATGCAAGATATGTAAGCATTATTAAGTGAATGAGATACCATAGATTAGTCTAGAAAACAGTATATACACATGACATGAGTAATGCCAGATATGTAAACATTAAGTGACTAAGATACTGTAGAATAGTATAGAATACAGTATATACATATGAAATGAGTAATGCAAGATATGTAAACATTATTAAGTGACTAAGATACTGTAGAATAGTATAGAATACAGTAGAAACATATGAGAGGAGTAATGCCAGATACGTAAACATTATTAAAGTGACTAGTGTTCCTTTCCTTAAAGTGGCTAGTGATTCCTAGTCTATGCCTATTGGCAGCAGCCTCTAATGTGCTAGTGATGGCTGTTTAACAGTCTGATGGCCTTGAGATAGAAGCTGTTTTTCAGTCTCTCTGTCCCAGCTTTGATGCACCTGTACTGACCTTGCCTTCTGGATGATAGCGGGTGAACAGGCAGTGGCTCGGGTGGTTGATGTCCTTGATAATCTTTTTGGTCTCCCTGTGACATCGGGTGCTGTAGGTGTCCTGGAGGGCAGGTAGTTTGCCCCCGGTAATGTGTTGGGCAGACCGCACCACTGTCTTGCCGTGATACAGCCCGATTGTGCATCTGTAAAAATTTGTGAGGGTTTCAGGTGACAAGACACATTTCTTTAGCCTCCTGAGGTTGAAGAGGCTCTGTTGCGCCTTCTTCACCACACTGTCTGTGTGGGTGGTCCATTTCAGTTTGTCAGTGATGTGTACGCCAAGGAACTTGAAGCTTTCCACCTTCTCCACTGCGGTCCTGTTGATGTAGATAGGGGGGGTGCACCCTCTGCTGTTTCCTGAAGTCCACGATCATCTCCTTCATTTTGTTGACGTTGAGTGAGAGTACAGGAGGGGGCTGAGCATGCACCCTTGTGGGGCCCCAGTGTTGAGGATCAGCGAAGTGAAGGGGGCGGCCCGTCAGGAAGTCCAGGACCCAGTTGCACAGGGCGGGGTCGAGACCCAGGGTCTCGAGCTTAATGACGAGTTTGGAGGGTACTATGGTGTTAAATGCTGAGCTGTAATCGATGAACAGAACATAAACATTACACAAGTTGGAAATCGCAAATTCAACAATGAGTGGTTTGGAAAGAACCAGTGAGAGTGGCTAACTGCAAGCATTGCAAAGCAATCTCCAAACTGCTATTCAGTGGAGTGGCTGTGTGGTCCCAAATCTGGGATTAAGTGTGTCTTTCCCAAGTTTAAAATGATAAACATTCAACATGGGCCATGCTGTCAATGAAGCATGATTTGTGCCTCGCTCAAGACTACGGTTAACTCGGAACTGCAAAAAACTTGACTTCAGTGAGTTCAAGACAACTGGGAATTCCGGAAAAACGAGCTCCAGCAGGGAAATACGTTTTGAACGGTCATCCAACTCGGAATTGTAAGTCAGAAACACGGGCCTCTTGCTAGAGCTACGACCTGAAGATCAATGACGTCATCATGATTCTAGTGCACTGCTCAGTGATGTAAGCGATACCGATTTAATAAGAACTGTCTACCGATTACCTTCCGAAGAACAAGTGCTGCTAAAAAGGGACAGTCATTTGAGGGTGACTTAACTTGAATGCTTCTCCTGTGTTATACACTGAGATGGTAGGCCTAATCAATACTCCCGTCAAACTTGTGGGGCAACTTGGTCTAGTGCTATTGTCTGGATCAGACGGCCTGCAGGCCAATTGAGCACTCTGCTGCATTTCATTCAATTAATTAGGTTTAGTGACCTATGTGTGAAGAATTGGCCATTTTTTTACTCCTTTCCCAAATAAATGATTGTATATATTATATTAACAAAACTGTAAGTGATATTGTGTTTATTTTTTATAAAAAGAACACACCATCATGTTGATGTGGTAAGTGACACATTGCTTCTTGAAAATACTATATCCTGAAAACTTGACTGCTGACATATAAAACATTTTGGGACTGTATCAACAGTGGACTAATGAAAACAATTCCTAAATAGATTTTTTGAGTGGATTTTTCCCTTAACTCCTCCACATTAGGGTTAGGTGATTTGCTTTACATTTGTGCACACATATTTTACTTTTTACAACAAATAAGCACAACAGCATAGCACTTGCAGTTTTGTTAAAATATTATATACAATCACTTCCATCCTCTATTGTAGGCCTACTAATGGTGCTGTATGTATGACTGAGTATGTGCTTCACAGCTCTTTTTTTCCCAGCTGATTCATGTTCATAACCAACGAATGCACACTAATCACCCTGGAATATACATGTAGTTTGACCTTTCAACTGCTCTGCCTCTGTGTGTTGCTGGGTCCTCTGTATTGTTTCATGGCTCTTTTGACAAGTTGTTCTAGGTTCACAGGTGTTGTGGGTGTTGTAGTGTAATGTAATAGGAATTTCCTGGTGATGGAAAGAGAAGAGCAGTGGCAGATAAGCAGTCTCTTCATCTATTACGACGAGCCCGGGTGCCACCAACCTCCTGTGGTGCACAGATCGGGCTCTACCTATTTGAGAACATGCCCATTTGCTCTTCCAGTATTTAAAGGGCCATCTTGGGCGAAGGTATAATCCCTCCCGCCCCTCCACAATATATTTTTGTTATACATTTTGGTCATTGTTCAGAGCCCGCAAGTTGTCATGACATCATCATCAAGTTCACCACCCCATCCGTTGGTTGCGCCCGTCTGTTGGTTGCGCCTACAGAGCTTGCACGGCCCGGTTGCGCCTGTTTCCCAGTCTGCCCTGCACAGAGATTGCATGCGCCTGGTATCCAAACCTGAATGGCTTGAGAGATGCGGTCACCGGTAGAGTGTGTGTAGGTAGCTACCTAGTTTAAATATCAACAGTACTGCCACAGCAGCATAACATTTGATCAACACTTGATAACACTTGATTTAGCCTATATCATCAGAAAAATCACTGGGGAATCCAAAACCAGGGGGAAAAAGCCATATGGCAACCTATGTGTTGTGATAATTGCATTGTTTGCTCTATAACCTGTTAGTTCTTATGCCTTGCCACAATAATATATGGGCCAAAGGTCGAGACAATAAGAAGACACAGTGGCAAAATACATTCAACCACACCTTTTTTTCATCATAAAACAGGAGAGCCACATCTGTCCAGTGAAGTCCACAAAGTATAATAAACAGTTACATGCAGGGGCGCAACTTATGTTTTAAAAGTGTTTTTTAAACACTTCAAACAGCCTACCCGACTGCTCGGAGACGTCCACATGGTCTTAAAGCACACGTTGGCTCGTTTTGTATCACATTCCAATGACAAAACTTGGAGGGACAAAAATGCAATTTCAGAATGTGTGTGTGGGGGGGGCATGTCCCTACAGCATGGCCAAGCAAGTTCATGTTTCCAACGTTTTCAGACTACCAAACAACCATTGATTTAGAACCACGGAGAGATATCACAAGTCAAAGAGAAAGCAGTATTATGCCTTCATTATTCCAGCACCATTTCAATTTACACATTTCAACATCATCAAATCACCTATGCTTAGTTTAATACAGTGGCATTTTCTTGATTGCTTATTCTTGATTGCTTATATAGCTCGTTGAGTGCGGTCTTACTGCCAGCTTCGGTTTGTGGTGTGTCACGAGAATTTTCAATCCCAATGATGATAACTGAACAATTATTTAAGCTTTGACCAATCCCCGAGGTTTGTAAGACCCTGGGTTTAATAATATTTAGGCAAAGACTCAGCTTCACACACACACACACACACACACACACACACACACACACACACACACACACACACACACATACACACACACACACACACAAACAGTAGGGGGATTACACACACACAGACACACAAACAGTAGGTGGGATGTATCTTTCCCCACAGTTCACATTCCTCGTATATCACTACCAAGCTGGCAGTTCCATACCGTTCCCCCCCTCCCGAGATTAGAGGGACCTTGACAGTGTCTCTTTCCTGTCGGAAGTTTTTCAAAGTTCCAACCAGGTCAAGTCATGTATAGTTTAATTGTCCTCTGTGTTTTCTTAGTCACACACACACATTTCTCTCCCTTACTTGTCTCGACCAAACCTTATTGGACTTTAGTCTAATTATTCTTAATACATTTTACATAGTCTAATAATTACATTAGTCTAATTATTCTTATACGTGTTACATAATCTAATAATTACGTTTCAGGGTGGAATTATTTAGTCATTACCTTACAAAATTCCCTTATCATGGTGGCAAATAGATGGCTACAAAAAATATTGTTTTCATCTATATTTTTCATAGCCGTCTATTTACCACCACAAACCGACACTGGCACTTAGATCGCACTCAACAAAATGCTCATCCAGAAGAGGCACTCCTAGTGGCCGGAGACTTTAACGCAGGCAAACTTAAATCTTTGTTACCTAATTTCTACCAGCATGTCACATTTGCAACAAGAGGGAGTAAAACTCTAGACCACCCTTTACTCCACACACAGAGACGTGTACAAAGCTCTCCCTCGCCCACCATTTGGAAAATCTGACCATAACTCTATCCTCCTGATTTCTGTTTACAAGCAAAAACTAAAAAGTGGTCAGATGAAGCAGATGCTAAGCTATAGGACTGTTTTGCAAGCACAGACTGGAATATGTTCCGGGATTCATCCAATGGCATTGAGGAGTATACCACCTCAGTCACCGGCTTACAGGCAACATCTACACCGAGCTAAAGGCTAGAGCTGCCGCTTTCAAGGAGCAGGACACTAATCTGGACACTTCTAAGAAATCCGGCAATGCCCTCCGACGAACCATCAAACAGGTCAAGCGTAAATACAGGTCTGAGATTGAATCTTACTACACCAGCTCTGATACTCGTCAGATGTGGCATGGCTTGCAAACTGTTACAGACTACAAAGGGAAGCACAGTCGCAAGCTGCCTAGTGACACGAGCCTACCAGACAAGCTAAATTACTTCTATGCTTGCTTCGAGGCAAGTAACACTGTGATCACGCTCTCCATAGCCGATGTGAGTAAGACCTTTAAACAGGTCAACATTCACAAGGCCGCAGGGCCAGACGGATTACCAGGACATGTACACCGAGCATGCGCACACCAACTTTCAAGTGTCTTCCCAGACATTTTCAATCTGTCCCATCTAAGTGCCACTGAGTCTTTAATACCAACATGTTTCAAGCAGACCACCTTCGGCCCTGTGCCCAAGAACACTAAGATAACCTGCCTAAATGACTACCGACCCGTAGCACTCACGTCTGTAGCCATGAAATGCTTTGAAAGGCTGGTCATGGCTCACATCAACACCATTATCCCAGAAACCCTAGACCTACTCCAATTTGCATACTGCCCAAACAGATCCACAGATGACGCAATCTCTATTGCACTCCACACTGCCATTTCCCACCTGGATAAAAGTAACACCTATGTGAGATTGCTGTTCAACACCATAGTGCCCTCCAAGCTCATCACTAATCTAAGGACCCTGTTCACCAACAACTAAGTGGCCACGCAGGACTAAAACACCATCATTAAGTTTGCTGATGACATGACGGTGGTAGGCCTGATCACAGATGACAATGAGGCAGCCTATAGGGAGGAGATCAGAAACCTGGCAGTGTGGCACCAGGACAACAACCACATGTATTTGTTTATATAACCTTTATTAACTAGGCAAGTCCGTTAAGAACAAATTCTTATTTACAATGACGGCCAACTCCGGCCCAATTATGCAGTGCCCTATTTTATTTTATTTAACTAGGCAAGTCAGTTAAGAACAAATTCTTATTTTCAATGATGGCCTAGGAACAGTGGGTTAACTGCCTTGTTCAGGGGCAGAACGACATATTTTTACCTTGTCAGCTCGGAGATTTGATCTTGCAACCTTTCGGTTACAAGTCCAACACTCTAACCACTAGGCTACCTGCCGCCCCTATGGGACTCCCAATCACGGCCGGATGTGATACAGCCTGGATTCAAACCAGGGACCTCGTGCACTGAGATGCAGTGCCTTAGACAGCTGCGCCACTCGGGTGCACCTATCCCTCAACGTCAGCAAGACAAAGGAGCTGATTGTGGACTACAGGAAACAGAGGGCTGAGCACGCCCCCATTCACATCGACGAGGCTGTAGTGGAGTGGGTCGAGAGCTTCAAGTTCATCGGTGTCCACATCACTAAGGACCTATCATGGTCCAAACACACCAACATAGTCGTGAAGAGGGCACGACAACACCTGTTCCCCTTCAGGAGTCTGAAAAGATTCTGCATGGGCCCTCAGATCCTCAAGAAGTTCTACAGATGCACCATTTAGAGCATCTTGACTAGCTGTATCACCGCTTGGTATGGAAACTGCTTTGGTATCCAACTGCAATGCGCTACAGAGGGTAATGCATATGGCCCAGTACGTCTGGGGCCGATCTCCCTGCCATCCAGGATCAATATACCAAGTCATAGACTATTCTCTCTGCTACCCCACGGCAAGCGGTACCGATACACCAAGTCTGGAACCAACAGGACCCTGAACAGCTTCTACCCCCAAGCCATAACACTGCAAAATAGTTTGTTAAATAGTTCACCAAATAGCTACCTGTACTAACTGCGTTGACCCTTTTTGCACTAACTTTGACTCATCATATACTGTTTACTATCTGTCACTTTATTCCAAGTTATATGTACATATCTACCTCAATCAGCTCGTACCCCTGCATATCAACTCAGTAATGGTACCCCGTGTATATAGCCAATTTATCGTTACTCATTGTGTATCTATTATTACGTGTTACTACTTTTCTATTATTTCTCTATTTTCTTTCTCTCTGCATTGTTGGGAAGGTCCCTTAAATTGGATGAATTTCGATGATTCCAGCCAGAATATAGCATGAGCTTAAAGTATGGCAACTTGGTATGAACTTTGAACTCTTATTCACTAAAGAAGTGATACCTCCTAGCTGTTGCGTTAGAGCAGCATCTGTAGACGTGGGCTAGGAGAGGATGGACAGAGTATCTGACCCACCACACGACGACGGTACTACCAAGTATCCGTTCTACCACCAGACATTCTTCAAAGGAAAAACCGGCCTTCCATCTACGACCAACCAATCGAAGCGCAGCTCAGAGTAAATATTTATTGCATTTTCCTTTTCCAAATGGCCGGTTATTTAGAATGCATAAGATTCTGTGTTTACGATAGAGTAGCTGCCTTACGGCCCGATAGCATAGCTTCTCCCTTTGTTACTCAATCTTCCCGCTCTTTCATTCAAAACTCAACCCCCTTTCTTTGTGTAACCAGCCGTCATATCTGTTCAGTCCGCTAGGGACGTTTTCCTTTATGACATAATTTGTAATCAATGTATGATCCATACTGTGTAGATGTAATTCTGTGTGATTATTTAGGTATTTAGTAAATAAATAATTAAACCAAATTTTGTATTGCTGATTCAACTTGTTAGCCAGGGTTCGTCAAGATAACCAAGAATTTACAACTTTCAGATGAGACTGAATAAGGCGACGATTAAATATTGACTGCTATTGATGTAAAAGATTACCAGGTCTTTAAGAGTTTATTCGGAAGATAACAGCTCTATAAACATTATTTCGTGGTGCCCCAACTTTCTAGTTAATTACATTTACATGATTAGCTTAATCAGGTAATATTAATTACAGAGAAATTATTTTATAGAATAACATGTCATATCACTTAATCCGGCATAGCCAAAGACACAACACAGGTATAGCCCTTTTGGGTTCCATGTAGAACCCTTTCCACAGAGGGTTCAACATAGAACCCAAAATGGTTCTACCTGAACCCAAAAAGTATTCTACCTGGATCCAAAAAGTGCTCTGCTATGGGGACAGCCAAAGAACACTTTTTTTCTGAGTGTATGCAAGATAGTCACATTAATAACAATAGGCGGAACAGACTCCAAAAGACACTCATTTCACTCACTGCCCTGCTCACGCCAGACAGTGCAGCATAAGCACACATTTTTGACAAATTTATAGAAAATTGTTCTTACAAGGATTAACATGACCAAGCATGATCAATTCCCTACTCTAGTGAGGTGAGCAAAGCACATACATTTTAATTTGTCTGTGATGTGGTGAGGTTGGACCCAGGTACAGAGAAGAGACCAGACGAGGAAATTAGTGGTTAAGGATAAATGTAATACTTTAATGAGAAACGGTAGCCACACAATCACAGTACACTTGAAAAACAACAAACCCCACATCTCAAAAACTCACTCAAGAAACAACCACACACAGTAAACAATTCAAGCTTCTGCAAAGGACTACAGAAAACACACCTCTTTTAACAGGGAAATCATGAGAAAACAGCATTCACCTGAGTGTCGTTAATGTCTCTAGGACGGTCTCTGCCGCCCTCTGGTGACAGGTGGAACCATGACATAATCATCATTATCCAATGGCAATCCATAGTTGAGTTCATTGTAACCATATTACTGTTAGCTGTGGTGGATGTTTTAGGCCTGTGTTAGCTGTGGTGGATGTTTTAGGCCTGCGTTAGCTGTGGTGGATGTTTTCACCTACTGCAGGTCTTTGTTAGATGTGGTGGATGTTTTAGGCCTGCGTTAGCTGTGGTGGATGTTTTCACCTACTGCAGGTCTTTGTTAGATGTGGTGGATGTTTTAGCCTACTGTAGGCCTTTGTTAGCTGTGGTGGATGTTTTAGCCTACTGTAGGCCTTTGTTAGCTGTGGTGGATGTTGTAGTCTACTGTAGACCTGTGTTAGCTGTGGTGGATGTTGTGGCCTAATGTAGGCCTGTGTTTGTTGTGGCCTACTGTAGGCCTGTGTTAGCTATGGTGGATGCTGTAGCCTACTGTAGGCCTATGTTAGTTGTGATGGATGTTGTAGCCTACTGTAGGCCTGTATTAAGAGTGGTGGATGTTGTGGTCTACAGTACTGTAGGCCTGTGTTAGCTATGGTGGATGTTGTAGCCTACTGTAGGCCTGTGTTAGTTGTGGTGGATGTTGTAGCCGAATGTAGGCCTGTTTTTGCTATGGTGAATGTTGTAGCCTACTATAGGCCTGTTTTAGCTATGGTGGATGTTGTAGCCTACCATAGGCCTGTGTTAGCTATGGTGGATGTTGTAGCCTACTGTAGGCCTGTGTTAGCTGTGCTGAATGTTGTAGCCTACTGTAGGCCTGTTTTAGCTGTGGTGGATGTTGTAGCCTACTGTAGGCCTGTGTTAGCTATGGTGGATGTTGTAGCCTACTGTAGGCCTGTGTTAGCTATGGTGGATGTTGTAGCATACTGTAGGCCTGTGTTAGCTGTGGTGGATGTTGTAGCCTACTGTAGGCCTTGTTAGCTATGTTGGATGTTGTAGCCTAATGTAGGCCTGTGTTAGCTATGGTGGATGTTGTAGCCTACTGTAGGCCTGTTTTAGCTATGGTGGATGTTGTAGCCGAATGTAGGCCTGTTTTAGCTATGGTGAATGTTGTAGCCTACTATAGGCCTGTTTTAGCTATGGTGGATGTTGTAGCCTACCATAGGCCTGTGTTAGCTATGGTGGATGTTGTAGCCTACTGTAGGCCTGTGTTAGCTGTGGTGAATGTTGTAGCCTACTGTAGGCCTGTTTTAGCTATGGTGGATGTTGTAGCCTACTGTAGGCCTGTGTTAGCTATGGTGGATGTTGTAGCCTACTGTAGGCCTGTTTTAGCTATGGTGGATGTTGTAGCCTACTGTAGGCCTGTGTTAGCTGTGGTGGATGTTGTAGCCTACTGTAGGCCTGTTTTAGCTATGGTGGATGTTGTAGCCTACTGTAGGCCTGTGTTAGCTATGGTGGATGTTGTAGCATACTGTTGGCCTGTGTTAGCTGTGGTGAACGCTACATTTGTAAACAGACATGTTTTCATGTACTTGTTGGGCTATTTGATTCTTAATCTATTGAAAAAAGGTGTTTGGTTTACTGATAGAAAATACATAATGATGATTAAAGAAGCTACTTGCATACTGGCAGGGTCTTTGTATTCTCCTCTTGGTCGTGAAGATGATGTGGAAGGAAGAGTTAAGTTCTATATATCACCAAAAACACAAAACAATCTTTCAACTCCAACCTCATTTAATAATATCATCATCGTAAAACATGAAAGCACTTTAGTCATTGAATGGTGTCGTTTTGGAACATTGGACATGCTTTATTTCAGAACTTTCACACTTTATTTAAACATCTCACATATACAAAATAGGTACAATAAACTTTGTGGTTTTGAGAGAGAGAGGCCGCCTAAAATCCATTAAAAATGGATAAAATAATGTGCTGTCAGCATGAACACTGCATTGATAGGGGGAATTGAAGGAGTAAAATGTCTGAACAAAAAAGAAAAGAAAACTTCCAAGACAAAAAAAAAAAATATTTAAAAAACCAGAAACAAAGTCAAAACCAGACAAACATCAGACCAGATTTAGGAAAATTCCACCTGCTTAAAATGGGGTTTATCAGGGGGACCTGTGCAAGACTCATCAAAGTCAATACAAAGTAACACAGTGAGAATGAGTGGTTTCCTGCTTTTCCACAGCTGCATGTTTAGCACCATAGATCTCTGCTTCAAGTAATTCAGCACCTTTGATACAGGACAGAGCTTGAAGCCGTAGAGTTCGTAACATCTACGTTGTGGATCAGACAGCTTCTCAATAGAATTTTCTAAAACACAGGCATGAGGTAGCTTCAACCTTTTTTTTTTTATAAAAAAAAAAAATTGTGGTTTTAAACCTCCTCTTTGGAAGATATACAAAGACCACAAAGTGATGCATACTTTCAGCGTTTTTATTACACTTATTAGATTTTTTACAAAATGTTGACATGTTCCACAACATGGTGTTTTCCCGCGTCTCTTTGGGCTGCTGTATTAATCTGCATTGCACAACGCTCCGTTCAGTCCATTGGTTCTCTCCGATAGAGCCCAGCTTAAGCAAGTGGATGTGCAGAGGAAATGAGCATTCAGTATAAAAAAAAAACACACAAAGAAGGGCAGAGATTCTTTTTTTCGTTCTTTCTCCCTTTTTTTAATTTATCATGAGTCTATTTATTTGAAACAGACTGGGCCAATGTCCAAACCAAACTCTTGATCAGCTTCACCAATGTCCAAAGGTGCAATGTCGAGGATGGGCAGGCGAGATGGTTTATTTGTTCTGTATTCAATGACTGTCTTGCTCCATTGGCCAGTGTGTCTCTGCAGAGGTAGGACAAAAAGAGAAACCATGTATCAGAATAGTGCACTCAGTATATCATATCTTGAAAACGTACAATAACACCCTACAGTAGAAACCTATGATACTTTAAATAAAGAGTCAGGTTCCTAACTCTTTCACTAACCAGGAAGTTACAGAAAACTACCCTGAGCCTGAGTTCACCCTTCTACCATGCACTGTATCTACTTGTGGGAGTGAACACAGAGAGAATGAACAAAGCTATTGTTCCAGACATTACAGTGTAAAAGAAAGGGGACTTACAGTGCAGCCATCCTCCAGAACGTTGAAAGTGAAGCGGCTGTTGCCCTCGGCCCTCAGCTCCACGTCGTTGGAACCCTGCAGGAGCACAGCCTTCTTCAGGTTGCCGTTCTCTCCGTCCATGTACGCCACGCTGTTCTTGCAGTGGTATGTGATGTTCTGGGTAGCCTGGTTGGCCAGGAGACGCATGAAGGCCAGTTGTGTGGCCATGCTCTGAGGGCTCAGGGTCTCGTCGTTGTAAGCAAACTGAGAAACAACATAGGAGGAGTTAAGACAGGACCACTGTCAAGGTGCAGTATCAAGCATTTAGAGAAAAACCTGGGTGAAGAATCAGAGATCTAATGATCTCTTTCAAATGAAACCAATGCAATCAGGTTTATGGTGCTGGAGATGAATGTAAGCCAATAACATGGGTCTATACAATACTACTAAAATATGCCTAGAATCAAACTGGTGTACCAATCAAATCAATTTATCTTCCTCTCAGATGTTCAAACTGTCTGCTCTTGTCATTAGAATCAGTGCAGGTTCAGTCCGCTCACCTCAGTACCACCGTTAATGGTCTCGCCGAACCAGACGTGCTTCTTGTTCTCAGAGCTCCTGTACCAGTTCTTGCGGGCGATGCTCTCGGGGTGAGGGTGGATGCAGGTGTGTCCGGTGGAGAAGTCGCAGTAGGCCTTGATGGCGTCAGCGATGCAGCCCTGGTTGGGGTCGATCCAGTAGAAACCTGCAGGAGAGTACAAGAAAGAATGACATTGATTATCATTGATAATGTTATTATTTCTAGTAGTAATACTTCACTGGGGTTTTGCTGTGTTTAGGTGTTGTTTGTGTTTTGAGTTTCAGGTTATTATTACTATTCAACATGATACTGTCTATTGTATGGGTTTGATCGCTCAAGGAGAGTATTGATAGTGACATGCATGGTGATAGATAAAGATATGGAAAGTTAGTCTGTGTTGAGACTAGAATGAATTACAGATTTTAGTGGTTAAGAGTTTACAAAGAGAGTGTGAGGGTTCTGTGGCAACTCGGCGAGTCAAACTATCATTGAAGAGAAAGACCGATGTTTGTGCTACCAACTCACCGCTGCTCCATTCGGGGTGGCTGAGTCGGATGTCTCTGCAGGTACGGGCGGGGTTCTTCTTGGAGCCCTCGGGGGTGAGCAAGTTCTCGATCTGGGAGTTCAGGGACTTGATGGTGGCGTCCACCTCGTAGTCCTTGGCCCTGAGAGAGGGCTGGTCGGCTCTGTACTCATCGTATCCACCAGACTGGTCATATCCACCACCAGCGGGACCTGCGGGTCCGGGAAGACCAGGAGAGCCGGGTGGACCCTGTGGGCGAGAGAAGAGAGTTGCTATGTTAACAACTAGTGTCTGCCTTCACACCGTAAACAATCATTCCCCTTTGTCACCAATTCTGTGGCATTTGGCTGACTGGCTGACTGAGGCAGTTATGTGAGTATTAGATATACTCACAGCAGGTCCAAGATGTCCAGGGGAACCACGGTGTCCAACAGGTCCGATAGCACCATGACCTCCAGCTCTACCATCCTTACCAGGGGGACCATGGGGTCCGGCGGGACCCTAGAGACAAGGAGAGGTGTCAAATACATGTATCTGTCTAGTTGGAAGAAGATACAATGGAGGAAGTGTTTGATGTGGATAGTAATAGTTACTTACTCTGGGTCCAGCAGGTCCAGTGATACCAGCAGAGCCAGTCTCACCAGATGGTCCCTGTAGGGGAGAGATACGGTTAGCTCAGGAGTAGCTACAGCATAAGAACATTGTCGTACTGCAAATGATTCAGATATTTACGTGAAGTGGCTATAAGGCGTCTATAAATGAAATGGTGAAGCCAATACAAACTTGGGCATATGGGATGGGATATTTAAGGATATGAGATTAGATCATATTGAATTGATCTTGATGGATGGAGAATGGATGGTCACAGCAGTCACGATGACTTACATTAGGTCCGGGCATTCCCTGGAGACCACCATGTCCACGCAGACCCTTCATGCCTCTGTCTCCCTTCTCTCCAGCGCCACCCTTCTCTCCACGGGGACCAGCAGGGCCCTACAACACAAAGAGACACAGAACCATAACACAGGTGTGTTATTTCACATTTAGTATAGGCACAACTAGGCTATGGCTACAGTATAGTCTACAGTATAGGCACAACTAGGCTATGGCTACAGTATAGTCTAAAGTATAGGCACAACTAGGCTATAGTATAGTCTTACAGTATAGGCACAACTAGGCTATAGTATAGTCTTACAGTATAGGCACAACTAGGCTATGGCTACAGTATAGTCTTACAGTATAGGCACAACTAGGCTATGGCTACAGTATAGTCTACAGTATAGGCACAACTAGGCTACGGTGATGCACTAAGATAGTTGAAATGATTAGTGGAGTTCTAATTCAGCAGTCCGAGTCAAGATGAGGTTAGACAGGGTACTCACGGGGGCACCACGGGCACCAGCAGCACCGACGGGACCACCATTTCCAGTGGGGCCCTATAGAGGCAGAGAGGGAGAAGATATATCCACATCAGCATGCTAGAGATAGAACCACAGGAACCATTCTTCTGTGTAGAGTAGAAGTGATGTTTCTGTTTCATGTGAATGCTTTTTTTCTATAATTATTGTAGTATTTATTTAACCCTAATTTTACCAGGTAAGTTGACTGAGAACACATTCTCATTTCCAGTAATGACCTGGGTAATAGTTACAGGGCTTATATGGGTATGTGAAGAAGGAGCCTCTCATGGGAAATACTGTAACACCATGACATTGCTAACATGGACTCCACCGTCCTCCTTCTAGAAACCAGGTAAACTTGCCCTTCGTCAACCCTGTTCAGGGGGTCCAATTCGGGTAGGGGGGGGGGGGGGGGCACTTACAGACTCTCCACGGTTTCCAGGTCTGCCAGCGGAGCCAGCGGGTCCGTTGGGTCCAGGTTGACCAGAGCTTCCAAGGGCTCCAGGAGAACCAGGCTCACCACGGTCACCCTGCAAGGGGGCAAAGTTAAAGATTCAAAGTTGAAAGTTCAAGACATTATAGTTTTAACTGGTATTCATATGAACTTAACATGTTCCTGAGATGAAGTTTGTAAAATGGAAGCCCAAGGGAACATTTCCACTCCACTACAAGATGGATTTAGTCCTGAATTCACCTCAGGTGACCAGTGCCTTCAGTACTGTGAGGTATAAATTACACTCCGGGGTGAAGTTTTCCCAAGGTAGCAATCTAGGATCAGTTTCCCCTCTACCAATCGTAACCTTAACCATTAGAGGGGAAAATGCTAAACGGACCCCAGATTAGCGTCTAGGGGCAACTTCACCCTACAGCATAACTGACAGAGAGTGTACCTTGAAGCCAGCAGCTCCGGGACGACCGGGAGGTCCATCGTTGCCAGAGTTACCCTGTGGGGTGACACAATAGCATGTTAATTGTGTTGCCATGGGAACTGTGGGTGAACTAAAATGTAGGATTTGGGCCATGTATTTAGAATACAAGCTCTGAGTACTTGTTTAACACATCAAACAATCAAACCTTACCTCACGTCCAGCTTCTCCCTGAGTACCAGTCATACCGGGCATGCCAATGTTACCAGAGGGACCACGGGGTCCAGAGGCACCAGCAGGTCCAAGTCTACCAGGCTCACCCTGAATGGCACAGATTATCACAGGGTCAACACAGTACAAACACATACCATAGTAAGTAACTATGTACTGTATCCATAACTCAATGGATCGCAGCGCAAACAAATCTGGTTGTCTGGGCTCCACCTGTCTGGAATAGAACTGTAATTTGCCCCATTTTATCATAATCACTCCCATAAAATGACAAATTGCTATTTTTATAGAGCCCTCTTGTTTGTTCTGTGGCCGAATTTGTCTGCTAGGGCAGTTTGAATAATGTTTTGAAACAGAAGGTGTGATGTTCTCACCACAGCACCAGGACCGCCAGGAAGACCCTTGTCACCACGGGAACCAGGCAGACCAACGAAGCCAGAGGGTCCGAGCACACCTTGGGGTCCAGCGGTACCAGGAGCACCCTGAACAGGGACAGGAGGTCAGGAGGTGAGAGTGGAGAAAAGCAGAGAACAGAGAAAGAAATACAATCACTTTCCCCCGTCATCGCCATTAGTGGTGAATGGGGGTGTTTTGTTATGCAGCCCAAACAATGTAAAACGCTTTGAGACCTAATGAAAAGCTAGCCTGGTCCCAGAATGGTTCTGTGCTGTTTTGCCAACTCCTATGGTCCTATGGCAAAACAGCACAAACAGCTCTGGAAACAGGCTAGTGAAAGCCACAGCATAAATCCTTTATTGAGGAGAAGCTTACTGAGAGGCCTCAATGGGAGTTATGATGACTTACGGGAGGACCGCTCTCTCCACTGGGTCCCTTGTCTCCAGCGATACCAGCGGGTCCAACAACTCCCTGCTCTCCCTGAGGTCCACCGGGGCCAGGATCACCACGGAGACCACGAGGGCCATCCTTGCCAGCGGGACCGGCGGAGCCAGGGGGCCCAGAAATACCCTGTGTGTAGGGAAGAGGACAGGTGGTTGTTGAGAATAAAAAGTGGGAGGAGTATCTGTGTATGTTTGTTCAGAATCAGCCAGGATGTTATCACTGATAAGAGACTGACATGAGTGAAATATGAACACAAGGGGTTTGAATAACTACATGATGTCTAGACAGCATGATATTGCTTCTAAGTACAGATGTAGGCTCTTAATTCTAGCCAATTTGCTATAGCAAGAAAATAAACCTGCAGCAATAGGAAATGTGGATTATTATGAATGCACATTTTTGTAGAGGTTGATCATTTCTTTGTAAGGGAATGTCAAAGTCTAAATTACAAACTTAAGAAGCCTTTTTAAACCTCAAACACACCACACGTTTTAAATGTGTAAAAGTTATCTTGCAACAGGGTGATCAAATTAAGATCCTACATCTGTACAAAATGGCACCTCCGTGTGTGTGTGTTAACACTACTGCCGCACTTACAGCGGGACCGGGGCCTCCAACTCTACCGGCAGCACCAGGGAAACCGGTCAGACCCTGAAGAGAAAGACCATACACAAAGGTCAAAGGTTAGAAAGGTTAGAAAGCAGCCAAGGTCACAGAGATATGGGGTGTCGTTGTGTGTGATATCAGTGACAGTACTTACAGAAGGTCCAGCATCACCACGACCACCAGGAGGACCAGCGGGTCCGCTAGCACCCTAGACAAGCACAGGAAGTCAGTTTGCATCATCTTCACAAGTAGAGGATATCATTCCCAATGAGGATGTACATCTTGTAATAATAACATTTGTGACTTAGCAGAGGCTTTTATCCAAAGCGACTTAGTCATGCCTGCATACATTTTACATATTGGTGGCCCCGGGATCAAACCCACAACCCTGGCAGTGCAAGCACCATACTTTACCACCTAAGCCAAACAGGACCATGTACTGCATATAATTGTCTGTGTGAATGATTCAGTGGATTCCCATTGAAGTAGGTGGTAAGAATGGGCTGTGTGTCGCACACTGGAATTAAGAGGGCCAACTAAGTAAGTGACTTACAGAAGGTCCAGATTGGCCAGAAGGTCCAGCAGGGCCGGCAGGGCCGACATCTCCCTTTCCACCAGCGGGTCCCTTCTCTCCTCTAGGGCCAGACTGACCATCAGAACCCTGCATGGGATGCACAGACATGGGTCAGAACAGAGCCCACAGAACAAAGGCTGCAGAAACACAAGGTAGTGTGTGTATATGTGTGTAAAGGTGTGTGCACACAAGTTTGTGTATGCGTGTGTATGAGTCTGACACTGAGAGTTAGTTTGTGTATGTGTGTGTATTAGTCTGTCAGACAGTGAATTAGTGTGTGTGTTTGCGTGTGTGTGTTTCCATGCATCGGTCAGTGAAGGAGTGAGTTTGCGTGTATGTCTCCATGTTAAAGAACATCACTATATTTTGATGCATACATGTATGTGACGTGTTTGTGTGTGGTTTCAGGGTATCAACCGAATGAGTACTTACAGGGGGTCCGGCGAAGCCGGGAGGCCCAGCAGGTCCACCCTCTCCACGCTCTCCCTAAATCAGAGCAGGAACACGGAACACAGAGGCAAACGGTCAGAGGAGCCCATCCATGTACAGTAGAGATCTACACATCCATCCAACCATCCATCCATCTAACCATCCAGACAGATAATCAAGCATCAACAAGACACTGATATAACATGACATTGTTGGATTCTATCTTGAAATATACTTATTCCTGTCGCCATACTAGAATTTATTGATTACTTTACATCTATAATAAATGTATATGTTGGGGTCAATGAAGGGTGAATAGAAACTCTGTGTACAGAAAGTTACTGTGTGAGACAAGGGGCAGTACAGAAAGTTACTGTGTCAGACAAGGGGCAGTACAGAAAGTTACCGTGTCAGACAAGGGGCAGTACAGAAAGTTACTGTGTGAGACAAGGGGCAGTACAGAAAGTTACTGTGTGAGACAAGGGGCAGTACAGAAAGTTACTGTGTCAGACAAGGGGCAGTACAGAAAGTTACTGTGTGAGACAAGGGGCAGTACAGAAAGTTACTGTGTGAGACAAGGGGCAGTACAGAAAGTTACTGTGTCAGACAAGGGGCAGTACAGAAAGTTACTGTGTGAGACAAGGGGCAGTACAGAAAGTTACTGTGTCAGACAAGGGGCAGTACAGAAAGTTACTGTGTCAGACAAGGGGCAGTACAGAAAGTTACTGTGTCAGACAAGGGGCAGTACAGAAAGTTACTGTGTGAGACAAGGGGCAGTACAGAAAGTTACTGTGTGAGACAAGGGGCAGTACAGAAAGTTACTGTGTGAGACAAGGGGCAGTACAGAAAGTTACTGTGTCAGACAAGGGGCAGTACAGAAAGTTACTGTGTCAGACAAGGGGCAGTACAGAAAGTGACTGTGTCAGACAAGGGGCAGTACAGAAAGTTTCTGTCTGTTCAAACATTTTATTGCTGAAAATTAATATTTCTACAGAAGGAGGTAAAGAGCAAAAGTCTAGTCTCAGTTCCTGATAAAGGCAGGCCAGTTCCTGTAGAACTAGGATGTGGAACTCAACTCGAGATAAGGGCAACAGTTGGAGAGAAGAAACCTCTGGGAGGGGGGCCAAAGGGGCCCTCCCCGAAGCCCACCTAACTACAGTCCTATCACACACACACACACACACACACACACACACACACACACACACACACACACACACACACACACACACACACACACACACACACACACACACACACACACACACACACACGGCTATGACAACAGCAGTAAGAGGAACAGGCTGAGTTCCTGCCTAGCAACAGAGACAGATTGTTTATCTTAGACATACTAGGAGGTGACTCCGCCTAGTCAGAAGGCATAAATATGCTTGTGTGACTTGTATGTTGTGTTTATTGCTGAAGCACCCAGTGGGTTGAATGAGCTTGGTATGAGATTTTTCTAGTCGTCTGTTTGAGTTTTTACTCTGTTTGTTTAGAACCTAACAACATGATAGTGTTGACTGATATAGCGTCTATATTGGGTAGATATTCTGAATATTAGATCATGTTAGTCCTTAATTCCTTTGATGAGGGTTGATGAGCAGACGTGTTATAATGTGTTATAGATGTGTTATAATGTGTTATATAAGTGTTTGTGGGTACTTACACTGGGTCC
This sequence comes from Oncorhynchus nerka, assembly GCF_034236695.1. Classification (NCBI taxonomy): domain Eukaryota; kingdom Metazoa; phylum Chordata; class Actinopteri; order Salmoniformes; family Salmonidae; genus Oncorhynchus; species Oncorhynchus nerka. The sequence continues at coordinate 20,575,365 of NC_088402.1, forward strand.
ACGAAGACCAGCAGGTCCGGCAGGGCCGAAGGAGCCAGACTCACCCTGAAAGAGAGCAAAGATGAGAATGTGTGGGCTGAATCAATCCAGTCTGTATAACTTTGATCAGTCAACCCTAGACCTTCAAGTTCCACAGAATATCCAGTATTTAAGTGTATTGACTAATTGTTTCCAAAAAATGGCAAAATAGTTGTTACTATGACTACCATCATCAACTGCCATATGCTGGTAGATGAGTTTGAAGTATGATCATGTATAATGGAGCAGGTGTCCAGGCAGTGTGCTTTCTGCCAGGTTCATGTCCAGCGAAAACGTTTTGAAACAGGGTGGTGATTGTCCAATTAGAAATGCTACGATGCAAAATGTAAAAAAAAAATATGGGTGAGCGGTATGGTGTACCCTCCTGAACATGACCCTGGTTTCCATCCTTTGGAGATGACATCAGCTGTTGTGACCTCAGCAGTGTGCAACTGCAAACTGCCCAGCAGATGGCGAGGTTGAGATTCTAGCTTCACAAGCTGTGGCAGGTGGTGTGCTCATAGTCCTTCTCTTTGGTTTGGAGTAGACAGGCATTTGTTGTTGTCCAAATATTCAGAATGACCACACTCGACAATATGGTCCAGTCTATATCTTGATCACTTGTGGAGAGCCAAAGAGTGAAATGGCCATTGACATCATTGCTCCTCTGAAGGTCAAGCCAAAGAGTCTTGAAATGGCCATGGACATCATTGCTCCTCTGAAGGTCAAGCCAAAGAGTCTTGAAATGGCCATGGACATCATTGCACCTCTGAAGGTCAGTGAACATTAGGCCTACTCCATCTTGGATGTCTTGGAAATGCACAATCGTTGACAAATCTTCCCTAAGTGAGCCCCACAATATTTCTCATCATCTGAACCAACGTATTTCCTTCATCCTTAGATATCCTTTCAGGTGTTGAAGTTAAAGGAGCCGATATTCAGGCTGTTTACCTTTTCACCATTAGCACCGGAAGGTCCAGGGGGTCCACTTGGTCCGGCGGCACCCTAGAAAGAGACACAAGGTAAAGTCAGACTAAAACCCAATAGAGACAGAATAACAATGAATTGGATGTTGTTTTCATTGTGAAAGTGACCACATTAGATGAGAGAGGAACTTACACGGGCGCCGTCTCTTCCCATGTTACCCTCAAGTCCTCTGTGTCCGCCCTCACCCTAGATTGGAAAGGGGGAAAAGACATGTTACAGTCACTCCTTTAAAATAGCCATTATATACAGTTGTTTTTAGTCTAGGTCTATCAGATAAAATCAGTATTTCAAATTCTCCCAGTGTTTGTACTGTAGGACAACTTTATCAAGCATTGCATTTCACATCAGCATATCAGAAATTATAATTGACATCAATTATAGCTTTTATGCAACTTTTCACATGATTTCTGTTTTTCTTGTGAAATGTAACTCTTTTATATGTTTGCAGGCGGCATGTTCTGGGGGGACTTACCTTCTCACCCTTGGGTCCGGGAGTACCACCAGCACCGCGCTCACCGGGCATACCACCGGGTCCTTGGTGTCCGGCGGCACCAACAATGCCGACAGAACCAGGCTCTCCCTGAAACAGAGACATTGGTGAAGAATGGTTCCACCTATAAGCTATCCAACTCATGGAGCAAGCTCGTGAGTGGTTAGGAGCTTCATCTGACTACAGTGCTTAAAAGAACAGTGGTCTATTTCTCATACAGAATACACCAGTACTATCAGATCTATCGTTCATATATTTAGTTTATACCGACTGTAGGGCCAGGAGGATTTCCAGACCACATGATCTGACCAGGTGAACAGGACAAACTCTGGGCCTTGTTTACTAAGCCCTTCATAGAGCTGTGCTCACCTTGCCACCATCGGGGCCAGGAGTTCCAGCAGGTCCACGAGCACCGATGGCTCCCTGAGATCCGGCAGAACCAGCAGGACCAGAGTTTCCACGCTCTCCCTAGGTACAGACATAGAGAGAGAGGGCAACAGTCAGCTCCAGGGCTCTGTCATGGGCACACCACAGTGTGTACACATTACAAGTGTGTGGATGTGAATTGTAAAAATAGGGTCTAGTTAAGGCCTATATAGGGCCTTCGTCCTACTTAAGAGTACAGGTAAATGGGTGAACAGAAACATGTGTTTGGTTGACCAGCTGTTAGAAGATCATACTTAATGTTCTGTGAGAGGGATTCACGAGTGGATATACCTTGACACCAGCGGGTCCTGGGAGTCCCTGGTCGCCGGGCATACCCTGTTGAGAGATGAATGCTTTGTTAGTTAAAAATATTACAAAACAATGCTTTGTCAGTGCAAAATATTACATAGTGAGAATACTATTAAAATAAAATATACTGAAATAAACAGTAAGAGGTAACATTTCTATAAACAAAAACATATTTTGCTGTTAGTGATTGTGGAAATATATATATGCATTTGTGGATGTTGGTTTGTTATGGCTTTATGGATGTACACTGGGTTTGTGTTACAGGTCAAGGTTTGTGGATGTACACTGGGTTTGTGTTACAGGTCAAGGTTCTAGGTTTGTGGATGTACACTGGGTTTGTGTTACAGGTCAAGGTTCTAGGTTTGTGGATGTACACTGGGTTTGTGTTACAGTTCAAGGTTCTAGGTTTGTGGATGTACACTGGGTTTGTGTTACAGGTCAAGGTTCTAGGTTTGTTGATGTACACTGGGTTTGTGGATGTATAATGGGTTTGTGTTACAGGTCAAGGTTCTAGGTTTGTGGATGTACACATGGTTTGTGTTACAGATCAAGGTTCTAGGTTTGTGGATGTACACATGGTTTGTGTTACAGGTCAAGGTTCTAGGTTTGTGGATGTACACTGGGTTTGTGTTACAGGTCAAGGTTCTAGGTTTGTTGATGTACACTGGGTTTGTGTTACAGTTCAAGGTTCTAGGTTTGTGGATGTACACTGGGTTTGTGTTACAGGTCAAGGTTCTAGGTTTGTTGATGTACACTGGGTTTCTGGATGTATAATGGGTTTGTGTTTACAGGTCAAGGTTCTAGGTTTGTGGATGTACACATGGTTTGTGTTACAGATCAAGGTTCTAGGTTTGTGGATGTATACTGGGTTTGTGTTACAGATCAAGGTTCTAGGTTTGTGGATGTACACTGGGTTTCTGGATGTATAATGGGTTTGTGTTACAGATCAAGGTTCTAGTTTTGTGGATGTATACTGGGTTTGTGTTACAGGTCAAGGTTTGTGGATGTACACTGGGTTTGTGTTACAGGTTTTTAGGTTTGGTTACTCACTTGGTTGCCAGCTTTGCCTGCCTCACCGGCAGGTCCAGCAGAGCCGGGTATACCCTGGAAACCTGGTGCACCAGAGGGCCCCTGCTCTCCCTTCTCACCAGCGTTACCCTGTAGAAGAGGATGGCATCAAGTTCAATCAAATACAGTTCACTGTAAGATAAGATTCTAGTTATTACATGTGTGTATTTAAATTAAATAGTGCAGACTACTTACAACGACTCCAGCTGGGCCGGGAGCTCCATTGTTGCCATCAGCACCGGGGCCGCCCTAAGCAGAGACAGGGAGAGAGAGGTAGGTGAATGATCAATGATCCATGATAGTTTGGTCAGAGTTTATCCTGGAACTCATGATTTGAGGAAACACAACTCTATTGTAATGACTGACGATAAATCTAGAGTAAGTAATACATTTGTTTGGACTGTTTGGCTAGCGTCCTGTCAGTCCTACGAGGTCACAGATTTAGGATACTCAGCGTTACCAACCGCACATTTGAGAGATATCTACCATAATAGTAAATTAATTCCCTTTTACAGTAGAGAGTTGATCATGTAATGAATGTTGTCGGATGCGGGGGTACTTACTCTCAGACCAGTAGAGAGTTGATAATGTAATGAATGTTGTCTGATGCGGGGGTATTTACTCTCAGACCAGTAGAGAGTTGATAATGTAATGAATGTTGTCGGATGCGGGGGTATTTACTCTCAGACCAGTAGAGAGTTGATAATGTAATGAATGTTGTCGGATGCGGGGGTACTTACTCTCAGACCAGTAGAGAGTTGATAATGTAATGAATGTTGTCTGATGCGGGGGTACTTACTCTCAGACCAGTAGAGAGTTGATAATGTAATGAATGTTGTCGGATGCGGGGGTACTTACTCTCAGACCAGTAGAGAGTTGATAATGTAATGAATGTTGTCTGATGCGGGGGTATTTACTCTCAGACCAGTAGAGAGTTGATAATGTAATGAATGTTGTCTGATGCGGGGGTACTTACTCTCAGACCAGTAGAGAGTTGATAATGTAATGAATGTTGTCTGATGCGGGGGTACTTACTCTCAGACCAGTAGAGAGTTGATAATGTAATGAATGTTGTCGGATGCGGGGTATTTACTCTCAGACCAGTAGAGAGTTGATAATGTAATGAATGTTGTCTGATGCGGGGTACTTACTCTCAGACCAGTAGAGAGTTGATAATGTAATGAATGTTGTCTGATGCGGGGGTATTTACTCTCAGACCAGTAGAGAGTTGATAATGTAATGAATGTTGTCTGATGCGGGGGTATTTACTCTCAGACCAGTAGAGAGTTGATAATGTAATGAATGTTGTCTGATGCGGGGGTACTTACTCTCAGACCAGTAGAGAGTTGATAATGTAATGAATGTTGTCTGATGCGGGGGTACTTACTCTCAGACCAGTAGAGAGTTGATAATGTAATGAATGTTGTCGGATGCGGGGGTATTTACTCTCAGACCAGTAGAGAGTTGATAATGTAATGAATGTTGTCGGATGCGGGGGTACTTACTCTCAGACCAGTTGCACCAGTAGGTCCCTTATCACCACCCTTGCCAGCCTCACCCTGGAGGGTGAAAGGGAAGAAGAGAGCATGGAAATGTCAGATGAACATCATGTTGATGTACAGACCATCATCAAGATAAGTACAACTCTTATTTTATCCTTCAATATCACTTCTTTTTTACTCTTTAGATCATAATCTGTCCATAGCGAAGTGCAACAAGACCCTAGCTGTCTCTCTCACGGTCCAATCTCATGCTATCAAGTCATCCTCTAGCAGATCTCCTTCCTGGTTTTACTTGCTGGTTCTACTTCCAGTTTCTACTTACTCCAGGTCCCTTGGGGCCGGGGAATCCGATGTTACCGGGCTGGCCTCTGGGTCCAGTTGGGCCAGGGGGACCAGTGCGGCCATCCAGACCAGCAGCACCCTGGAAGAGGAAACACACAAAACAACAGGGATCAGATATGACACACCACCACCAGGTGGGTGTTAACATTGGTGGTGGATGGGGTGGGTAACCGTACCACCAACACAATGTAAGTGCTTTAAACCAATCCATTGCCATGGCACCAGTTTTATTGTATACTTTTTTAAAAATGATGTAGAGCATTTGAAAGGATCAATATTGGAGATGACGTGTTTGATCACTTACAGATGGGCCTTCTTTGCCTGGGGGTCCACCCTGTCCAGAGTTTCCAGGGAGGCCCTATAAACAGACAGAACTTTAGTCATTCAGCATCACAGCTAGAGAACACATGTTATATTTGGTCCAGAGATTAGACAATCAGAGAATCCATTACACATCTGATACAAATATTTTGATTGACAGGTGTGTGTGACACTTACTCTGGCTCCAGTCAGACCAGACTCGCCAGCACGACCGGCATCACCAGGGGCTCCACGGATACCACCAGGGCCGGTGGCTCCACGAGCTCCGGGCATACCCTGTCAGAGAGAGGAGGAAGAGCAACCCATGAGTACAAAACAGTCACTAAATTAAAAGGTAAAAGTCCGTTTTTTTTCTGCCTTTGAACAATTGTCATCATGGTAAATCATATTTTTGGTAACTTACAATGGGACCACCTCTTCCCTCCAGACCAGGCAGACCACGAGTTCCAGCACCTCCCTACGACACACACAGAGAGAGACATTATTCAACCATAACCACTCATCTGCAACTTATATCAAACACACCACAAAATATTTCCCTAGCCTGGGTCTGGTAAACTGGGTCTGGGATAATATACTCACTCTAGCTCCACGCAGACCAGCGGGCCCGGTGGCACCAGCCTCTCCAGTTGAGCCTCTCTTGCCCTCCTCACCAGCGGGACCAGCGGCACCCTGGACACCAGAGTGACCCTGAAGGAGAAAGCAGAGACATTAGAGACTGCCACAAACACACACCATGTACTGACATAATGCTAGAGCATACCTATACTGCTAAATAGCAGTAGTATGGATACTCACAGGCTCTCCCTTAGCACCAGAATCTCCCTTTTGTCCAGAGGGTCCAGGGTCACCCTGCATTCAAAGAAACACAGAAACATGATCAAATCACTCAATATTCATACCGATTGTGTGAATAAAGTAAATGTTCTGTGAATAAAGTGAAGTGTTGTTGCATTGGTTTTTAGGTCCAGCGGTACTCACACCAAGGCCTCTAGCTCCAGTGGATCCTTGGGGGCCCTGGGGGCCGGGACCTCCTCTTGGGCCGGGGAAACCAGGGGCTCCAGCAACACCGGGGAGACCCTAGAACACACACACACACACAGAATGGAATAAATGATGAGTAAGGAGACAGCTGAAGGACCTACTGCATAAACATTACCTAATCACATTACCCAACATCCAATGGTTTCACTATAACAGTTACTTATGGCTAATATCACATGTATGTAATGTGGGAACAACTGAAATAAGTTCTGTACATCATGAATTCCAAAGCTAAAGTGATTCATTGTTGATGTTATTTGAGTGATATTTGCTGTTGTGCTACATTCATAACTCATCTCTGTACAAGTTCAAGGATCAAGTGAACAAGATTTTACATCTTGACCCTTGTCTGGCCCTAAATTACCATTGAACTGTCAATCTAGTCTACCCACAATGCAACTATGGCCAGAATACTTACAGCAGCTCCCTTGGCGCCGTTGATACCGTTGTTACCAGGGTTACCCTACAAGGAGAGGAGAAGGAAAGAGAGTGTTGCAGACAAGTGTGTGGAGGTGCCAAGACGACAAGAAACCATGATGTAAAATAATGACGCTACATACAGTACATCAGGAAAAGAGAACCAGAAAACAAGATAGAGCCTTCAATACGACATGTTTCACACTGTGAGAATGTTGTGGTTTATTGGTATCTGTGTATACTTACAACGGGACCGACGGGGCCAACAGCTCCATTGATACCGGGCTCTCCTCTGCCTCCCTGAGGTCCGGATGGGCCATTGGATCCAGCACCTCCAATCTCTCCCTGTAATGGAGTCACACCATCCAGTGGGCTGTTTTAGGATGCTATATAGATGTTGTATAGATGTTTTATGGTATATAAATCCTCATGGGAATACTATGTTTGGAATCAGTAGTTTGGTCAATGTGATTGGCCCCTTTACAGTAAACCAATCAGATTACCGGATAGTGATAACCAATTAGAGAGTTATGATGTTTTGGGTGTGGAGAAAGCTTCTTAGATGTGCCTTTACAGTTCCCAGAACTGTGAATCTGTGAATCTTCCTTGGTGTCCACACTAATAACGTCTATGATATTCTACAGATGACATTCTACAGGTGATGTTCCAAGGATGATATTACTAAGGATTGTGATAATGAAGAACTGCTCTGGAGATGACCATGATGACATCACACTTACCTTGGGGCCAGGGGCACCAGGGAAACCAGGGGGGCCAGCTGCTCCAAGAGGACCCTGTGAAACAGGAAATAGAGAGAGGACATAGTTAAATAGAGGTCAAGGGTTACAGTAAAGGGTGTTAGATGAAGCTACCCCTAGAAGCAGATGATTTAACTTCAGTTTTAGCATTTCCACCTGTAATGATTTAGGTTATGATTAGGGGAGGGATCAGATTTGGGCCTAAAGGCACAGTGACTTCTATCTGGCATTATATTACACAACAGAGGGGTCACATGTATGTGATCCATTAGGTTAAGGGGTCAGAGGTTATTGGGTCAAAGGGGGAGCCGGACTCACAGCAGGGCCGGCGGGTCCAGTGCTTCCATCAGCACCACGGGCACCAGCTGGTCCAGCAGGGCCGGCACGCCCTCTCTCACCATTCAGACCACGAGAACCCTGGGGGGAGGGTAAGAGAGAGAGAGAGAGAGAGAGAGAGAGAGAGAGAGAGAGAGAGAGAGAGAGAGAGAGAGAGAATGGTTAAGGACAAGTGCACTGGGATTTTGTAATGTGTCTGTATGTACTGAGAATGTGTTGTATATATGTATTCCTGGTTGTACAATTGATGTCCTCATCTCCACTGTGTGTGTCCTTTGCAATCAGCTATGTGAATGTCTTTTGAATGTGACAAATGGTAAAGAATCATTGTGAGGTACATTGCAGGTGACATGTTTCATTAGTGATACATGTACATTTGCCTTGCCTGGCACCTGACAACATGCTGATGCAGACATTTCCCTCTAGGGAACAATACGAGGGAAAAGACAAGGGTGACAAGGGTCGTGTGTGAACTTACAGCTGGTCCGGGGGTTCCGTTAGCTCCATGGGCACCTGTCTCACCCTATGTGAGAAGCAGAAGAACACGTATTCAGATGACAGGCACTCATAGGAGGTAGAAAGTTACGATGAGTTTGAACTCTGGGACATAGATTGGTAAGCATGAGGGTCCTAAAAAAATGTATTCTCTGAGATTTAGAAAAAATACGTAGTACTATGTATGTTAGTGGTTAAACAAGAACTGACCTTTGAGTAACTGCTATCAACGTAGAGTGATCAAGACTAAACGTGTGCTACTGTATGTGAAACTCACTTTACTTTTAGGTGTTACGGGGCCTGTTTCCTGGACCCAGATTAATCCTATATGTGGAATAAAAAGCGTTTCCTAGGTCCGGACTAGGCCTAATCTGTGTCTGGGAAACTAGCCCACAAAGTGATGGAGGAAGGTGTGGCTGCAACGTTACCTTAGCACCAGCGGTACCAGACTCTCCCTTGCGTCCATCCAGACCATTGTAACCCTGGAGCACAACGAGAACAGGTTAGCATCCTGAGACAATACACAACTATTATAGTCTAAAATCAATTAAAACTGTAAAATATGTATAACAAATGATATTTTGTCCCCCATATCATTCAGAGCATATTGATTAACTGGTGAGGGAGTTTGATGCAAAATAATGAGATCTCTGCTTCTTGCATTCTATTTGATATGGGATGCATTTTCGCTCAGCTTCATGGGATACAACTCCTCCTAACTTCCCATAATCACCACAGTTTTACCTTCATATCACAAGCTATTCCCTTCATAGTGCACTTGACTGGGGCCACATAGGTTAGAAGTAGTGCTCTAAATAGGGAATAGGGTGTCATTTGAAATGAGGGATATGTGTGCAAGAGGAAGCAGGTGGAGATGTGTGGGATACATCTTTTCAGAACATGACGGGGTCACATTCAGTGAGGTGCAATATTACAGAACATCCAGATAGAAATGTATTACGTAGAATAGACACGCTTCTCTGTCATGTGGAATAGGGAATCACATCAGCTCTATATAAGTCACCTCTATCTGTAACCTTCAGAGCATTGCACTCACCTGAAGGCGTTGGGAAGACATTAGGAGTGGCAGGGCCTAGCATGTATTTATGTAAATACTCACTCTGTGTCCCTTCATTCCAGGAAGTCCAGGAGTTCCGGGGAATCCACGAGCACCCTACAGAGGGAGAGAAGAGATTAGAAACTCTTTCTCTGCATATTTTAAGTGATAACACTTAGTGGGTTCATGCATATTTAGTGTCAAATGTATATTTAGTTAACAAATCTGTCAGCTCTGGACATTGCCCTTACCTGAGTTCCGGGGCCACCTCTGTCACCAGGCTTGCCAGGTCTGCCGTTGTTACCCTACAAGTGAACAGACAAGCTGCATTAGATGTGTATACTGTAGGTCCACTATCATGAAAGCATTTGTAGCATTTGTAGTCTGTAGATTTTCCACATTCACTTATCGCCCCAGTAGGCAAGTAGTGCCACAGTTAATTATTTCAAAAGTTAGACCAAAATAATGCAGATGATTTTAACTGTTTACTTACATCCTCACCAGGTTTGCCAGCGGATCCAGTGGGTCCACGAGCACCAATGGAGCCCTTGGATGAGAGAGAGGTCACAGGTCAGGGTTCAGAGTTAAGGTCACTTTCACATTCTAAGTTCTAGGTTCTAAGTTATAAATTGCCTTTCTGTGCAGTAGTGTCAATTAGTAAAAGGCTTGATGATTAGTTGACTAATGAAATTAGGTGTGCCAGTTTAGGTTAGAGTTTCATCTTACAGTCTGTCCGGGCTCTCCAGGCTCTCCAGCATGTCCTGTGAATCCTTGGGGTCCCTGTTGATGGGAAGACACATCAGTGAGCCATTTTGTCCAAATGAGACAGAAATAAAACAATGATATCAGTTAGGTGTAAGGAGCAGAACCAGGAGTCATTCCATCCTGACCATGTGGTCTGACCAGGTCACTTAGTCAAGAAGACCTTCTGGCCTTTGTGTTGAGTTTATATGAGAGAAAGACAACATTGAGTCCTTTGACATATTACATTAGTGAACTACTTACAGGGGATCCGGAAGGTCCGTTGGGTCCTCTAGGTCCCATTAAACCCTGAGGAGAGAAAGACAAAGCACATTCAAATCACATCAAACAAAAGCACCTACATCATTTCAATACTCTTCAATGAAAGTGCACATCCAATTTCCATATAAATATGTGTATGGGGGAATGCAATTGGAAATATGGCAACCCAAAAACGTTTGCATAAAATCGGGGAACGCATGCCTATAAAAATCGAGAAATGTATAAGGTCTTATCTGAAATGAAATGTATGAGATCTTATCTGAAATGAAATCTTAAAAGATTTGGGAGGAAGGGGAATACAATTCGAAGAGAATATAAGGGTAATTGGTTGCCCAATTAGTATTCTATTGGTAAACACTTAGCTATCTATGTATCTATTGGTAAACACTTAGCTATGAGAGGGGTCACAGCAACAGATAAAGAAATAACTGCAGTGCACCTATCATGTCCAGAGTTTGGTGTAATATTCTGGCAGCTGCTCCATGCAGGACGATGAAGAGGTTATGATCAGTGGCATAACAGTGCATGATCTACAATGATCTATTCCACAATGTTGTTTCTGGCTGAATTCCAATATAGACCCATAGGCACTGAGAAGATTGGGAATAGGTAGAAGCCTTACGGTTATAAATCTACCTTGCCCTCTCATAGGCCAGGTGGGATTTTCACAACATTACTTGCTTACATCCATCTTATCAGATCCACACAAGTGCCTAGGGACCAGGGGCTAGGCAAGGACTAGTGCCAAGGGAATATGCCTATGGGCTAAATAGGGACAGTGCCAGGGGCTGGTGCCTTGTAGGTGGGGGCTACAGGATAGTGCCAAGGGGTTAGGGGTGAGGGTTTAATTTGGGGTTAATTCATGGTCACCCTCTCCCTCTTGTATTTGGGGCCTCACCATTGGTCCAGGTCCGGGGTCACTGCCCTTTCCTCCATCAAACTGAGCAGCAAAGTTCTGGCAAAAGAAAAAAGGAACACAAATCATTAGCACACAAATTAACAAGGAATAAAAGCCATGTCTAGGTAATGATGATAATATACATGTATTGTGACAAATAATAATTGCATAGTAGTCATAAATTCCATTGGTTAATCCCAGATGTTCGGTTGAGGGCCTTGAGACATGAGTAGTAGTCCTTAGTGTCAAGCATGATGAACCACAATGAACAATTATTTTTGGTCTAAAACGAAAAAATCTCATAATATAAACTCACTGAACCTACAATCACCATGTCGTGTGTAATAACATGGTAGTAACTATGTAACAACAGCACTGGCAGCTATGTTTATGTTTTACTGTGCCACAGGGTCATTGTGGGGTCAAAGGGTCATAGGCCACAGGGTCAAAGGTCAACAGCGTATGAGTTCATCAGGGCATGAGGTCATGGGGTCAAGACTACCCAATTGAACCCATCCCTAGTGAGTAAGGCACACTTTGAACACTTAACATGGCTGATTTGAAAGAGGAACCAAGTGCCATGCCTGATAAACACACCAGAGCAGATGGGTGTTGTTGGGTGAAAAATGTCTGCCATCTTCTGAGGGAAAAATTACAGCTAGTGAAAAAATGGATGACATTTGAGTTACAGAACTGTCAGTCATTTAGAGAAAAGTAGTAGTGAGAAAATGAGGGTAATCTTCAGTTACAGATCTGTCAGATATTTTCAGAGTAACAGAACTGTCAGTCATTTAGAGAACAGTAGGGACATTTTTAGAGTAACAGAACTGTCAGTCATTTAGAGAAAAGTAGGGACATTTGTGGTAAAAATAATAATATATGTGAACTTACTCCTCCAAGTCCAGGGGGACCAGGGGGGCCGGCAACGCCGGGGAGTCCATCTTTACCATCTCTTCCATTAGGACCTTGGGGACCCTATCAGACAGAAAGAAATACTTACTATTAAAGAAAGTCTGAGCTAAAATACTTTATATTCTATACATATTTCTGTTGTTGTTGATGACTTTCTATTTCAGTTTTGTTTTCTGTTTTGCTTTCTGGTGTGATTGCACTGTCCTGCGACATACTGTAAGTGCTATACTCCTACACTATGGAGAAATGGGAAAACATATTACATAAGCTAAATTATTACACAATTTTTATGATTTACATAATGTATAATTTATTTAAAATCATATAAAATAATATGTAATTGCTAATATGTTCATATTATAGCTGGGTAAAAATACATCCAATAATATTGTTGTCAACATCGAGGATCTAGATCTCTGTGTCATGACAACAAGGGGTGTGGCCACACGGGGTAGCCCTCTCAGAAACTAAACAAGTGTAGTGACTTACAGACACATAACATACAATCTCTACACACCAATGGAAAATTACAATAATTATTGAACAAGGAAAATGTCAAAGCATTTTTAAAGTTCACACAAAACAGCTGGGTTTAATTTGCTTACCCTGTCACCTCGAGGCCCCTTAGCTCCTCTTGGGCCCTATGGTGGGAAAATATCTCAATCAGACAAACATACAAGACAGATGACTGAAATATATGTTTTAAAAGCTTATCAGTGCCTCTAGCAGAGCAGGTCATAGACCCTAATCTCAAATGAATGATTGCATCAATGTTGATACATTTATAGCATTTGAAGGTAGTATCACAATATGTGTCATAATGTGTACGTATGTGTACGTAATGTGTACATAAACTTGACCTTACGGTTTAAGGACAAGCATATCCACACATTAACTTTACTGTATGAGTCAACAATGCATGCTGACTAGGCCTCAACATTTGATCTTTGACCTTTGACCCTGAGCCACAAAGTTCAGATATGCCACACTTTTCTATACTAGTAAATGACACATAAGAACATGTTTGCTCACCTTGAGTCCCCCCTGGATAGAAAATAAGATAAATAAATATAAGATTTATTTATTCAGTCTTTTCCATCACATTTCTTATGTCATTCAACGTGTAGGCTATATCTACTATAGCTTTTTTCATCCCTCTTATTTGCCAACAAAGCATATTAGTTGCCAGTGTCAAAACATTATTGCATGCATACATGTATATTATAAAGCCACATGCTCGTGCAGATAACTACAACAAATATCAAACACATAACACCACATACAGATCTAATGTTATCTTATTCACAATTGCAGAGAGATGTTTAAAAGAGCACTATGGAGCTGGTTTAACTGGCTGAATGCCAAATCCAGATTGATGTTGGATGACAGTAGGCTATGCAGGTGGATAGGCCAATCAGTCAATCAATCAACCCTAATCTATCATAATCAATTCACCTTATAGATCCACTGCCCCTTTAAAACATCAGAATGCCAATATAACTTCTGAGATACAATATCCAGGTGAGCAATTTGTAGCAATCTCAACTATACCAGGCAATTCTGAACAGGCCAAACTTCCTTCATACTGTAAAAAATGTCTAAAATAAAGTTATCATAGTAGGAGTGCTGATCTAGGATCAGGTCCCCCCTGTCCACATAATGTATTTTGTTATGATTTAAAAGGATAAACTGATCCCAAGATCCATATTCACTAGGTCTCAGAGAAGTGCTGGCCTGGAATGTATCTGCAATGTTTAGCTTTCAAACCTCTTCATGATCCTATTAAAGGACATCTTGTGCCCAGTGGTCCCATGGGTAAAGCAGCACCAGCACGGGCGGTTTTAACTTTCACTGACACTAGCCCTGACCAATAGGACCCTCACCTATTCATTGGCAGAAAGTGAATAAAAAAGGGGTAGTCTAAAATGAAACTGTAACAGTCCGCTATAGTTGAGATCGCTCAAATTGTCAACAGAAGGATCTTTTCGCCGAATATCAGCTGGAATTTGGAACAGACAAGATGCAAAAGGTAAAATATCTTCTAAAAGCTGCTTGATAGATAATATCATGCACATGTACTAACCGCTGTGATGTTGCAATAATGAGGAAGAGGAGGAGGAGGAGAGGAGGAAGAGGAGGAGAGGGGAAAAAGGGATACTCAGTTAGAACATGATAACTTTAAGAAAAACAAATGACTGAAATTTGAAGTACAATCGTTTTTTTTGTAGCAGTCTACATTTTTATCCACTTTCTATGTTCCAACCATTTGTTCAATTCAAGTTGCCCTCTTCTTTTCCTTCAGAGCAAATTACTGTTATGAATTCTGTGGTTGTATAATATACACAGAACTGGATCTAATCAATGAAATGCAATGGAACTGATATTAGCCTATATCAAAATGTATGAATAAAGATTAACATTAGATGCATCTAAAATCCTATCTGACAAAATAAACAAAAAGTGAAAGTGATAGCGAAGCTGGCCACATACATGTGCTAATTCAGTTAGTCAACACATTTGGGTTTCAGGAGGCCTGAAGTTTTCTTTAGGGCCCATAGTACTGTAAGCATTGGCTCAATACACACACTGCTAATAAACTAGCTTCTACAGTTAAACAGCAGTTGTCTCTCAGGAATGTATCTAAAAACCATTAGAATCTTCTGCATTGTTCACAACATCCTACTGACTGTTCATTTCAGTGTGAATCGAACACTAGCTAACGAGAAAACAGTCAGGTGAACACAGGTCTGTACTGCCACATCCCATAAGGACAACAACTTGGCATTGTGGTGGAGAGACCAGAAAAAAGTATTGTGTTTTTAGGTGTGGATGCACAACTATAACTCAAGTGAGAAGTTGTTTTTTTTACAATACCTTAATTTTTAGGAGTTCAATTTGGTATAAATGACTAAGCCTCAGTGGTGTCCGCAATCTGATGTGGCATAACAACTGGTTATTTATTCTACATTTGGTCCTGCCCTGCTGATGATGGAGTGGCATTGCACCTCCTCTTAAATACTACGGTGTCAGGCCCTCACCACTAGGAGGCGCCTTTGGACACAAAAAATTAAATAATCATGGAAAATATTGTTTCAATTTATATTACTTGTAAATATAAATCAAATGTCATGTATTGCTTGAAACTAATGCATTATATTCTTATAATACTGATAATAACTTTTTTTTTAAACTAAATAGCCCTAGCCCTAACCCTAACTATGCAAAACCTTATCTTCCACAATGCCCAGAAAATAAGCCATAACATTGCACTAAGTCACTTCAATAATATGTATAAATAATTATGGGATCGAAAATCTATATTTTTGTAAAGATCTGTATGTATTTCTATAGAAAATAAATCGAAGAGGCTTGATGCCAATAAGGATCCTATTCAATATGACCACTAGGGGGCGGCCTTTCAATTCCCTATAATAAAAGTTCATTCCCTGGACTCCTGAAACAATATGTACAACGCCCCAAACTTTTAATACTAGGAGTTTACAGATAAATTCCATTTGTAGTCTAAATGTTGGTAGTTCCACTGTTCTAAAATCTATTAAAAAAAATCACTAAATTAACAACTTCCTTCAAGGCTGTTTTTTTTCTCATCAGGGCGTTTCTCTCTCTCTCTCTCTGAGACTAATCAAATTGACAATTGTATCCACGGAAGAATAATGAAGAATCCACCGAAATGACCAGGATCCGATCGGTTTTATACGGGATAGCCAGAGGGAAGCCCTCAAAAGAACTTTTAGCTGTCCTCGGGTTGATTTCCAAGTAAGTTCCAAATAAAAACCCAAGCATAAGAGTCCTCCCGAACTCTTAAAACGGGACCAAAAATCCTCGGTAAAAGACAAAAAGCAGATATCAAACTTACATTGGCATGATGCTAGCAATGAAGTTACTGCAAGCAGCAACAGAATCCGGTTATCCACAAAGCTGAGCATGTCTAAGCAGACATGCAGACTCCTTGTGCTGCTGTGCCCTGTTTTAACTACTTCAAGCAGGCATACAGTTGTGGTGACTAGAATAACTCCAAGCTTGGAAACCTACTGCCGTGATGCTAGAATAATAAAGACCAATCAGTCCTATTTATATGGCAGGAGGTTCCTTTGTCTGCGTGTCAAGAGTCAGCCCTCGGACCAATAGGAGAAGTGAAATCCTATGACTCCCATCCCATCCCAGCCCCAATAAGTCATGTGGTCCTTCATCTCCAGCCTTCCCTCAGAAACGTTGGCAATGCTTCGGCGATGATGACGAGTGCAACGGTTTAATTAGATCCATTCTTGAGGACGTGGACAATGTAGACGTTTTAAAAGGAGCAAGACCTGCATTTTTTCAGACTTCTTGTAAGGTGGTTCATCTCACTGGACGTGTAGTCGAGAGGGAAAGGGAAGTTCAGTCAGTGCGTCGCGGCTGAGTGAGGGCGCGTTGGGCATCCGACTGTCACCTTGTGCATTGCCCGGTTCGGGTCTGGTGCGTAATATGTCCAGTGGGGTGCGCGCAGGAATGCATGGGCATCGGGGCCTTGCATCTCTTTCAATAGGATTTAAAGAAGCAAATGCCATACAGGGAGAGGATGCAAGAGATGTTTCTTTCTTTATAACTCATTTCATGTCGAAGTGGTCTGTTTGTACTTCAAGTTGTACTTTACCGCGGATTTAGCTTATATTTGACTTATTTTCCACAAAAGCCGTCTGTAATTCACTTTATTTAATTAAATTATGTTTTGTTTATTATAATCACTATTTACTGTTTGCACAATAATTTAACTGACTTCACACACAGGCCTCTCCCTGCCTGACAACATGGTAAAGCTTCCCTAAATGGTCTAAATTACTCCTACCTAAAATAAAGCAATTTCATCTAATCCAAAAAGAAAATGTATGAATAGCATTTAGTTTCCAAACATTTGACATGTCTATCTGAGTGAATAAAATCCCATGTTCAATGACAGATCACCCCCCAAGCAACATTCATTACAGTAGAGTATATGAGTTTTGCTGCTATAAATTATAACACATCTGTTAATGAATTAATACATTATAACACAGGTGTTGGTGGATCCGGTTCTCAAAAGGTACTAAGCCCTGTATTTAGGAAGAGCCTGTGCATTGCTATGGAATGAAATGGAGGTAGTCGACAGCTTAGATGGGAGTATACAAAGGGCAGGTGAGAGGGATCTCATTTCAGATGGCCACATGACCAGACATGTCAGTAGTCACATTACTACCTCAATATTGCTATCTGTACCTCTCACAGTCACTTGGCCTCTTTAAGATTTAGCACATTAAAGATGTTGATATTATCTTACATTGAATAGTAAATACGTGGTTACTATAAAGACCGACATGTCCTTTCCACATCAAAGTTGTGAAAGTCTATATATGTATATCATTTATGGAAGCTGCATACCCTGTAAAGTAAAACAGACTTAGTTTAATGTAGTTTGGAAATAATCAAAAGTAGGCTATAAAGACTGTTCTCTCGGAGAAGAAGAGTGAATCACACATCACAGACACTCCAAAGACACATAGTCCTACAATACGACTTCATACGTCCCCTTAGAGAAATGAGGGAATACTTCGTATGGCTGTCGTGTTCAACTTCACCAGAGAGGAAAATGATTACAGTAACATCTATACAGATTCTCATATCAGAAATACTCATATGTTCTAACTTGATCTAACTAACCACAGTTGCCAACGGTTTGGCAGTTATATGTTTTACAAGTGTCGGCTCATATCCTGACTCTCTCTTGATGACATCCAACCTGATAATATTCCACTTGTATTTTCATGTGCTGGTTTATTCATTGTGTTCATGTATTGATTCATGCAGTTAAACCGTTATTCAACCAGAAGTCAAACAAGAACACAGTTATTTTTTCAACCAAGCAGATATAATTTACAAGATGCCCTATTTTCAATTAGGAATACCTCCTCTGATATCTGTGCTATGCCTAGTAAGCCCAGGCAGAGCTAACAATATAGGAAGATGTGGACCATGCACTGTAATGATGCCAACAGTCTTAAAACAGAGAAAATTAACTGGGTATGAGTGTTGGGGCCCTAATCTAGCTCGTGAAGTTGCCTAGTCTGCCTCAAAATGCCCGAAGCGCTGCTCTTCTTTTTCCGTGGGCCTCCTCCATTGGCCTCCCCTCTCCGCCCTGAGCAGTGCCAGAAAAAAATTAGTCATCACTGGAATAGCCAGACAACCCACACTCAACTCTCTCTCCCTGAGTGAAAGGAGAGATCAGAGAGAGGAGGGGAGAGTGCTGCTGGGATGAAATGTGTTGATGGCTGCACGCCCAATGCACTGCAGCTGAACATGGCTCATGTTCTCTGACTGAGACGCTGGAAATCTTGAACTACTTTGAGACCAGCCTGCATCCATGAATATGAAATGAAAGATGCTCCCTGCCTGCAAGACTCCAGTATCTTTTCATTATGACACATACAACAATGGTGGTTACGACTCTACCGCAGTTGACAACAATTACAGGTCTACGTGTAAAAACATTACTCCTCGTTTGAGTAGTACTTAGAACAAGAGTTCTGTTGATATCTATGTGTAATGTTTGACCCGTCTGAACATCAACAATCAACATCCAGTA
Organism: Oncorhynchus nerka; assembly: GCF_034236695.1. Classification (NCBI taxonomy): domain Eukaryota; kingdom Metazoa; phylum Chordata; class Actinopteri; order Salmoniformes; family Salmonidae; genus Oncorhynchus; species Oncorhynchus nerka. Next base: position 20,594,384 of record NC_088402.1, read on the forward strand.
GTGGAATCAAGAGATGCTCATAAAGGACTAAGTCAAGACCTAATGTACTGTATATGAGTCACCATAGGTGGTAATGCACCTTAACATTCATTTTCAACAATAGTGAAATTCGAATAGTGAGTCACCATGTCTTGATAGTTGTTCAGGCAAAAGTCTTTCTCAGAGGACTAGTGGATAAGACTTGTGTTCAAATACTATTTAAAATCATTTCAAATACCTTATCTGGGCTTTCCTGGCTTAATGGACCAATAGAATAGTCCCAAAATATTCAACCCCGCCCATCTGGCACATCCAGGCAGCCAAAGCAAACGCTGATTTTTTTTTTAGAGATTTGAAATAGAATTTGAATTCAGGTCTCTATTGGATAGTGGATAGTGGCTGTCTGGTCCAGCCTAAAGCAGTGGAATGTGAGGTATCCTAAGGGCCAGAGAGTTTATCACACAGTTGAAGATCTCCCCAGGACTCCCAACTGTTTCCCTTCAAACATTAATGCAACAATCAGTCATCACTCAACTATGTCCAGTCTGTGTTTGAGGAGTATGTGAAGATTTCTCTGACCCATGAAAACTAAACCTTGGGTTTAATTCCCGGGTGTGGTACATGTTGGTCACAGATGGGAATTGAATGTCCACAGTATAAATGATATATTTTAAAGTATAGATTTTGCCCTTTCATTTGAATGGGTGAAAAACTCCCTCTGATTTTCATTAGCACATAATTGATCACTTTAATGTGATTGATTAGCTAAAGAGTTCCAGGCTAAACTCCACATTCTCTCCTACTATAAGTTAACATAGAGAATTCCCTCATTCTATTATTCTTGCTGTCGGCCGTTTTGCTGAAACGTTTCTTTTTCTTTTCCAATGTTGCCTCCAACCTCTATCTCTGTGTCAGGCTTGCCAGAACTGCCTGTAGTCAGATTCCAGATGTTCTGTGTTCTGATTGGCTAGCATTCTCGTCTCACTGGCCCCTATCACGGTGTCTCATATTTCCCACAGATCCAGAAGCAGGCGCTGAGGATTATGGGATGGATGAATACCTCCAAGTCAGTGGTGTTTGTACACCTTCCAGCTGGGACACGAGAAAGAAGCTAGAGAAAATCTTATAAGACATGACTTTCATCAGTTTTAGATGATGTAGCTTGGATGCCAAGACTACAAAATATATTATACTCAAGGTACACATTGGACTCGTTGATATGCATCTACGAAAACAACCTGGTTAATTGGGTAGGAACATTTCTTCTGCAGCCTCAAACTTTCATTAGTAAAAGGAAACAAGGCATCAACCTATGATCTGTTTTAAAGCACATTCTGCTTGACAATGGATACAATAGTGTGTTTAGAAACACTCATATGTTTTCATACACACATAAGACATACTCACAATGTATGCCTGCAGGGGGCCTATTTAAGACTGCCAGTAGAGCTGATTCTTAGTTCCTGAACCTGACTGTGTTGTTAGAGTGAATATTTAGCCTGGGGTATCCCCTGTATACTCCTTCCTCTAAGCACTGGGGCTGACACTCATTGACACACCCTAAGGAGGCATGCCTAATGAACCCATGAACCATTCTCCGCTGCTCAGCTGCTCCTCTCTCAGACATATAGGAAGGGAGGGGCTGGGTGGGGTATCTTGTTACCTTCCACAGGTAACAAAAACACAGTTTAACTGGTGTGTTAAAGACAGGCTACACTTTTAGAAAAAATAGTTCCAAAAGGTTCCATATGAGAACCCTTTTTGGTTCCAGATGGAACCCTTTTTGGATCCAGGCGGAGCTCTTTTGTGTTCCATGTAGAACCCTCTGGGGAAAGGGTTTATCATGGAACCCTCTATTTCTTCTGGCAGCACCTTTTTGGCAGTACTTGGATGCACTGTAGAATGCATGACATTTCAACAAGATGCAACTTTAGGTACTTAAGTCTACTATATTATCAGTTATACTGTACCATTTTGTAAAAATGATTTGTTGCCTTTGCCCAAGATAGACCAAAAGTCATTAATAGATGATCAGCTGTACAATATTCATTCATTTGATATCCGTTCAGTAAGGTAGGTCCTCTGATAACGTACCTACTGTACTGTAGGAGGTTGCTGGCACATGCACCATCAAACAGTGTGTCAAAGAATTCAACGCTTTAGACCAACAGGCCTGAGCGCATATCAGAATGCTGGGGCCACTGGAATTCTGTTCCCAGCTCTACCAACATAGACCAGGAAGGAAGGAACCAGGGTTAAAAACTAGTTTAAAAAAACGCCACACATTTTAAAGAGCGCTCATTTACTTTATACGCTTCAAATTATACAACTCTAAGTCCATAAGTGGCCTCTTCTACCTCCCCAATTCTCTCTCTCTCTCTCTCTCCTCTCTCCCTCCCCCTCTCTTTCTCCCTCTCCCTCTCCCTCTCTCTCTCTCTCTCTCTCTCTCTCTCTCTCTCTCTCTCTCCTCTCCCTCCCCCTCTCTTTCTCCCCCCCTCTCTCTCTCTCTCTCTCTCTCTCTCTCTCTCTCTCTCTCCCTCCCCCTCTCTCCCCTCTCTTTCTCCCTCTCCCTCTCTCTGCTGCTTGTGGCTACCACATCTGCAGGCTGTTCCAGTGGAACATATTTCTCTAAAATGCTTCAGAGCGCTGTTTCTAAGTGGGTGGGGGGTTGGGGTTATTGAGGAGTTATTACCGTAGGATGAGGTGGGGGTAGGGCCTGTGAGTATAAAAATTAGTCAACATACATAAACATGGGTGAGAGCGGACTGGGAACACTTGATTGTCCCGTTGGAGGCTCAGAACACAGTTGTTTTTCCTCCCCAATGTTAAAAGGGCTCTCAGATCCCTGCAGCTGTCGGAAGCTCACAGTCAAAGAAAATCGTTCACTTTTGATTGGGCAAAATACCACCCAGGGTAACCAATGGTGATCCAACGACAAAATGCTAACTATCCCTATCCCTATCCCTGTCTGTGAGAGTTGAATTTTAGTGAGAGAACGTGTGTGTCGTGAAAGAAAATCAAAGTTGGGAACCACCCTTGGTTCTGCCTAACACATAGTTATCTTCCTCTGAGTCCACATGACTCATGGTCTGGTCAGCAAAGGCATAATAAACGTGACAGAAATATCCCCACACAATGTCACTGGAGTCCAGAGCAACAGGCAAATTGGTGGATAGCTCTGTCTGTGGTTTCAGAGAGAAAACCTGCAACGCATAATGGGATTGTCCAATAAGAGATACATTTATAAAAGTCTAGCGGTCATGAACAAATACAAAAAGGGCGTCTCAGTTCAAGTTCAAAGACTGTCAATGATTTTACAAGGGTTCAAAGTCTTACTATTGTCTTGCTGTGCATCCACAGACATGAAGTTCACATACTCTTTGGATATAAGGGTAGTTGGGGAAAGTTTGCTTGGATTGTTCCCGCACTAGATAGAATGTTACAATTTTATCAATCCAAATTCTTACAGGATGTGAGAATGTCTAAGTCAAAATGTCACGTTCGTCGTATTGATGAGACCAAGGCGCAGCGTAATATGAATACATTCTTCTTTATTAAACGAAGAACACTAAACAAACTAACAGAATAACGCCACGAACGTGAAGCTATAACACGAGTGCTGACATGCAATTACACATAGACAATAACAAAAAATAAATAAATGGAAATGGCACCTAAATAGGATCCCCAATCAGAGACAACAATAAACAGCTGCCTCTGATTGGGAACCAATTCAGGCTACCATAGACCTACATTTACCTAGATATACCAAAACCCAATAGATGTACAAAAACCCTAGACAAGACAAAATCACACATACCACCCTCGTCACACCCTGACCTAACCAAAATAATAAAGAAAACAAAGATAACTAAGGTCAGGGCGTGACACAAAAACATAAATTAGCATGTCAGTCTCACTTATAGCCTCAGCCAGATTGCTCAAGATTCACTTTGAAATTGGACTACCTTCTATGTCTCGAGGACTTTGGGAGATGCCTTCAAAACCGGCCACTAGGGGAAACATTGAGCGCTATTACCATCAAGTACGCTTTGGTTTAGCTAGGGCTTTGTGGATGGGGGGGGGGACATGGGGTGGTTGGTGGAGCCAGGGTTTGAACCAGAGCCAACTCCCCGTACTCACCGTGGGGAGCGTGTGACCGGTCAGGCACCATGTTTTGCGGTGATACGCACTGTCTCCAGTGCGCATCCACAGCCCGGTGCGTTCTGTGCCAGCTCCCCGCACTTGCCGTGCGAAGGTGGTCCTTTGTCCAGGACGCGTTGTGCCAACTCTACGCTCCAGACCTCCAGTGCACCTTCACGGCCCAGCATATTCTGCGCCGGCCATACGTACTGTGCCTCCAGTGCGCCTTCACAGCCCAGTGCGTCCTGTGCTAGCTCCCCGCACTTGCTGTGCGAGGGTGGTCATTTGTCCAGGACGTGTTTTGCCAGCTCTATGCTCCAGACCTCCAGTGCGCCTCCACGGTCCAGTATATCCTGTGCCAGCTCCATGTACCCGGCCTCCAGTGCGTGTCTCCAGCCTGGTACGTCCTGTGCCAGCTCCACGCACAAAGCCTCCAGTGATGATCCATGGCACGTAGCCTCCAGTGATGATCCATGGCCCGGAGCCTCTAATGGTGATCCATGGCCCGGAGCCTACAGTGATGATCCATGGCACGAAGCTTCCAGTGATGATCCATGGCCCGGAGCCTCCAGTGCTAATCCACGGCCCGGAGCCTCTAATGATGATCCATGGCGCGGAGCCTCTAATGGTGATCCATGGCCCGGAGCCTACAGTGATGATCCATGGCACGAAGCTTCCAGTGATGATCCATGGCCCGGAGCCTCCAGTGCTAATCCACGGTCCGGAGCCTCTAATGATGATCCATGGCCCGGAGCCTCCAGTGATGATCCACGGCCTGGGGCCTCTAATGATGATCCATGGCGCGGAGCCTCTAATGATGATCCATGGCCCGGAGCCTCCAGTGATGATCCACGGCCCGGGGCCTCTAATGATGATCCATGGCCCGGAGCCTCTAGTGATGATCTATGGCCCAGAGCCTACAGTGGTGATCCATGGCACAGAGCCTCCAGTGAGGGTGTCCAGTGCTGATCCATGGCGCGGAGCCTCTAATGATGATCCATGGCCCGGAGCCTCCAGTGCTAATCCACGGTCCGGAGCCTCTAATGATGATCCATGGCCCGGAGCCTCCAGTGATGATCCACGGCCCGGGGCCTCTAATGATGATCCATGGCGCGGAGCCTCTAATGATGATCCATGGCCCGGAGCCTCCAGTGATGATCCACGGCCCGGGGCCTCTAATGATGATCCATGGCCCGGAGCCTCCAGTGATGATCCACGGCCCGGGGCCTCTAATGATGATCCATGGCGCGGAGCCTCTAATGATGATCCATGGCCCGGAGCCTCCAGTGATGATCCACGGCCCGGGGCCTCTAATGATGATCCATGGCCCGGAGCCTCTAGTGATGATCTATGGCCCAGAGCCTACAGTGGTGATCCATGGCACAGAGCCTCCAGTGAGGGTGTCCAGTGTTGATCCATGGCGCGGAGCCTCTAATGATGATCCATGGCCCGGAGCCTCCAGTGCTAATCCACGGTCCGGAGCCTCTAATGATGATCCATGGCCCGGAGCCTCCAGTGATGATCCACGGCCCGGGGCCTCTAATGATGATCCATGGCGCGGAGCCTCTAATGATGATCCATGGCCCGGAGCCTCCAGTGATGATCCACGGCCCGGGGCCTCTAATGATGATCCATGGCCCGGAGCCTCTAGTGATGATCTATGGCCCAGAGCCTACAGTGGTGATCCATGGCACAGAGCCTCTAGTGAGGGTGTCCAGTGATGATCCACGGCCCGGGGCCTCTAATGATGATCCATGGCCCGGAGCCTCCAGTGCTAATCCACGGTCCGGAGCCTCTAATGATGATCCATGGCCCGGAGCCTCCAGTGATGATCCACGGCCCGGGGCCTCTAATGATGATCCATGGCGCGGAGCCTCTAATGATGATCCATGGCCCGGAGCCTCCAGTGATGATCCACGGCCCGGGGCCTCTAATGATGATCCATGGCCCGGAGCCTCTAGTGATGATCTATGGCCCAGAGCCTACAGTGGTGATCCATGGCACAGAGCCTCCAGTGAGGGTGTCCAGTGCTGATCCATGGCGCGGAGCCTCTAATGATGATCCATGGCCCGGAGCCTCTAATGGTGATCCATGGCCCGGAGTCTACAGTGATGATCCATGGCACGAAGCTTCCAGTGATGATCCATGGCCCGGAGCCTCCAGTGCTAATCCACGGTCCGGAGCCTCTAATGATGATCCATGGCCCGGAGCCTCCAGTGATGATCCACGGCCCGGGGCCTCTAATGATGATCCATGGCCCGGAGCCTCTAGTGATGATCCATGGCCCGGAGCCTCTAGTGATGATCTATGGCCCAGAGCCTACAGTGGTGATCCATGGCACAGAGCCTCCAGTGAGGGTGTCCAGTGCTGATCCATGGCGCGGAGCCTCTAATGATGATCCATGGCCCGGAGCCTCTAGTGATGATCCATGGCGCGGAGCCTACAGTGGTGATCCATGGCCCGGAGCCTCTAGTGATGATCCATGGCCCGGAGCCTCTAGTGATGATCCATGGCCCAGAGCCTACAGTGGTGATCCATGGCACAAAGCCTCCAGTTAGGGTGCCCAGTGATGATCCATGGCCCGGAGCCTCTAGTGATGATCCATGGCCCAGAGCCTACAGTGGTGATCCATGGCACAGAGCCTCCAGTGAGGGTGCCCTGTCCGGAGCCTCCAGTGAGAGTTCCCAGTCCGGAGCCTCCAGCGATGGTTCTCAGTCTGGATCCATCTGCGACGATCTACGGTCCGGAGTCCCCGGCGACAATCTACGGTCCGGAGTCCCCGGCGACGATCCACGGTTCGATTCCTCCGGAGCCTCTAATGATGATCCATGGCCCGGAGCCTCCAGTGATGATCCACGGCCCGGGGCCTCTAATGATGATCCATGGCGCGGAGCCTCTAATGATGATCCATGGCCCGGAGCCTCCAGTGATGATCCACGGCCCGGGGCCTCTAATGATGATCCATGGCCCGGAGCCTCTAGTGATGATCTATGGCCCAGAGCCTACAGTGGTGATCCATGGCACAGAGCCTCTAGTGAGGGTGTCCAGTGATGATCCACGGCCCTGGGCCTCTAATGATGATCCATGGCCCGGAGCCTCTAGTGATGATCTATGGCCCAGAGCCTACAGTGGTGATCCATGGCACAGAGCCTCCAGTGAGGGTGTCCAGTGCTGATCCATGGCGCGGAGCCTCTAATGATGATCCATGGCCCGGAGCCTCCAGTGCTAATCCACGGTCCGGAGCCTCTAATGATGATCCATGGCCCGGAGCCTCCAGTGATGATCCACGGCCCGGGGCCTCTAATGATGATCCATGGCGCGGAGCCTCTAATGATGATCCATGGCCCGGAGCCTCCAGTGATGATCCACGGCCCGGGGCCTCTAATGATGATCCATGGCCCGGAGCCTCTAGTGATGATCTATGGCCCAGAGCCTACAGTGGTGATCCATGGCACAGAGCCTCCAGTGAGGGTGTCCAGTGCTGATCCATGGCGCGGAGCCTCTAATGATGATCCATGGCCCGGAGCCTCTAATGGTGATCCATGGCCCGGAGTCTACAGTGATGATCCATGGCACGAAGCTTCCAGTGATGATCCATGGCCCGGAGCCTCCAGTGCTAATCCACGGTCCGGAGCCTCTAATGATGATCCATGGCCCGGAGCCTCCAGTGATGATCCACGGCCCGGGGCCTCTAATGATGATCCATGGCCCGGAGCCTCTAGTGATGATCCATGGCCCGGAGCCTCTAGTGATGATCTATGGCCCAGAGCCTACAGTGGTGATCCATGGCACAGAGCCTCCAGTGAGGGTGTCCAGTGCTGATCCATGGCGCGGAGCCTCTAATGATGATCCATGGCCCGGAGCCTCTAGTGATGATCCATGGCGCGGAGCCTACAGTGGTGATCCATGGCCCGGAGCCTCTAGTGATGATCCATGGCCCGGAGCCTCTAGTGATGATCCATGGCCCAGAGCCTACAGTGGTGATCCATGGCACAAAGCCTCCAGTTAGGGTGCCCAGTGATGATCCATGGCCCGGAGCCTCTAGTGATGATCCATGGCCCAGAGCCTACAGTGGTGATCCATGGCACAGAGCCTCCAGTGAGGGTGCCCTGTCCGGAGCCTCCAGTGAGAGTTCCCAGTCCGGAGCCTCCAGCGATGGTTCTCAGTCTGGATCCATCTGCGACGATCTACGGTCCGGAGTCCCCGGCGACAATCTACGGTCCGGAGTCCCCGGCGACGATCCACGGTTCGATTCCTCCGGCGATGATTCACGGTCCGGAGCTTCCAGCGACGATCCCTGCACCAGAGGCACCACGAAGTTGGCGGAGCCACGAGCGGAGCGGGGTCTGCGTCCCGCACCGGAGCCGCCACCGAGGATAGATGCCCACCCGGACCCTCCCCCATAGGTTCAGGTTTGCGGCCGGAGTCCGCACCTTTTGGGGGGGGGGGGGGGGGTACTGTCACACCCTGACCTTAGAGATCATTTTATTTCTCTATTTGGTTAGGTCAGGGTGTGACTAGGGTGGGTAATCTATGTTTTCCATGTAAAAAACGTCTGGATCCTATGTCAAATTGGTTAAACCGTGAGATCTTGTTGGCTTACCATTTAAGTTGCAGTTTAAGTTCATGTCAATGATACAGTTTAAGTTCATAGAAAAGTTGATGTAAAACGTTGCTGCCTGAAACAAATTGCTACTTTTACCTTCATATAGGCTACACTAAAAATAATCTCAAACAATTCTACCAGTTGTTGTCTCCCATTAATTACTACACGCATGATATAGCCAGCTGGCAGAGAGGAAATCACATTTGGATATGGAATATAGTTATTTCATCTGGAAGATATTAAATAATTATTGGAGGAATACTGGCAATTCGGAGAATATTAGGAGTCTGTTCATGAGTCAATTTATAATGGATGGTCAAATGAATGTAGGTTACAGTAGGATATGCTTACTGTACATAGGCCTCGGTATGGAATAGGTGTGTGTCTGCAGTACCATGAAAGGGTTAAGTCAAGCCAAGGCCGTGTGAGAGAAGTCGAACGCTGACATTTTTTCCATATTACGGCACACATGAGGAACAGATTTAAGTGAGTCCAGCTGTCTGGAGCGTCTCTCTGAAAGCGTCTCAAATGGCACCCTATTCACTATGTAGTGCATTACTTTTGACCAGGACCCATAGCACTACATAGGGTGCCATTTGGATCACGGACTCTCTCACTGGCAATAGGGGGCAAGAAACACATTGACTGAAAGGCAGTCTGAACTGGGCTGGAAGACACAGGAGAGAGAAGAGACAATGCGCTCTATCCCTAACCAGCTTTTATGAAAAATAATCTAGAGCTGAAAAGATAAGCCCAATAGACATAGAAGAGTAGAGTAAAGTAGATGGTTGTAAATGAGTGACTAATACTGTATTGAACTCCATAAACTTGCTAAATTACATCCATTTGTGATCCAATATTATGTGGGCGGTAGTGATAGCTGGTGAGGTTGTTAAGGGGGTTAGGATGAGTCATAAGGGCCTGTTCTCATTGGTTGTGTCACAGCAACTGTGCTGTCTTTTATAAAAGGTAGAAGGGAGGTTGCCATCAGGCTCCGCCTTCTTCGTCTGTACGCAAAACATCATGAGAGGGAAAGATGGCATCATCATTAATATTAATGTTGATGGGAATCTGAGAACCTGCTCTTTGCCTCCTCATATTCATTCTCTTTGATAACTCCTCCCCCTTTAAGTGGTTGCCTTGGTTTCTCCGCTCTCTTTTCATGTGTCTGGAATGTGTGTCTGTTCATTGGCTCACTTTTCATGGAGTTGAAGTGTTTTCCCCTCTATTTTTTACAATATGGAAAATGTTGTTGCCGTCTCAGCGACACATACCACAATAATATCCTTTCCTCAACTTCAACTATAACTGCAGTGCTGCTGACCCTTTAGGGAAAGACTCAGCCTTTAGGGAAAGGGGGGTATCTAGTCAGTTGTCCAACTGAATGTATCTTCTGCACAGGCACCTCTGATTCAGAGGGGTTGGGTTAAATGCAGAAGACACATTTCAGTTGCCATAATTGAAATCCACGTCTTCACCACTCTGGGAACAGTGGCTTAATTGCCTTGCTCAGGGGCAGGACACCAAATGTTTACCTTGTCAGCTCAGGGAATCGGTCTAGCAACCTTCCTGTTACTGGCCCAGCGCTCTAACCACTAGGCTACCTGCTGTCCCATATTTACTTCATACAATGTTGGAATATGGTGAAAATGTACCTTCATGAAAAAAATAGAAAGCAGAGGGGTGTCTCAGGATCATCCCCTTTCAAAGTCTAATCTTTTCTCACTCCTCAACACACACTCACACACACGCAAGCATGCACACGCAAACACACCAAATCTGCTCCCCACCCCCACAGAGGGTCTCTTCTCTTCTCTGTAAACAGCTGGAGAGGATGGGTCACCGTCAGGAGTTATGGAGGGGAGGTCAGAGATGAGAAAAAACAACAACAAGAAACCCCTGCATCAGCTCATGTTCCGTCACCCTTCTGTAACTTCCTGTTCACAACTGAAGGGTTCGTGGAGACCCTAAAATAAACTCCCTCATCTTGTGCTTTCTTCCTGCCTCTCTCTCTCTCTCTCTCTCTATTTCCCCCTCTTTCTTTTTCTCTCTCTCTTTCTCTTGGTTGAGCAACCAATCCCATCTAGAGTAAATTCTTCCTTTTCACTCAGATGTCATTTAATCAATTGTCCCACAGTCCAACAGCATGTCAAACGTTGCATGCATAATTAATGGACTCAGAGAAGAAACTCTATTGTCTGTTGCGATCTGATTTCATTGGAATGGACCGGAGAACATCACCCTTCACTCCTATTCTACCAAAGGAAACATTATAGAAAAGTCAAGTATAATTTGTGGCTTAGACTGGAAAGACCACAGTTGAGAGAATTCTACTTCTTTTCCACCAGCTCCATCTGAAAGTGCTGAGAGTGATATCCAACATCACCACAAATTCACCAATTTATCCAATTAAAGGAATTCAGACATAGATTTGTTTGAACACAATCTATCTTATATGTATATTTTCAAACTATTATTAATGTTAAGAATCCCAGGTTTCCTGTTGCAGTCTGTGTGTATCCCTCCCCGAGGGGTGAGGATCCAGCCTCCTGCTGTATCCACCTACGTCCCAGGAAGAAAATGACTCTTCCAGGCCTCTCTCTCTGTGTGAGTAGTTTTACAGACGTAGATGGGGGGAAAGAAAACGACTCCTCCAGGCCTCTCTCTCTGTGTGAGTAGTTTTACAGACGTAGATGGGGGGAAAGAAAACGACTCCTCCAGGCCTCTCTCTCTCTGTATGAGTAGTTTTACAGACGTAGATGGGGGGAAAGAAAACGACTCCTCCAGGCCTCTCTCTCTCTGTGTGAGTAGTTTTACAGACGTAGATGGGGGGAAAGAAAATGACTCCTCCAGGCCTCTCTCTCTCTGTGTGAGTAGTTTTACAGACGTAGATGGGGGGAAAGAAAACGACTCCTCCAGGCCTCTCTCTCTCTGTGTGAGTAGTTTTACAGACGTAGATGGGGGAAAGAAAATGGCCTCTCAAGAATGAGACATATGAAAGACCCCTGGTAGTACCACTCACTCTGGAACAGGCACAGGTGTTTTGGGAAACCCAGGTCTGTACTGATTGTATGACAAATTGTTGTTATATTACTATGACATATGGAGTGTAGTTGGGTTAAGTTAACCATCTTGTTACGAATCCCTTTTGGCCCGACAGTCTAGGGGGGATGGTAATGAGACCCGTAACATAACTCATGCAAATTATTATTGTGACAAAGTAAAAGTGTGCACGAAATAACCACGACAACAGAAATCTACCGTCAAACTCTAGGTTTATTTATAAACACACGGTAATGGGGGGAGCAGGAAACGGGGCTGAGCTGGACCCAAGGAAAGAAACAATAAGTATTCAAAAACACCCCTAAGCTAGACTAGCCTACTTTAACAACAGCTAACTAACTAACCAAAAATACAGTGGGTGGTCCGCCCAGTTCTAACTAGTGTATTTAACAAAGTTCACCTACGGGTAGTGTATGCCCATGGGCGACTTGTCTTAGTTTCCCCCTTTTCCCACGCAACAAGCAAACACCATAACCAAAAACAATACTCACAGGTGATGACAAAGTGCTATGGAGGTGTTTAAACAAAAGAGAGGTTAAGACACAAAGCGAGAGTGAAACACAGAGACCTACAGACATGGCATTTACAGACATGGCATTTACAGAGAGATTGAGCTAGAGATTGAGCTAGAGATTGCTCCAGAGCAAACAAATGATGGGGTTTTTAAACCATGGGGAAGGAACTGTGATAGGGTAGGAAATAGGAGGAGGTGTGTCTTCTGATTGATGATTGATTGTTGACTGATTGGGGAGTGATGGTTTTCACCTGTGAGGGGAGAAGGAGAGAAAAGAAACACACACAGGATACACACACACACAGGATAACTGTATCCGTAACACTCCCACCCTTAAAGAAGCAACCCTAAGGATTGCGACCACAGTATTACAATGAATACTCACAACAATAACAAAGTCAACCTTGCCAAAACATACAACAATCATTACACACGAGACAAAGCATCTGCCAACACATTATCAGAACCCTTTTTGTGGCGGATCTCCAAATTATAATTTTGTACAATCAGCGCCCAACGCATAAGGCGCTGGTTCTGGTTGTACATTCGGTGGAGAAAAACTAAGGGGTTATGGTCAGTATATACAATCACGGGTAGGGCACTGGAACCAATATATACTTCAAAGTATTGCAGAGCCAACAACAAAGCAAGAGCTTCTTGTTCTATTGTCGCATAGTTTGTTTGACATTTATTAAATTTACGTGAAAAATAACAAACGGGATGATCCACTCCACTCTTGTCCTGCTGCAGTAGAACAGCACCAGCACCTCTGGCACTAGCATCTACCTCAAGTTTGAACGGTTGTTCAAAATCTGGAGCAGCAAGTACAGGTGTACTACATAAGAGTGCTTTCGCTGATTCAAAAGCTCTCTTACAATCAGGGGACCACACAAATGATCTAGCTGGACTAAGCAAATCGGTCAATGGAGCAACTACCGCAGAGAAATTTTTACAGAAGCTACGGTAGTAGCCAACCATCCCTAAAAAGCGGCGTAGCTCTCGTCTGGTGGTAGGTGCAGGGAATGCAGTTATAGCCAAGACCTTGGCACCAACAGGGCGCACCTGTCCATGGCCAACCTCTTTACCGAGATAGGTAACAGTAGCCTTCCCAAACTCGCACTTTGCCAAGTTCAGGGTTAGAGAAGCAGCTGCCAACTGTTCACATACTACCCTTAGAGAGTCAACATGATCTGACCACTCAGACGAATAAATCACTAGGTCATCAAGGTATGCACTACAATTAGGAACGCCAGCTAATACGGAGTTAACCAGTCGTTGGAAAGTGGCTGGTGCATTTCGCATCCCAAAAGCCATGACTGAGTACTGTAGGAAGTTGTCTGGGGTCACAAAGGCAGAAATCTCAGAAGCACGTGAAGTTAACGGAACCTGCCAGTAACCTTTTAAGAGGTCTAATTTGGTTACATACTTAGCAGCACCAATAGTGTCGATACAGTCGTCCAGTCGGGGTAACGGGAACGAATCTGGCATTGTGACAGAATTTACGTTTCGATAATCCGTACATAACCTGGACGTACCATCAGGTTTAGGAACCAGAATGCAAGGAGAACTCCAAGGGCTTGAACTTGGTTTAGCCAGGTCATTCTCCAACAAATATTTCACCTCATCCCTCATTATCTTCCTCTTGGAAGCGTTGATACGATATGGGTGTTGCTTGATAGGTGTAGCATTTCCAACATTAATGTCATGTTCCAACACGTTTGTGCGAGTAGGAACGTCATTAAAGAGACATGGAAAACTGTGTAGTAGCCTCACAATATCATTGGCCTGTCCATCCGTTAAATGAACGAGACCGGATTGGATAGACAGCAGCATTTCTGAGTTGGGCAATCTAACACATTGCTGCTGAGTATTGCGCAACTCCAAGCCATCAACATCATCAATATGACAGTCCACTATCATAGCAGTAGTAGCAGAGGAGACAGCAGTACCTTCCTCTGTTTTTGAACTCTCTAACTGTGTGATGGGTCGGGTGTGGTAAGCTTTCAACATGTTAATGTGACACACACGAGATTGGCGTTGTCTATCAGGAGTTTGAAGCACATAGTCAGTTTCACTTATTTTCTTTTCAATTAAATAAGGACCCGAGAAACGAGCTGACAGTGAAGATCCTGGAACAGGTAATAACACCAGTACTTGGTCACCTGGCTGTAGTGGACGAGAAACAGCCTCTTTATCATAGTGTCTTTTCATGCTCCTCTGTGAGGAAGACAGAGCTTCCTTTGCGAGAGCACAAGCTTGGTGTAGGCGCTCACGAAAGCGACTAACGTAGTCCAACACATTCTCATCTCTGGTACACAACTCTTGGGACAAGAACTGTTCTTTAAGGACTTTCATTGGTCCTCTCACTGTGTGACCAAACACCAGTTCAGCCGGGCTGAAACCTAGGGACTCCTGCACAGTTTCACGAGCAGCAAACAAAACTAGAGGAACTCCCTCATCCCAATCTTTCTCAGATTCCAAACAATATTTACGTAGCATAGACTTCAGTGTCTGATGCCATCTTTCAAGTGCACCCTGAGACTCTGGGTGATAGGCGCTTGACACACGGTGCGTAATTGTCAAGGATTTTAACACCTGCCTGAAGAGCTTGGATAGGAAATTGGTTCCTTGATCGCTTTGTACCACCCTAGGTAACCCGAATGTCGTGAAGAATTTTATTAAGGCTTTACTCACTACCGGGGCTGTAATCCTTCTCAGAGGAATGGCCTCGGGGTATCTTGTAGCCATACACATTATCGTTAACAAAAACTGGTTACCCGATTTTGTCTTCGGTAACGGTCCGACACAATCAACCACCACATGCTCGAATGGTTCACCTATGACAGGTATGGGACAAAGAGGAGCGGGAGGAATAACCTGATTTGGTTTTCCTGTTATATGACATGTGTGGCATGTCCGACAGAACTGAGCCACATCTTGTTTTAAACCCGGCCAAAAGAAATGTCGAAGGTTCCGATCATAAGTTTTTGTGATTCCTAAATGACCAGACCACTGGTGATCATGAGCAAGGGATAACACATTTTGTCGAAAGGCTGTAGGAATCACTATTTGGTAAACAGCATTCCAATCTCCATCCGCGTCAACATGGGATTTCCATTTACGCATGAGGAGATTACCATCAATGAAGTAAGCCACGTTCTTCTTCTTCACATCTTCCAATGAGACAACACTAGAAAAAAATTTAGCAAGCTTGTTGTCAACCTTTTGGTTAGCAATCAGCTGCTCACGAGTGACTGGTAACTGTATTGCATCAGCAATAAGTTCAACGTTCTTTGATTCTTTCCTGGGCTGTTTGTCAGAGGTGATCAGCTTCTCGGAGGTATCACACAATCCATCTTCTTGATCAACCTCTTTGAACAGAACAGTGTTCGACAAATCTATCACGTCACCCTCTTGTAGTGCCTGAGCACGAGTGACAGCACAAGCGGGGAACACATGTGGATAACTCTGTGCCAGCTCATTAGAGAGAGAGTGGTCACTTTTATCCATTACTTCCAATACGGGTACTACCTTTCCTCCGGCAATATCGTTACCCATTATAAAGGTCACACCTTTCACTGGCAACATAGGGCGTACCCCCCACTCTGAATATTCCACTGATTAACTCAGAGTGTACTTTCACAAAGTGCAATGTCACTGGGACAAAACCCATTTCAATACCCTGCACTAACACACTGGAACCACAGTATGTATCGTCAGATAAGGACAACACATCTGACAATATAAATGACTGCGCCGCACCAGTATCTCTAAGGATTTTAACAGGTCGTTGAGACGCTTCGTCATTCGTTAGGGACACAAACCCCTCGAAAATGAATGGTTCATAACTGCGGTCGGGGATTGAGACTTTCAAACTACAGTTACCCTGAGGCACCTGTTTTGTTGCCGACCTCTTAACCGTACGAATTAGAGCAACACCTGTTGGTGGCTTGGCACGAAGAGGCATCCCTTGTTTGCGTTTAAGCAGGAAGCAATCATTAAGCAATCATTAACCGAAGCGCGGATGCGAGCCGGTCGCATCCGCGCTTCGGTCTCCTTCGGTCTGCAGGTTGTATAACTTTTTCATTACATTTCATTATAGTACAACGGTCTGATTGTCTAATCTTAGCAATTTCTTCTTAGCTAGCTACATAGCCGTCGTTGTATCAAAGATAATTGCGTAATTATCGTATTTCGTCGTCCTCCTATCTGCCCAACACGTTCACCGTCTACCGTAGCACTGTAGTAACTATCACACTCAACTGAACGACTTGATTAGTGTAGTGTTAGCTAGCTACATAGTTGTCTTTGCTGTCTTCGTATCCAAGATAATTGTGTAGTTTAGAGCGTGGAGTCTTAGAGTGATAATTGCGTTATTATCGTATTTCGTCGTCCTCCTATCTGCCTAGCAGCTAGCCAGCTAGCATACGTTCACCGGCTACCGTAGCACTGTAGTAACTATCACACTCAACTGAACGACTTGATTAGTGTAGTATTAGCTAGCTACATAGTTGTCTTTGCTGTCTTCGTAACCAAGATAATTGTGTAGTTTAGAGTGTGTAGTCTTAGAGTGATTATCTTAATTTACCGAGGTTAGCTAGCCAGCTATTTTGTCGTCCTTAACGTAGGAGACACTCCTAGCTAGCCAACAGCCAGCCAACGTCTACTGAATAGAACTTTCGCATTCCGGTCGCATTCCGCTTCGCTCCACAGGTAGTATCACATTTTCATTTCATTTCATTACAGTCCCAACGGTGTGATTTGTTTGATCGTAGCTAGCTACATAGCTAGCTACATAGCCATCTTTGTTTCAAAGATAATTGTGTAGTCTAGAGCGATTTTCTAGGTTAGCTAGCCAGCTATTGTCGTTCTCCTAACGCAACGTAACGTAACCAACACTGCTAGCTAGCCAGCTAGCCCCGAATAGCAGCATTGTAGAAACTTCACACTCAACGGAACGACTTGATTAGGGTAGTGTCAACAACGCAGCTAGCCTACCTCAGCAGTACTGTATCATTTTAATCATTTTAGTCAATTAGATTCTTGCTACGTAAGCTTAACTTTCTGAACATTCGAGACGTGTAGTCCACTTGTCATTCCAATCTCCTCTGCATTAGCGTAGCCTCTTCTCTAGCCTGTCAACTATGTGTCTGTCTATCCCTGTTCTCTCCTCTCTGCACAGACCATACAAACGCTCCACACCGCGTGGCCGCGGCCACCCTAATCTGGTGGTCCCAGCGCGCACGACCCACGTGGAGTTCCAGGTCTCCGGTAGCCTCTGGAACTGCCGATCTGCGGCCAACAAGGCAGAGTTCATCTCAGCCTATGCCTCTCTCCAGTCCCTCGACTTCTTGGCACTGACGGAAACATGGATCACCACAGACAACACTGCTACTCCTACTGCTCTCTCTTCGTCTGCCCACGTGTTCTCGCACACCCGAGAGCTTCTGGTCAGCGGGGTGGTGGCACCGGGATCCTCATCTCTCCCAAGTGGTCATTCTCTCTTTCTCCCCTTACCCATCTGTCTATCGCCTCCTTTGAATTCCATGCTGTCACAGTTACCAGCCCTTTCAAGCTTAACATCCTTATCATTTATCGCCCTCCAGGTTCCTCGGAGAGTTCATCAATGAGCTTGATGCCTTGATAAGCTCCTTTCCTGAGGACGGCTCACCTCTCACAGTTCTGGGCGACTTTAACCTCCCCACGTCTACCTTTGACTCATTCCTCTCTGCCTCCTTCTTTCCACTCCTCTCCTCTTTTGACCTCACCCTCTCACCTTCCCCCTACTCACAAGGCAGGCAATACGCTCGACCTCATCTTTACTAGATGCTGTTCTTCCACTAACCTCATTGCAACTCCCCTCCAAGTCTCCGACCACTACCTTGTATCCTTTTCCCTCTCGCTCTCATCCAACACTTCCCACACGGCCCCTACTCGGATGGTATCGCGCCGTCCCAACCTTCGCTCTCTCTCCCCCGCTACTCTCTCCTCTTCCATCCTATCATCTCTTCCCTCTGCTCAAACCTTCTCCAACCTATCTCCTGATTCTGCCTCCTCAACCCTCCTCTCCTCCCTTTCTGCATCCTTTGACTCTCTATGTCCCCTATCCTCCAGGCCGGCTCGGTCCTCCCCTCCCGCTCCGTGGCTCGACGACTCATTGCGAGCTCACAGAACAGGGCTCCGGGCAGCCGAGCGGAAATGGAGGAAAACTCGCCTCCCTGCGGACCTGGCATCCTTTCACTCCCTCCTCTCTACATTTTCCTCTTCTGTCTCTGCTGCTAAAGCCACTTTCTACCACTCTAAATTCCAAGCATCTGCCTCTAACCCTAGGAAGCTCTTTGCCACCTTCTCCTCCATCTTGAATCCTCCCCCCCCCTCCTCCCTCTCTGCAGATGACTTCGTCAACCATTTTGAAAAGAAGGTCGACGACATCCGATCCTCGTTTGCTAAGTCAAACGACACCGCTGGTTCTGCTCACACTGCCCTACCCTGTGCTCTGACCTCTTTCTCCCCTCTCTCTCCAGATGACATCTCGCGTCTTGTGACGGCCGGCCGCCCAACAACCTGCCCGCTTGACCCTATCCCCTCCTCTCTTCTCCAGACCATCTCCGGTGACCTTCTCCCTTACCTCACCTCGCTCATCAACTCATCCCTGACCGCTGGCTACGTCCCTCCCGTCTTCAAGAGAGCGAGAGTTGCACCCCTTCTGAAAAAACCTACACTCGATCCCTCCAATGTCAACAACTACAGACCAGTATCCCTTCTTTCTTTTCTCTCCAAAACTCTTGAACGTGCCGTCCTTGGCCAGCTCTCCCGCTATCTCTCTCAGAATGACCTTCTTGATCCAAATCAGTCAGGTTTCAAGACTAGTCATTCAACTGAGACTGCTCTTCTCTGTATCACGGAGGCACTCCGCACTGCTAAAGCTAACTCTCTCTCCTCTGCTCTCATCCTTCTAGACCTATCAGCTGCCTTCGATACTGTGAACCATCAGATCCTCCTCTCCACCCTCTCCGAGTTGGGCATCTCCGGCGCGGCCCATGCTTGGATTGCGTCTTACCTGACAGGTCGCTCCTACCAGGTGGCGTGGCGAGAATCTGTCTCCTCACCACGCGCTCTCACCACTGGTGTCCCCCAGGGCTCTGTTCTAGGCCCTCTCCTATTCTCGCTATACACCAAGTCACTTGGCTCTGTCATAACCTCACATGGTCTCTCCTATCATTGCTATGCAGACGACACACAATTAATCTTCTCCTTTCCCCCCTCTGATGACCAGGTGGCGAATCGCATCTCTGCATGTCTGGCAGACATATCAGTGTGGATGACGGATCACCACCTCAAGCTGAACCTCGGCAAGACGGAGCTGCTCTTCCTCCCGGGGAAGGACTGCCCGTTCCATGATCTCGCCATCACGGTTGACAACTCCATCGTGTCCTCCTCCCAGAGCGCTAAGAACCTTGGCGTGATCCTGGACAACACCCTGTCGTTCTCAACTAACATCAAGGCGGTGGCCCGTTCCTGTAGGTTCATGCTCTACAACATCCGCAGAGTACGACCCTGCCTCACACAGGAAGCGGCGCAGGTCCTAATCCAGGCACTTGTCATCTCCCGTCTGGATTACTGCAACTCGCTGTTGGCTGGGCTCCCTGCCTGTGCCATTAAACCCCTACAACTCATCCAGAACGCCGCAGCCTGTCTGGTGTTCAACCTTCCCAAGTTCTCTCACGTCACCCCGCTCCTCCGCTCTCTCCACTGGCTTCCAGTTGAAGCTCGCATCGCCTACAAGACCATGGTGCTTGCCTACGGAGATGTGAGGGGAACGGCACCTCAGTACCTCCAGGCTCTGATCAGGCCCTACACCCAAACAAGGGCACTGCGTTCATCCACCTCTGGCCTGCTCGCCTCCCTACCACTGAGGAAGTACAGTTCCCGCTCAGCCCAGTCAAAACTGTTCGCTGCCCTGTCCCCCCAATGGTGGAACAAACTAACTCACGACGCCAGGACAGCGGAGTCAATCACCACCTTCCGGAGACACCTGAAACCCCACCTCTTTAAGGAATACCTAGGATAGGATAAAGTAATCCTTCTCACCCCCCCCCCCCCCTTAAAAGACCTAGATGCACTATTGTAAAGTGGCTGTTCCACTGGATGTCATAAGGTGAAAGCACCAATTTGTAAGTCGCTCTGGATAAGAGCGTCTGCTAAATGACTTAAATGTAATGTAAATGTAATCATATGTCCTACTTTATGACAATAGAAACAGGGACGCTCATTCTTCTGGCGTGCTTGATATACTACTGCTGGCCGACTAGGGCTAAAGGTAGGAAACTCAGTGACTCTACTCTCAGTTTGAGCCAAAAACACACTCTTGTGCGTCAACACAAACTCGTCTGCCAACACAGACGCTTCTGCCAGGGAGGATACTTTCTGTTCGTTTAGGTAAACTACAATGCGTTCGGGCAAGCAATTTTTAAACTCTTCCAACAAGATTAACTCCCGGAGAGAGTTGAAATCAGTTACCTTACTAGCAGCATGCCATTTATCAAACAGATTTCCCTTGTCTCTAGCAAATTCCACATAAGTCTTACTAGAAGACTTTCTATGAGACCTAAATCTCTGTCGGTATGCCTCAGGCACAAGCTCATAGGCACGAAGAACAGTAGCTTTGACCACTTCATAATTCAAACTGTCCTCCAGAGGTAGCGCTGACAAAACCTCTTGGGCTTTACCAGTTAATTTACACTGAAGTAATAGGCACCATACCTCTTCAGGCCATTTCAATGCTACGGCTATACGCTCAAATACACAAAAATAGGAGTCAACCTCTGACTCTCTGAACAAAGGTACTAAGGCAATCTGCCTACTAATGTCAAACGTGTTTGAGGACACAGTAGGTGAGGACGGCTCACAAACAGGCACAGTAGGACCGGAGGCTAGCCTCGCTGTCTCTGCCTCCAGTTCCATCTGGCGCATTTTGAACTCCAACTGCCTTTGTTCTCTGTCTGCATCAATTTTACACATCTCCAAATGCCGTTGTTCTCGTTCTTTTTCTGCCTGTATTTTACACATCTCCAACTGGAGAGTCTCTTGCCTAATTTGGGCTCTCTCTTCGACCTCCAGTTGGAACTGTGCTAAACGGACATCCCTCCTGGCATCACCATTTGACAGTGGGGAGAGTGGATCAAAACGGGACAATGTGGCTGGTGTTTTAGCCTCTCCCTCATTATCAGACACCAATGGGCTTACAGGAGCAGCAACATCCGCTACAGGGGTAGTAGACTCAGGCAGCGGTAACACAAGCACCTGCTCTTCCAACAATACATTTAATACTAGCCGTTTAACCTCCGCCTTAACTAAACTCTGCGGAATCGATACTGAATAATGGTCAGCCAAGGTCATTAAATCAGCTCTACGACATTTGTCAAAAACCTCCCACGAAGGGTTATCCAAAAAGGATCTCAAATCAAAAGTAGTCATTTTACACTACTTCACAAGTGCCAAAGAAAATAGCAAACACTAATGCTACTTCAGTTATGACGCTCAACACTGAACTATACCACTACAACAATCTACATGAGCGGCATGGGTGTCAGTTATGACAGATCCCGGACGAGGCCCCACTTATGTTATGAATCCCTTTTGGCCCGACAGTCTAGGGGGGATGGTAATGAGACCCGTAACATAACTCATGCAAATTATTATTGTGACAAAGTAAAAATGTGCACGAAATAACCACGACAACAGAAATCTACCGTCAAACTCTAGGTTTATTTATAAACACACGGTAATGGGGGGAGCAGGAAAAGGGGCTGAGCTGGACCCAAGGAAAGAAACAATAAGTATTCAAAAACACCCCTAAGCTAGACTAGCCTACTTTAACAACAGCTAACTAACTAACCAAAAATACAGTGGGTGGTCCGCCCAGTTCTAACTAGTGTATTTAACAAAGTTAACCTACGGGTAGTGTATGCCCATGGGCGACTTGTCTTGGTTTCCCCCTTTTCCCACGCAACAAGCAAACACCATAACCAAAAACAATACTCACAGGTGATGACAAAGTGCTATGGAGGTGTTTAAACAAAAGAGAGGTTAAGACACAAAGCGAGAGTGAAACACAGAGACCTACAGACATGGCATTTACAGAGAGATTGAGCTAGAGATTGAGCTAGAGATTGCTCCAGAGCAAACAAATGATGGGGTTTTTAAACCATGGGGAAGGAACTGTGATAGGGTAGGAAATAGGAGGAGGTGTGTCTTCTGATTGATGATTGATTGTTGACTGATTGGGGAGTGATGGTTTTCACCTGTGAGGGGAGAAGGAGAGAAAAGAAACACACACAGGATACACACACACACAGGATAACTGTATCCGTAACACATCTAATTGGAATGCATCTGACCCTCCATTTCAGGGTTATGGGCTGAAACTAGAAGCTCCAACATCTTCTGCCAGTTTATAATCAAACCCTCACCTGCTAGCTATATAAAACCTGTGAGGGCACTTGTTGACGACACTCTGATTTTAAACATCTCTGAGCTTGTGATAAAGTTATCACTTAGACAGATCCAGTGCAGACTTGTGTAGTACCATGGAACCCCAAAAGGTTCTACCTGTAACCAAAAAGGGTTCTCCTATGGGGACAGTCGAAGAACCCTTTTGGAACCCTTTTTCTAATAGTGTATTGTTGTTAGCATTGCTACTGTTGTTAGCAAGTTGTTGTTAGCTTTTTTTTAGCTACTGTACCTGTTTGATATTTTTTATGAGAAATGCCTTGCACAGGTATGTTGGTGTCAAGATAGTGATAACCAAATGATTGGTAAACATACAGGGGCAGTTTCCTGGACAGAGATGAATCCTAGTCCTCGACTAAAAACCACATTCAATGGAGATTCCAGGAGTAATCTCTGTCCAGGAAACTGACCCACAGGGTACATAGCTAAAGCTCCTACCTAAGCCGAGTATGGAAAAGATATATTTGACTCAGATCAAATCTGTCCACATGTAATCTCAAACGTTGTCCTCCTCAGTCATTAGCTTTCATACACTGCGAAGTCACTGGATCACTTTGTAATTGTGACCCCATTTCTTTGATACAATAATCTTCTTCCATTGAAAATGTGCTGTTCCCAAAGACAAGCTTGGCATGTGTGGTTGTATCTGCATCTGTTTCAATAGAGGAGGAAGTTCAGCTCCCATCTGTCTGTCTCAGTTTGTCTTTACGCCTGCAGGTTCGTCTGAACGTTTTGGTTTCACAGTCAAGGATGTGATTCTTTATTTATCCTTCACGTCTCTGTTCTCTGTCTCCGACTGGAGAGGAAGTGTAGAGGCATTCAAACAAAATCTTCAGGCCTAGAAAGAAAACGATGTACTGTAGTGTTTAAAAACACGTTCAAGCGTCAACAATGCCTTTTAAAAGTCAAGATGTAATGCACAGTTTATTTGTATAAGGAGGTGTATATGAGTTTAGATATGTAAAAGAGGCCTGACCTATAGGGCTGGAAGAAAAACTGTGTGGGGCATTAAAAAAAATGTAGTAATGCTTTTTCAATTTCAGTGTTTTACTATGCTGTTAATGCTGTTTAAGGATTGCTGTATGTAGTCTATGAGTATCAGAGTCTCTGAAGAGTCTCTGAAGTGAAGTCTGTGAGGAGTTACCACCAGTGTCTGCTCTGCTGCTCTGTCATTTTTTCCAGCCTGTAAGCCAGATGGAAGAGGAGGGTTTGTGTTGAGGGTTGAAGCTGTGGGTGCATGTAGGGTTACTGCTATCATTTGCCTCATACACACTCTTTCTTTCTCTTTATTTTTTCTTTTCTTTTCTTTTCTCCCTCCCTCCCTCCCTCCCTCCCTCGCTCTCTTTCTCTCTCTCTCTCCCCCCCTCTCTCTTTCTCTATCCTCACTCTCATTGATTTCCTTGGTCTCGTTCTCACCCTATAAATATAGCATTTAACTTTTTCAAAGATGCTAGTTGAATATCATAACCATCTATCCTCTTCTCTTCGTTTCCTTTGTCTTTCTTCTTTCCCTACTGCTCAACGTGTCTGAATCTTTCGCTTTTGGAGAGCCAGTCCAAATGTTAGAGTTTGGCTTCCAGAGAAAAACAACCTACAGGGCCAAGGCTAGCAGAGGGAGGAAAAAGATTGAATGAGGCACTGGCAGCGGAGTCTGTTACCCCCTCTGCACTGTATAGGTTGAGGTGCAGATTGAAGACTAAACTCTGTTGCACTTAATAAGAGTATACGGTGCTTTGTTTCAAGGCAGAAACACGTGGCATGCTTGGGTACCATCCATTTATAGCATGTGTGGGAAGAGAAGAAGAGAAGGAGAGCTGCTGCTTTTCCTTCTAAATAACATGGGATTGGGCCAATCAGATATGGGGCCTGTAGTCCCTCCCCTCTTGGGTTTGAGAGGAAACAAATGGTGAGCTAATTACAGCATCCCCAAATAAATAATCCCCAAATAAAAAGTACAGCAACTTTTGGTCTCTTTTACCATTTAAATGTCCTTGCTTGGGATCTGTGGCACAACAGGACAGTCGTCCTTGCTTGATGGGATAGTTTAGATAAATACATTTAGTCAAATATGTGAGTTCATAGCGGGATGCTCTCAGCTGTAAGGACATTTCATTTGGCGACTTTGGGTCTTTTGAGCGTCATGCTACACTGTTAAAATGTCAGCCACCAGTGCTGGCCATAACCCTGTATAGGCCACCAAAGCGCTGCCACACTTTCTTTACTGATTTATCTGAACTATTCAAAAATCATTGTGTTGGATTTTAATATTCATGTTGACAAAGAGACTGACTCCAAGGTCACTGAAGTGGACTCTTTTGAGCTCTATGGACTTTATCCAACATGTTACTAGGCCCACCCATAACCACAGCACTAATCTGGACCTTGTTATAACCAAGGGGCTTTTTATTGACATATCCTCTATTGTTGATGTTGCTTTATCAGATTTTTTACTACCTTCTTGCCCATAGCAAAGATAATACTGAACGCATTATAAAGAAACACTATCTTACATGAAGTTGCTACAGATTTTGTTGAGCGTATGAACAATACTGCACCACCTATTCTGCCTTCCCCTTGTGATGATCAACTGCAGAGATAGTCTGCAGAGTTCTGTCATGCTCTGTTCTGTTCTGAACTAAGAACAGATATAGCCCTTGGTTCCCTCCAGACTTGACTGCCCTTGACCAGCACAAAAACATCCTGTGGCATACTGCATTAGCATCGAATAGCCCCCGCGATAAGCAAAAGACCCCCCTGCTTCTCCTTCACCCAAATCCAGATAGCCAATGTTCTGAAAGAGCTGCAAAACCTGGATCCCTACAAATAAACTGGGCTAGACAATCTGGACCCTCTCTTTCCAAAATTATCCGCCACAATTGTTGCAACCCCTATTACGAGCCTGTTCAACCTCTCTTTCATATCGTCTGAGATCCCTAAAGATTGGAATGCAGCCGCGGTCATCCCCCTCTTCAAAGGGGGAGATACTCTCGACCCAAACTGTTACAAACATATATCTATCCTGCCCTGCCTTTCTAAAGTCTTTGAAAACCAAGTTAACAAACATATCGACCACCATTTCAAATCACACCGTACCTTCTCCGCTATGCAATCTGGTTTCTGAGCTGGTCATGGGTGAACCTCAGCCACGCTCAAGGCACTAAACGATATCATAACCGCCATCGATAAAAGACATTACTGTGCAGCCGTCTTCATCGACCTGGCCAAGGCTTTCGACTCTGTCAATTACCGCATTCTTATCGGCACACTCAATAGCTTAGGTTTCTCAATTGACTGCCTCGCCTCGTTCACCAACTACTTCTCAGATAGAGTCCAGTGTGTCATATCAGAGGGCCTGTTATCCGGACCTCTGGCAGTCTCTATGGGGGTGCAACAGGGTTCAATTCTCGGGCCGACTCTTTTCTCTGTATATATCAATGATGTCGCTCTTGCTGCTGGTGATTCTCTGATCCACCTCTACGCAGAGGACACCCTTCTGTATACTTATGGCCCTTCTTTGGACACTGTGTTAACTAAACTCCAGACGAGCTTCAATGCCATACAACTCTCCTTCCGTGGCCTCCAACTGCTCTTAAATGCAAGTAAAACTAAATGCATGCTCTTCAACCAATCGCTGCCTGTACCGGCCTGCCCGACTAGCATCACTACTCTGGAAGGTTCTGACTTAGAATATGTGGACAACTACAAATACCTAAGTGTCTGGTTAGACTGTAAACTCTCCTTCCAGACTCAAATCAAGCATCTCCAATCCAAAAATAAATCTAGAATCGGCTTCCTATTTAGCAAAAAAGCCTCCACTTATGCTGCTGAACATACTCTCGTAAAACTAACTATCCTACCGATCCTTGACTTCGGCAATGTCATTTACAAAATAGCTTCCAACACTCTACTCAGCCAATTGGATGTAGTCTATTACAGTGCCATCCGTTTTGTCACCAAAGCCCCATATACTACCCACCACTGCGACCTGTATGCTGTCGTTGGCTGGCCATCGCTTCATATTCGTTGTCAAACCCACTGGCTCCAGGTCATCTATAAGTCTTTGCTAGGTAAAGCCCCGCCTTATCTCAGTTCACTGGTCACCATAGCAACACCCACCCGTAGCACGCGTTCCAGCAGGTATATTTCACTGGTCATCCCCAAAGCCAACTCCTCATTTGGCCGCCTTTCCTTCCAGTTCTCTGCTGCCAATGACTGGAACGAATTGCAAAAATCACTGAAGCTGGAGACTCATATCTCCCTCACTAACTTTAAGCATGAGCTGTCAGATCAGCTTACCGATCATTTCACCTGTACACAGCCCATCTGTAAATAGCCCACCCAACTACCTCATCCCCATATTGTTATTTATTTTTGCTCTTTTTCACCCCAGTATCTCTACTTGCACATCAAATCAAATCAAATGTATTTATACACCTGCATTGCTTGCTGTTTGGGGTTTTAGGCTGGGTTTCTGTACAGCACTTTGAGATATCAGCTGATGTAAGAAGGGCTATATAAATACATTTGATTTGATTTGATTTATAAAGCCGTTCTTACATCAGCTGACAGCAAGCAATGCAGGTGTAGAAGCACGGTGGCTAGGAAAAACTCCCTAGAAAGGCCAAAACCTAGGAAGAAACCTAGAGAGGAACCAGGCTGTGAGGGGTGGCCAGTCCTCTTCTGGCTGTGCCGGGTGGAGATTATAACAGAACATGGCCAAGACGTTCAAATGTTCATAGAGGACCAGCAGGGTCAAATAATAATAATCACAGTGGTTGTCGAGGGTGCGACAGGTCAGGAGTAAATGTCAGTTGGCTTTTCATAGCCGATCATTCAGAGTTTCTCTACCGCTCCTGATGTCTCTAGAGAGTTGAAAACAGCAGGTTTGGGACAGGTAGCACGTCCGGTGAACAGCTCAGTGTTCCATAGCCGCAAGCAGAACAGTTGAAACTGGAGCAGCAGCCCGGCCAAGTGGACTGGAGACAGCAAGGAGTCATCAGGCCAGGTAGTCATCATCATCATCTGCATCTGCACATCTATCACTCCAGTGTTAATGCTAAATTGTCATTATTTTGCCACTATGGCCTATTTATTGCATTACCTCCATAATCTTACTACATTTGCACACATGGTGTATAAATTTTTCTATTGTGTTATTGACTGTACGTTTGTTTATACCATGTGTTATTCTAAGTTGTTTTTGTCGCACTGCTTTGCTTTATCTTGGCCAGATCACAGTTGTAAATGTGAACTTGTTCTCAGCTGGACTACCTGGTTAAATAAAGGTTAAATAAAAAAATTAATAAAATAAAAATTTTTAGATGATAACTTTAATAGAAAATGAAGGGCAACCCTTGATGCCATAGTTCCAGTAATGTTGAAAAAGGCCACATCCAAATAGAGGCCCTTGGATGGGTGAGGAATCTAATCAATTAAAGAGAAAATGCAGAAAGGAATTGGAGAAAGTAAAAGTTGCAGGTCTATTTTGATATTCTGGGAAAGCAACTTGGCATATACAGTGCATTCGGAAAGTACTCAGACCCCTTCACTTTTTACACATTTTCTTTACATTACAGCCTTATTCTAAAATGGATTAAATAGTTTTTTCCCCTCATCAATCTACACACAATACCCCATAATGACAAAGAAAAAACTGTTTTTTAGACATTTTAGCAAATGTATTAAAAATAAAAACTGAAATATCACAATTACATAAGTATTCATACACATTACTCAGTGCTTTGTTGAAGCACCTTTGGCAGAGATTCCAGCCTTGGGTCTTATTGGGTAGGATGTTACAAGCTTGGCACACCTGTATTTGGAGTTCAGGTTTTCATCAAGGATCTCTCTGTACTTTGCTCTGTTCATCTTTCCCTCGATCCTGAGTAGTCTCCCAGTCCCTGCCGCTGAAAAACATCCCCACAGCATGCTGCCACCACCATGCTTCACCGTAGGGATGGTGCCAGTTTTCCTCCAGGCGTGATGCTTGACATTCAGGCCAAAGAGTTCAATCTTGGTTCATCAGACCAGAGAATCTTGTTGAGGTCCCTTTTGGCAAATTCCAAGCGGGCTGTCAAATGCCTTTGACTCAGGAGTGGCTTTCGTCTGGCCACTCCACCATAAAGGCCTGATTGGTGGAGTTGTCCTTCTGGAAGGTTCTCCCATCTCCACAGAGGAACTTTGGAGCTCTGTCAGAATGGCCATTGGGTTCTTGGTCACCTTTCTGACCAAGAACCTTTTCCCCCGATTGCTTAGTTTGGCCAGGCGGCCAAGTCCAGGAAGAGTCTTGGTGGTTCCAAACTTCTTCCACTGTGTTCTTGGGGACCTTCGATGCTGCAGAAATGTTTTGGTACCCTTCCCCAGATCTGTGCCTCGACACAATTCTGTCTCTGAGCTCTAGGACAATTCTTTCGACCTCATGGTTTGATTTTTGCTCTGACATGCACTGTCAACTTCTGAATACTTATGTAAATAAGGTATTGATGTTTTTTATTTTGTGGGGGGACTGAATACTTTCCGAATGCACTGAATAACGCGGCAATTAGAAATGCCAGACGGGCTCATTTTTCTAACTTGATCACTATTATTCCAAATAATTCGAGAGTGCTCTTTACAACCATTGATGGCCTGATAAATCCTACCAGCACAAACCTATGTGAAATTTCCTCCACTTCTGAATCTGATGAGTTTGCGGCATATTTCAGAGATAAGATTAGGCTGGAACATTAGGCTGGAAATCAGTCAAGCAAGACCTGATGAGAAGTTTGATGATTGTGTGCCCTAGCTTACCACGCAAAGGCACTATGGATTTATGTTCCCTGGTTGACACAGACATGCTCAGGAAAGTAATATCACAATTTAAGCCTTCTGCCTGCCTTCTCGATCCTATCCCCACCACCTTACTCAAAGCAGTTTTTAATTGCATATCTGAAGTGCAAGCTATTGTTAATCACAGGCACTTTCCCCACTGCACTAAAAACTGCTATGGTGAAACCTCTTCTGAAGAAAAATAATCTAGATTCCCACCACAGCACAGACACCCTTAGTTAAGGTGATAAATGATCTTAGAGCCAACACAGATGCCAAACAGCTCTCTGTCCTTATACTCTTAGATTTAAGTGCTGCATTCGACACTGTTGACCATGGTGCAATTCTGGACAGACTGGAGAGGTAGATTGGCCTCTCCGGTCCAGTTCTAAATAGGTTTAGGATCTTTAATTTATTTTTTTCTTTCACCTTTATTTAACCAGGTAAGCTAGTTGAGAACAAGTTCTCATTTTCAACTGCGACCTGGCTAAGATAAAGCAAAGCAGTGTGACACAGACAACAACACAGAGTTACACATGGAGTAAACAATAAACAAGCCAATAACACAATAAACAAATCAATGACACAGTAGAAAAAAGAAAGTCTATACACAGTGTGTGCAAAACACATGAGGAGGTAGGCAATAAATAGGCCATAGGAGCGAATAATTACAATTCAGCAAATTAACACTGGGAGTGATAAATGAGCAGATGATGATGTGCAAGTAGAGATACTGGTGTGCAAAACAGCAGAAAAGTAAATAAAATAAAAACAGTATGGGGATGAGGTAGGTAAATTGGGTGGGCTATTTACAGATGGACTATGTACAGCTGCAGCAATAGGTTAGCTGCTCAGATAGTTGATGTTTAAAGTTGGTGAGGGAGATAAAAGTCTCCAACTTCAGCAATTTTTGCAATTCGTTCCAGTCACTGGCAGCAGAGAACTGGAAAGAAAGGCGGCCAAATGAGGTGTTGGCTTTGGGGATGATCAGTGAGATACACCTGCTGGAGCGCGTGCTACGGGTGGGTGTTGTTATTGTGACCAGTGAACTGAGATAAGGCGGAGTTTTACCTAGCATAGACTTATAGATGACCAGGAGCAAGTGGGTCTGGCGACAAATATGTAGTGAGGGCCAGCCGACTAGAGCATACAGGTCACAGTGGTGGGTGGTATAAGGTGATTTGGTAACAAAACGGATGGCACTGTGATAAACCCCATCCAGTTTGCTGAGGTCGAGGATCGGTAGCATAGTTCGTTTTACTAGGCTAAATGTAACCAGTCTAGAGGTTTTTGTCACCCTTGGTGAACATAACTCATAGAAAATACATATCACGTGGCAGTTCAATTTTGGGTCCGGTACTTTCAGTTTCTATATGTTACCCCTTGGCAGCATTATCAGAAAGCACAGCATTGATTTCCACTGCTACGTAGACGATGCACAAACTTATAGGCTGACCACACCGCTCGCCTCTCGTGCGCGAGCGTTGCAAAATATATTTAGAAATCTATGTTATTCAATTATTGCACCCACACTGCTCCTGCACACCAACAAGCGTCTGCGTTGCCAAGGGCTAAAATAGAAATCAGTTCTATTTCTGACGCAGATCGCGCTGCAAGTCCTGCCTCTCCCATCTCCTCATTTGTTTATAGAAGCAGGTACCCACTTGCCATCTCCTCATTGGTTATACCCACGTGGGTGACTGAAAGACAAACGAGGTCAGTGGCGGTAATGCACCTAATTTAGGAAAGTTGCCAATCGCAATATAAGGTCAAGAGAAGAAAAAGCCTAGAAGGAGAAGAGATGACTAGAAACGATTCGGTTGACCGTTTTATGTGTGGATTAATTGGCGGAGTAGAGGACCTTGTGTATTTGAGGTAAAATAACAACTCAATGTTTATATCCCAGGACAAATTAGCTAGCAACAGCAAGCTAGCTAAATAGGACAAATTAGCTAGCAAGTGCAAGCTAACTAGCTAAATTGCCATAAATGTTTAATGCTTTCAACCTGTCCCCAAATTAATATAATTGGTTTGTTTTGATATTTTAACCTGCGTGTCGTGATCGCGTTTGTTGTGGTGGGACAAAATACATTTATGCACGATGGCTCACGAGGGCACACGCGCGCAGCCGGTTTGGGTTCCGTGTTACATTTCTGTTTCACCAGAGGCAGGCTTGACTGCTGTAATGTTCTCCTGTCTGGTCTACCCAAGAAAGCCATTGGACAATTTCAAAACATATAGAATGCTGCGGCGCGTGTACTGACCAAGACCAGGCGGAGAGCACAGATTACACGCTTTGAAGGGGTTTGCACTGGCTGTTTTAGAATTACATGTAGAATTACTTCTATTACTTCTACTTCTATTGGTTTTTAAATCAATCCACGATTGTGCACCCCAATACATGTCAGATATGCTTTTAAGTTATGTACCCAGTAGGTCCCTCAGGTCCTCTGGCACTGTCTTTTTAACAATCCCAAAGCCTAGGACCAAGAGGCATGTAGGCAGCCTTTAGTTACTATGACCCCAGCCTTTGGAATAGCCTGCCAGAGAACTCGACGGTGCCGAAACTGTGGACATTTTTTAAATAGATCTTAAAACACATTTTTTGCTTTGCTTTTCCTTAGGTTGCTTTTAAGTTGTTCAATTTGTGTCATTCTTTTGTTTTTTATCTTATGTTTGTTGTGTAGTAAATATTTCAGCTTTTATTGTCATTGTTTTTTATTTGTTTTGTTTTCCTGTAAAGCACATTGCGTTGCACTCCATGTCTGAAACGTGTCTGAATAAATAAAGCTTGATTAGATTTGATTTGATGCCCTGGTATGTATTCACCGGTGTTACCATCTAGTCTTATTGTCTTACAAAACAATTTACAATATAAGATCTATGCAATATTGTACAAGATATTATTTTAGGGTTAGGGGTTTGGGTTAGGATTAGGGGTTTGGGTTAGGATTAGGGATTTGGGTTAGGATTAGGGGTTTGGGTTAGGATTGGGGTTTGGGTTAGGATTAGGGGTTTGGGTTAGGATTAGGGGTTTGGGTTAGGATTAGGGATTTGGGTTAGGATTAGGGTTTGGGTTAGGATTAGGGTTTGGGTTAGGATTAGGGATTTGGGTTCGGGTTAGGGGTTTGGGTTATGATTAGGGTTTGGTTAGGATTAGGGGTTTGGGTTAGGATTAGGGGTTTGGGTTAGGATTGGGGTTGTGGGTTAGGATTAGGATTAGGGGTTTGGGTTAGGATTAGGGTTTGGGTTAGGATTAGGGATTTGGTTTAGGATTAGGGGTTTGGGTTGGGGGTTATCAGTTAGGATTAGGGGTTATCAGTTAGGGTTAGGGGTTTGGGTTTGGGTTAGGGGTTATCAATTGGGATTAGGGGTTATCAGTTAGGGTTAGGGGTTTGGGTTAGGGTTAGGGGTTATCAGTTAGGATTAGGGATTTGGGTTAGGATTAGGGATTTGGGTTAGGATTAGAGGTTTGGGTTAGGATTAGGGGTTAGGATTAGGGGTTTGGGTTAGGGTTAGGGTTAGGGGTTATCGGTTAAGGTTAGGGGTTTGCGTTAAGGGTTTGGGTTAGGATTAGGGTTTGGGTTAGGGTTAGGGGTTTGGGGTTTGGGTAACGGTTAGGGGTTTGGATTAGGATTAGGGGTTATCGTTAGGGTTAGGGGTTATCAGTTTGGATTAGGGGTTTGGGTTAGGGGTTATCAGTTAGGATTAGGGGTTATCAGTTAGGTTTAGGGGTTTGGGTTAGGGGTTATCAATTAGGATTAGGGGTTATCAGTTAGGGTTAGGGGTTTGGGTTAGGAGTTATCAGTTAGGATTAGGGGTTATCAGTTAGGGTTAGGGGTTTGGGTTAGGGGTTATCAATTAGGATTAGGGGTTATCAGTTAGGGTTAGGGGTTTGGGTTAGGGGTTATCAATTAGGATTAGGGGTTATCAGTTAGGGTTAGGGGTTTGGGTTAGGGGTTATCAGTTAGGATTAGGGGTTAGGGATAGGGGTTATCGGTTAGGGTTAGGCGTTTGGGTTAGGGGTTATTGGTTAGGGGTTAGGGGTTATCGGTAAGGGTTAAGGGTTAGGGATAAGGGTTATTGGTTAGGATTAGGGGTTAGGGTTAGGGGTTATTGGTTAGGGTTAGTGTTATATTACAGGTTTATGGCCTGGGCAAATGTATAGACAGGGGTAATTTATTTAGAAATGAGTGGTTGGCCAGGGATGTCTTTGTGTATAACTTGGCAGAGATGCCATAGCCCCTTGGTGGCTTGTGGTTTACAGGTAAGTGCCGCTGGCTGCTGGCTGCTGTGCTGACTGACATGATGGATGGCACTGCATTGCACTGGACTCAAAATAGACGTTGCCCGATATAAACAATTAAATCGCCAAGATTCTCTAGCTTTTGGTTGTATATAATATAATAAAATAGAATAGATAAATAAATAACTTCATGTTCCCAGAGGGCATATGTGTATACAGTGCATTTGGAAAGTATTCAGACTGCTGGACTTTTTCCACATTTTGTTACGTTGAAGCCTTATTCTAAAATGGATTAAATTCCTTTTCCACTCATCAATCTACACACAATACCCCATAAGTGAAAACATAAATACCTTATTTACAAGCATTCAGGCCCTTTGCTATGAGACATGAAATTGAGCTCAGGTGCATCCTGTTTCCATTGATCATCCTTGAGATGTTTCTAAAACTTGATTCGATTCCATCTGTGGTAAATTCAATTGATCGGGCATGATATGGAAAGGCACACACCTGTCTACATAAGGTCCCACAGTTGACATTGCATGTCAGAGCAAAACCAAGCCATGAGGTCGAAGGAATTGTTTCTAGAGGGAAGGGTACTAAAAAATGTCTGCAGCATTGAGGGTCCCCAAGAACACAGTGGCCTCCATCATCCTTAAATGGAAGAACCACCAAGACTCTTCCTAGAGCCTGGCCAAACTGAGCAATCGGGGAGAAGGGCTTTGGTCAGGGAGGTGACCAAGAACCCAATGGCCACTCTGACAGAGCTCCAGAGATCCTATGTGGAGATGGGAGAACCTTCCAGAAGGACAACCATCTCTGCAGCACTCCACCAATCAGGCCTTTATGGTAGAGAGGCACATGACAGCCCGCTTGGAGTTTGCCAACAGGCGCCTAAAGACTCTCAGACCACGAGAAACAAGATTCTCTGGTCTGATGAACCAAGATCGAACTCTTTGGCCTGAATGCCAAGCATCACATCTGGAGGAAACCTTGGCAACATCCCTACTGTGAAGCATGGTGGTGGCAGCATCATGTTGTGGGGATGTTTTTCAGCGGCAGCAACTAGGAGACTAGTCAGGATTGAGGGAAAGATGAACAGAGCAATGTACAGAGAGATCCTTGGTGAAAACCTGCTCCAGAGCGCTCAGGATCTCAGACTGGGGCAAAGGTTCACCTTCCAACAGGACAACGACACTAAGCACACAGCCAAGACAACACAGGAGTGGCGTTGGGACAAGTCTCTGAATGGCCAAGCCAGAGCCTGGACTTGAACCCGATCAAACATCTTTAGAGAGACCTGAAAAGAAAGGTGCAGCGATACTCCCCATTCAACCTGACAGAGCTTGAGAGGATCTGCAGAGAAGAATGGGAGAAAATCCCCAAATCCAGGTGTGCCAAGCTTGTAGCTTCATACCGAAGAAGACTCAAGGCTGTAATCGCTGCCAAAGGTGCTTCAACAAAGTATTGAGTAAAGGGTCTGAATATTTATGTAAATGTGATATTTCAGTTTTTTAAATGTATTCTAAAAACCTTCTTTTGCTTTGTCATAATTGGGTATTGTGTGTAGCTTGAGGGAAAAAACAATTTAATACATTTTAGGATAAATCTGTAATGGAACAAAATGTGGACAAAGTCAAGGGGTCTGAATACTTTCCCAAGGCACTGTATGTTTGAATAGGATAGCTTTATTTTCCCATTTTGGTTATGGCATAGGTTTACAGGTTTCTCATCCTAACGTGATCGGAAAAGAAAGTAGCCATACAGGACTAGCCATGTTCATTAAGTGGTCTAATCATTGTTGTCTTACAGTAATAGTGGAACAGTATGGGGCACCATGGTGAGGCTAGGTTGGTGTAATTAGCTAATTGCTCCAACTTGATGTATGTTTTCCTCTGTAACCAGCCACTCCAGTAAGCTCACACACTGCTACTCCGCATGACTCAACGGCCTGCTAGAAATGCTTTATTTTTCATGTCTACCCCTCAGAGTCCACCAAACAAACCACATTTCACTATTACCTATGTGAAAAGTCACTTTTTTTCTGACTATAGGAAATAGCCAGTGTTACAGGTACATTTTGGACAATCATTTGTGTACTCACATGCAGTCTCAACTGAATTCTGCGTACCGTGAGAATATGTACAGGTATAGATGTGTGTGTGTGTTGTATTGGTATTTACAAAACTGTTGTGCTTCTCCATGGTTGACCAATGTTCATCAGGTTATCCAGTGTGAGGGGTGGGAGACCCCATGGATTTGCCTGTAAATTCTGACCCAGTTGAAGATCAGGAGTCCTAAGCTCCCTCCCGGGACCCTAAACACACCTCCCGCCGCATCTGGAACACATTATACCATGTAGAACCATGTGGTTGGCACATTGAGTCTTAAAGAGGTGTGTGTGTGTGTGTATGTGTGTGTGTATGTGTGTGTGTGTGTGTGTGTGTGTGTGTGTGTGTGTGTGTGTGTGTGTGTGTGTGTGTGTGGAGCTGCCTTTACCACATTTTAGTCATTTGCAGAGCGAGCACCCCTCTGTAGGATACGTTTAAGCAATATGGCAATTGCCTCACCTTGCTTTCTGATTGGCTGGGTGGAATTTAAGCTATATTGATTTCACCTATCCAATAATATCAGATCTACAAGAGTCTCTAAGGAGTAGGCTAGGTGGTTGGTTTGGAAGTGGGAGACCTCTATACTTGAATAGACTAGCATGGATTAAAGACTATGAGGAGCGCTTCCCTTCTCTCTGCTGACCTTCCCTTTTGGTTACATTTGGAGGTTTGGCTGGTGATGCCAGGAATTCCACTGGAGAATTGCAGACGGATTTATTTTTTCCTCCAGTTTCCTTTGTCTAGTCCCTCCTCTCTCCCTCCCCCTCTCCCTCTCTCTTTCGTTCTCCATCTGGGTGCTCCGTGGAAAATCACGGTCATTGTAAATGTGAGCTGCATGCAGCTCTAGCCTCTGTCTCCATTCATCTCACCATGCTCAGGCTAGCAGAGAGACCTGCATTGGGGGGAAAGTCAGCCAACCACCGAACCGGGACTTGTTCAATCTCAAAATGCATTTACTCCCTGTCACACCTATACCAACCCTACTAGCCTACCAGCCAGTTTGCCACCAAAGCAGCACCAACATTGATTTTAATTTGCTTTACGACATCTCACTTCACTCCAAATTGGATTGGTAGCATGGAGAAAGGAAAAGTGCCACACAGCCTGAGGTTGACATGGCCATCCATGAACATGTTGAGAAGAACATCCCCAGCGTGGTGTAGCTCAGCAACCAGACCAGGGTGGTGTCCCAAATGGCACCCTATTCCCCATATAGTGCACTACTTTTGGTCAAAAGTATCGCACTATGTAGGGAATAGGGTGTCATTTGTGACAAAACCTATAAAGCTGTTTAATAAAAGGTTGAAGAAGTGTTGGTACCTCTATATCTGAATGACACTGTCCATCACCCCTTTCCCTTTGTGTCGGCTGTGTAGGAAAGGAAGGGAGTTGGGGTGGAAGAGAACTGGAAACGTGATGGAAAGAGGAGAAGAGGTAGAGAGGGGTTAGAGCAACTAGTCCTGCCCATGACATAGCTTCAGCATGAGTTCATGCTTTCTGGCTGCCGTCCAAAGTGAAACTGTGGCTGCATCTGGTTAAAATCTCCTGCTCTCTTTCTCCTCCTCTCCGCTCTCTCTCACCAACAAAGACAAACAGAGACAATATCAATTGCAACAGATGTGACGTGGAAACAGAGGGATTCATTTGCACAAAAAAAGACCTGCCATCTTAATGTTGAGGCTTGTGGAAATAACACATGTAATCAACAGTTGTTGTCATTATTCCTGAGTAATGAACGTTAAAGGACTTTTCTGCTAGTCTGTCTATTTTGTTCTTACAGGCACATTTCTAGTCCATGTTGAAATGAAGAAAAAGGGTATGAGCGCTGTCTTCCGACTGCAGTCATTCTCAAACCCCTGAATTCCTCTAAACGCTCTCTAACTCATTCTGCTAAATAAGTGTTTTCATAAGCAAGACTTTCAATATGTGAAAGTGCATGCTTTCTTAAATATCTCTCTCTCAAACCAAATCAAAGAGTAGTACTCATTCTTCCCAGATTTAGGGTGTGTCCTTCGAACTTCACCAAGTTTTGGATTGTTGACCACATGGATTTGGAAGCAGTCACAATGCAGAGGCGGAGCTTGTGTTTGCAGAGGTGGAGCTTGTGTTAAATGTATGTTATTTTCCACTTTTCCTTTTCCCTCTGAATCAGAAACCTTGGTGAATTTATGTTTCTTCCACGTGTGCATTACTGTACACTGTAGGAGGGGAAAATACTGCAATTTGTCTCACCAGACCAGACCAAGATTAACTCCTGCCTAACTCAACCAGCTGTTAATGAATTAATGAACATTTAGTTTTAATGAAGGGGTGCTGAAGACATCTTGATGGCAAATATGATTATCAAAATCGAAAACCCTGGGTTCTATCTATCATTGTTTCTCATATTCACATTGGGATACATCTGTTATCCTTATACTGGCCTGCGTTCAGAGGAAACGCAGTGTTCGCTTTTGTTGGATCTTACTACGATACGGCCATAAGGAAGAAGAGAGTTAGAAGTTGGATGGTAGCCTACGGCAACACAGCTGGCATGATAATAAATGATGTATCTGTGTCAACATGTGATTGAGGGGGATGAAGACTGAGATACTGAGAGCACAACACTCATTTTCTATCAAACTGTAATCATTGCTCATTATCTCCAGGGTGGGGTGTGTGTCTGCTGTCTCAGATGAACCAGACAGATGTGTTGTTTTTTGTAACATATATTTAACCGTTATTAAACCTGAAAATGTTTTACCGTTATTTAAACCAGGAAGTCTCCTATGGTTCAAACCTATTTCCCAAGTGAGACCTGCAAGATGTAAGTAAATGAAAAGAGTGGGGGGATAGAGGGAAGGAGGGAAGCTGGGAGAGCAGAGGTTAACGGGCTCCAGCTGCCTCAGGTCATGGAGTGAGATAGACAGTCAGGGAGGAGAGAGAGAGAGCGAGAGAGAGAGAGAGAGAGAGAGAGTGAAAGAGAGAGAGAGAGAGACAGTGAAAGAGAGGAGAGAGAGGAGAGAGGAGAGAGAGAGAGAGACAGTGAAAGAGAGAGAGAGTGAGTGAAAGAGAGAGAGAGAGAGACAGCGAAAGAGAGGAGAGATAGATGAGAGAGAGAGAGAGCGAAAGAGAGGAGAGATAGATGAGAGAGAGAGAGTGTGTGGAGAGAAGAGGACAGGCCCTGACTGGTGCTGCTGCAGTCTGGAATACACGTTGCACTTTCTCCCCTGCTCTCTCACTTCTACTTCTCTCGTTTCCGCTCTCACAAAATGTCTCTGTGTGTCTGTTTCTCTCTCTCTCTCTCTCTCTCTCGCTCTCTCTCTGTTCATCTCTTTCTCAGAACCTCACTCCTAGATTATCATGGCCTTTTTGCTGAATTATTTTCTTTCCAAACATAGAAATTGTGTAATTGCTGAACTATACATTGCAATTGAAGGTTGTGGTTGGCTTCAAATGAATATTGGAGGGCCCTTCTGAAACGTGAGACATTTGAGTGTGAGGTGTACCATTCCAGGTTATGGGTTAGTAGTGAAACACCCCAAATTTGAAGGGATCCTTAACTACAGTAATTACTTTAAAGCACCTCATCTGTCTTTTAATACTTTGATGGACTGTATAAAAATGTTAACATGGACTTCCTACCTACATATTGTGGTTTATTTACATTTAAGTCATTTAGCAGACGCTCTTATCCAGAGCGACTTACAAATTGGTGCGTTCACCTTATGACATCCAGTGGAACTGCCACTTTACAATAGTGCATCTAAATCTTTTAAGGTGGGGGGGTGGGAAGGATTACTTTATCCTATCCTAGGTATTCCTTAAAGAGGTGGGGTTTCAGGTGTCTCCGGAAGGTGGTGATTGACTCCGCTGTCCTGGCGTCGTGAGGGAGTTTGTTCCACCATTGGGGGGCCAGAGCAGCGAACAGTTTTGACTGGGCTGAGCGGGAACTGTACTTCCTCAGTGGTAGGGAGGCGAGCAGGCCAGAGGTGGATGAACGCAGTGCCCTTGTTTGGGTGTAGGGCCTGATCAGAGCCTGGAGGTACTGAGGTGCCGTTCCCCTCACAGCTCCGTAGGCAAGCACCATGGTCTTGTAGCGGATGCGAGCTTCAACTGGAAGCCAGTGGAGAGAGCGGAGGAGCGGGGTGACGTGAGAGAACTTGGGAAGGTTGAACACCAGACGGGCTGCGGCGTTCTGGATGAGCTGTAGGGGTTTAATGGCACAGGCAGGGAGCCCAGCCAACAGCGAGTTGCAGTAATCCAGACGGGAGATGACAAGTGCCTGGATTAGGACCTGCGCCGCTTCCTGTGTGAGGCAGGGTCGTACTCTGCGGATGTTGTAGAGCATGAACCTACAGGAACGGGCCACCGCCTTGATGTTATTTGAGAACGACAGGGTGTTGTCCAGGATCACGCCAAGGTTCTTAGCGCTCTGGGAGGAGGACACAATGGAGTTGTCAACCGTGATGGCGAGATCATGGAACGGGCAGTCCT
The DNA here is from genome assembly GCF_034236695.1 of Oncorhynchus nerka. Taxonomy (NCBI): domain Eukaryota; kingdom Metazoa; phylum Chordata; class Actinopteri; order Salmoniformes; family Salmonidae; genus Oncorhynchus; species Oncorhynchus nerka. Next base: position 20,634,841 of record NC_088402.1, read on the forward strand.
TCCCGGGAGGAAGAGCAGCTCCGTCTTGCCGAGGTTCAGCTTGAGGTGATGATCCGTCATCCACACTGATATGTCTGCCAGACATGCAGAGATGCGATTCGCCACCTGGTCGTCAGAAGGGGGAAAGGAGAAGATTAATTGTGTGTCGTCTGCATAGCAATGATAGAAGAGACCATGTGAGGTTATGACAGAGCCAAGTGACTTGGTGTATAGCGAGAATAGGAGAGGGCCTAGAACAGAGCCCTGGGGGACACCAGTGGTGAGAGCACGTGGTGAGGAGACAGATTCTCGCCACGCCACCTGGTAGGAGCGACCTGTCAGGTAGGACGCAACCAAGCGTGGGCCGCGCCGGAGATGCCCAACTCGGAGAGGGTGGAGAGGAGGATCTGATGGTTCACAGTATCGAAGGCAGCCGATAGGTCTAGAAGGATGAGAGCAGAGGAGAGAGAGTTAGCTTTAGCAGTGCGGAGCGCCTCCGTGATACAGAGAAGAGCAGTCTCAGTTGAATGACTAGTCTTGAAACCTGACTGATTTGGATCAAGAAGGTCATTCTGAGAGAGATAGCGGGAGAGCTGGTCAAGGACGGCACGTTCAAGAGTTTTGGAGAGAAAAGAAAGAAGGGATACTGGTCTGTAGTTATTGACATCGGAGGGATCGAGTGTAGGTTTTTTCAGAAGGGGTGCAACTCTCGCTCTCTTGAAGACGGAAGGGACGTAGCCAGCGGTCAGGGATGAGTTGATGAGCGAGGTGAGGTAAGGGAGAAGGTCTCCGGAAATGGTCTGGAGAAGAGAGGAGGGGATAGGGTCAAGCGGGCAGGTTGTTGGGCGGCCGGCCGTCACAAGACGCGAGATTTCATCTGGAGAGAGAGGGAGAAAGAGGTCAGAGCACAGGGTAGGGCAGTGTGAGCAGAACCAGCGGTGTCGTTTGATTTAGCAAACGAGGATCGGATGTCGTCGACCTTCTTTTCAAAATGGTTGACGAAGTCATCTGCAGAGAGGGAGGAGGGGGGGAGGGGAGGAGGATTCAGGAGGGAGGAGAAGGTGGCAAAGAGCTTCCTAGGGTTAGAGGCAGATGCTTGGAATTTAGAGTGGTAGAAAGTGGCTTTAGCAGCAGAGACAGAAGAGGAAAATGTAGAGAGGAGGGAGTGAAAGGATGCCAGGTCCGCAGGGAGGCGAGTTTTCCTCCATTTCCGCTCGGCTGCCCGGAGCCCTGTTCTGTGAGCTCGCAATGAGTCGTCGAGCCACGGAGCGGGAGGGGAGGACCGAGCCGGCCTGGAGGATAGGGGACATAGAGAGTCAAAGGATGCAGAAAGGGAGGAGAGGAGGGTTGAGGAGGCAGAATCAGGAGATAGGTTGGAGAAGGTTTGAGCAGAGGGAAGAGATGATAGGATGGAAGAGGAGAGAGTAGCGGGGAGAGAGAGCGAAGGTTGGGACGGCGCGATACCATCCGAGTAGGGGCAGTGTGGGAAGTGTTGGATGAGAGCGAGAGGGAAAAGGATACAAGGTAGTGGTCGGAGACTTGGAGGGGAGTTGCAATGAGGTTAGTGGAAGAACAGCATCTAGTAAAGATGAGGTCGAGCGTATTGCCTGCCTTGTGAGTAGGGGGAAGGTGAGAGGGAGAGGTCAAAGAGGAGAGGAGTGGAAAGAAGGAGGCAGAGAGGAATGAGTCAAAGGTAGACGTGGGGAGGTTAAAGTCGCCCAGAACTGTGAGAGGTGAGCCGTCCTCAGGAAAGGAGCTTATCAAGGCATCAAGCTCATTGAACCTGGAGGGCGATAAATGATAAGGATGTTAAGCTTGAAAGGGCTGGTAACTGTGACAGCATGGAATTCAAAGGAGGCGATAGACAGATGGGTAAGGGGAGAAAGAGAGAATGACCACTTGGGAGAGATGAGGATCCCGGTGCCACCACCCCGCTGACCAGAAGCTCTCGGGGTGTGCGAGAACACGTGGGCGGACGAAGAGAGAGCAGTAGGAGTAGCAGTGTTATCTGTGGTGATCCATGTTTCCGTCAGTGCCAAGAAGTCGAGGGACTGGAGGGAGGCATAGGCTGAGATGAACTCTGCCTTGTTGGCCGCAGATCGGCAGTTCCAGAGGCTACCGGAGACCTGGAACTCCACGTGGGTCGTGCGCGCTGGGACCACCAGATTAGGGTGGCCGCGGCCACGCGGTGTGGAGCGTTTGTATGGTCTGTGCAGAGAGGAGAGAACAGGGATAGACAGACACATAGTTGACAGGCTACAGAAGAGGCTACGCTAATGCAAAGGAGATTGGAATGACAAGTGGACTACACGTCTCGAATGTTCAGAAAGTTAAGCTTACGTAGCAAGAATCTTATTGACTAAAATGATTAAAATGATACAGTACTGCTGAAGTAGGCTAGCTGGCAGTGGCTGCGTTGTTGACTTTGTAGGATAGCTGGCAGTGGCTGCGTTGTTGACACTACACTAATCAAGTCGTTCCGTTGGGTGTGATAGTTTCGACAGTGCTGCTATTCGGGGGCTAGCTGGCTAGCTAGCAGTGTTGATTACGTTACGTTGCGTTAAAAGAACGACAATAGCTGGCTAGCTAACCTAGAAAATCGCTCTAGACTACACAATTATCTTTGATACAAAGACGGCTATGTAGCTAGCTATGTAGCTAGCTATGATCAAACAAATCAAACCGTTGTACTGTAATGAAATGAAATGAAAATGTGATACTACCTGTGGAGCGAGCGGAATGCGACCGGGTTGTTGAGTGAGGAAGTTCAATTCGGTGGACGTTGGCTAGCTGTTGGCTAGCTAGCAGTGTCTCCTACGTTAAGGACGACAAATAGCTGGCTAGCTAACCTCGCTAGCCCTGCGTACCTTGACTTTGCATGCTGGATTGTACTTATTCCTTTGCATGTTGAATTCGAATCCCCTGTCTTATTTAAGATGGCGTAGCAGTGCAGACGTGGTTTGTTGTCCTCTCGTTTACTTGTTGTATTGCTCGTCTTTTTTGTATATATTCCAATTTATTTTTCAATCTCATTTTCCATTTTTAAATTAAATATACCTTCCGGTAACCCGCCTCACTCAATGTGACACTGATCCGCTATTTCTTTAGACCCTATAGCTAAAACTTTAATCAGAAGGTAGCCAGCTAATTAGCTAAGTTACTAGCTATTTAGTCATTGTTAGCCACTGCTAGCAGCCTTCACCCTCTGCTCAGGCACCAGCTGTGTTTTTAGCCTGGATAATACCTGCCAGCCTCAGACTGTTTTTCTCCACTACAACGCCAGATTCCTGCCGTAAACCCTGGACAATTGATCATCACAGCTAGCTAGCTGCCACTGAGTGACCCAGCTTCGAAGCTAGCCCTACAATACCTCTTTCGCCATCTGGCCCGGTCCCTTCGTCGACACGGCGCCCCGCCGTACCACCACGACTGGTCTGCAGATGTAATTCCATCAGCTGTGCCTTCAACCGGCTTTTGCCGGACGAAGGAGCAGACGTTTCTAATTACCCCGGACTGCTAACTTTAAACGCTGTGTCTCCCGTGCTAGCGTAGTAACGACTACTTAGCGGCTTCCCTGTTTCATCTATTGCTGCACACTGAACCCTATGATCACTTTGCTACATAGCTGATGCCTGCTGATCTGATGCCTGCTGGACTGTTCATTTATCACGGCACTCCACTTTGTTTACCTTTGGTTATCTGTCGGCCCTAGCCCCGAACTCAGGCCCTGTGTAAAGTTAACCGACCCTCTCTGCCCATTCATCACCATTTTACCTGTTGTTGTTGACTTAGCTGATTAGCTGTTGTTGTCTTACCCGTTGTTGACTTAGCTAGCTCTCCCAATTAACACCTGTGATTGCTTTATGCCTTGCTTTATGTCTCTCTCAAATGTCAATATGCCTTGTATACTGTTGTTTAGGATAATTGTCATTGTTTTAGTTTACTGCGGAGCCCCTAGTCCCACTGTACATGCCTTAGATACCTCCTTTGTCCCACCTCCCACACATACGGTGACCTCACCCAGTATAACCAGCATGTCCAGAGATGCAACCTCTCTTATCATCACTCAGTGCCTGGGCTTACCTCCACTGTACCCGCACCCCACCATACCCCTGTCTGCATATTATGCCCTGAATCTATTCTACCACGCCCAGAAATCTGCTCCTTTTATTCTCTGTCCCCAACGCACTAGACGACCAGTTTTGCTAGCCTTTATCCGTACCCTCATCCTACTCCTCCTCTGCTCCTCAGGTGATGTGAAGGTTAACCCAGGCCCTGCGTGTCCCCAGGCACTCTCATTTGTTGACTTCTGTAATCGAAAAAGCCTTGGTTTCATGCATGTTAACATCAGAAGCCTCCTCCCTAAGTTTGTTTTACACACTGCTTTAGAACAATCAGCCAACCCTGATGTCCTTGCCGTGTTTGAATCCTGGATTAGGAAGGCCACCAAAAATTCTGAGATTTCCATACCCAGCTACAAGATTTTCTGTCGAGATAGAACTGCCAAAGGGGGAGGAGTTGCAATCTACTGCAGAGATAGCATGTACAATTTTGTTATACTTTCCAGGTCTATGCCCAAACAGTTCTAGCTTCTAATTTTAAAAATTAATCTTTCCAGAAATAAGTCTCTCACTGTTTCCGCCTGTTATAGACCCCCCTCAGCTCCCAGCTGCGCCCTGGACACCATATGTGAATTGATTTCCCCCCATCTATCTTCAGAGTTCGTTCTGTTAGGTGACCTAAACTTGAATATGCTTAACACCCCAGCAGTCCTACAATCTAAGCTACATGCCATCAATCTCACACAAATTATCAAGGAAACCACCAGGTACAACCCTAAATCCGTAAACACGGGCACCCTCATAGATATTATCCTGACCAACTTGCCCTACAAATACACCTCTGCTGTTTTCAACCAGGATCTCAGCAATCACTGCCTCATTGCCTGCATCCTTAATGGGTCCTCGGTCAAACAACCACCCCTCATCACTGTCAAACACTCCCTAAAACACTTCTGCGAGCAGGCCATTCTAATCGACCTGGCGCAGGTATCTTGGAAGGAAATTGACCTCATCCCGTCAGTCGGGGATGCCTGGTCCTTTTTTAAAAGTAAATTCCTCACCATCGTAAATAAGCATGCCCCATTAAAAACATGTAGAACTAAGAACAGATATAGCCCTTGGTTCCCTCCAGACCTGACTGCCCTTGACCAGCACAAAAACATCCTGTGGCGGACTGCAATAGCATCGAAAAGTCCCCGCGATATGCAACTGTTCAGGGAAGTCAGGAACCAATACACACAGTCAGTCAGGAAAGCAAAGGCTAGCTTTTTCAAACAGAAATGTGCATCCTGTAACTCTAACTTGGGACACTGTAAAGTCCATGGAGAACAAGAGCACCTCCTCCCAGCTGCCCACTGCACTGAGGCTAGGTGACACGGTCACCACCGATAAATCCATGATAATGGAAAAATTCAATAAGCATTTCTCTACGGCTGGCCATGCTTTCCTCCTGGCAACCCCAGCCCCGGCCAACAGCTCTGCACCCCTCGCAGCTACTTGCCCGAGCCTCCCCAGCTTCTCCTTCACCCAAATCCAGATGTTCTGAAAGAGCTGCAAAACCTGGACCCGTACAAATCAGCTGGGCTAGACAATCGGGACCCTCTCTTTCTAAAATTATTCACCGCCATTGTTGCAATCCCTATTACCAGTCTGTTCAACCTCTCTTTCGTTTCGTCTGAGATCCCAAAAGATTGGAAAGCTGCCGCGGTCATCCCCTTCTTCAAAGGGGGTGACACTCTAGACCCAAACTGTTACAGACCTATATCCATCCTGCCCTGCCTTTCTAAAGTCTTTGAAAGCCAAGTTAATAAACAGATCACTGACCATTTAGAATCCCACCGTACCTTCTCCGCTATGCAATCTGTTTTCCGAGCTGGTCACGGGTGCACCTCAGCCACGCTCAAGGTACTAAACGATATCATAACCGCCATCAATAAAAGACAGTACTGTGCAGCCGTCTTCATCGACCTAGCCAAGGCTTTCGACTCTGTCAATCACCATATTCTTATTGGCAGACTCAATAGCCTTTCTCAAATCACTGCCTCGCCTGGATCACCAACTACTTCGCAGACAGAGTTCAGTGTGTACAATCGGAGGGCCTGTTGTCCGGACCTCTGGCAGTCTCTATGGGGGTACCACAGGGTTCAATTCTCGGGCCGACTCTTTTCACTGTATATATCAACGATGTTGCTCTTGCTGCTGGTGATTCTCTGATCCACCTCTACGCAGAGGACACCCTTCTGTATACATCTGGCCCTTCTTTGGACACTGTGTTAATTAACCTCCAAACGAGCTTCAATACCATACAACACTCCTTCTGTGGCCTCCAACTGCTCTTAAACGCTAGCAAAACCAAATGCATGCTTTTCAACCGTTCGCTGTCCACACCCACCCGCCCGACTAGCATCATTACTCTGGACGGTTCTGACCTAGAATACTTGGACAACTACAAATACCTAGGTGTCTGGCTAGACCGTAAACTCTCCTTTCAGACTCATATCAAACATCTCCAATCCAAAATCAAATCTAGAATCGGCTTTCTATTTCGCAACAAAGCCTCCTTCCCTCACACCTCCAAACTTCCTACCGATCCTCGACTTCGGTGATGTCATCTACAAAATAGCTTCCAACACTCTATTCAGCAAATTTGATGCAGTCTATCACAGTGCCATCCGTTTTGTTACCAAAGCACCTTATATCACCCACCACTGCGACCTGTATGCTCTAGTCGGCTGGCCCTCGCGACATATTCGTCGGCAGACCCACTAGCTCCAGATAATCTATAAGTCTTTGCTATGTAAAGCTCTGCCTTATCTCAGCTCACTGGTCACGATAACAACACTCACCCGTAGCACGCGCTCCAGCAGGTATATCTCACTGGTCATCCCCAAAGCCAACACCTCCTTTGGCTTCCTTTCCTTACAGTTCTCTGCTGCCAGTGACTGGAATGAGTTGCAAAAATCGCTGAAGCTGGAGACTTATATTTCCCTCACTAACTTTAAACATCAGCTATCTGAGCAGCTAACCGATCGCTGCAGCTGTACATAGTCCATCTATAAATAGCCCACCCAATCTACCTACCTCATCCCCCGTATTGTTTTTATTTACTTTGCTGCTCTTTTGCACACCAGTGTCACTACTTACACCATCATCTGCTCATCATCATCTGTTCATCTATCACTCCAGTGTTAATCTGCTAAATTGTAATTACTTTGCTACTATGGCCTATTTATTGCCTTACCTCCTCACGCCATTTGGACACACTGTATATAGACTTTCTTTTTTTATATTGTGTTATTGACTGTACGCTTGTTTATTCCATGTGTAACTCTGTGTTGTTGTCTCTGTCGCACTGCTTTGCTTTATCTTGGCCAGGTCGCAGTTGCAAATGAGAACTTGTTCTCAACTAGCGTACCTGGTTAAATAAAGGTGAAATAAAAATAAATAAATAAAAATAAGCCTATGGGTACAGTATGTGGCATCAGTAGTTTAGGTTGAAACATTCCATACTTGACCTGAATTCTTAGTCATCTGTTTATACTGAACGTAGTATTTCAGTGTATATAATACCACATGGAGGACCAGCATTAGAATCCTCTGAGACTAGTAAAAGTATGGCTCTCCCTTCAAATGCTAGACCATTATTAGAAACCAAAGCTCCACATGCAGAGTTATACCGCTAATGAACAATTTGCCTCTGGCTCCCAAACTATTTCATATTTTTGTTAAGTTATAAGACTGGGAGAGAAACTTTGAAACTATTTTAGTAATACCTGCCAGGATGGTAGAAGTATAAAAACTGTGATCTAACATCACTTCAAAAGAACCAGTGGTCTCACTGCTCTGTCTCTTTCCCTCTCTTTCCTTATTTTTCCCCTTCGTCGCTCCTTCTCCTTCTCTTTCCCTCTTCCTCTTCCTTGCCAGCAATCTCTCGTTCACAGTCCTTCATTTGAGATCATTTCAGGCTAGCTGTGGTGAGGCTGTGGCTATGTAGCTGGCTGAGGGATTCAAATGTGCTGTGATTTGCTGCTGTTATATGAAATACATGTCCCTGTAGGGTCAATGGCGAGGAGGATCGTATTATTTCAGCCTTGACCATAAAAGCTCAGTCACAAACTTGTTTGACCATCTTTGATAATATTTTTGACCAGATTCATTGCACTTTAAAACATAACCATCTACAGTAAGTCACGAAATGAACTGAGTAGAGGTTATTGAAACACTCACAGTAGTCATAGTAACTTGATTATCTAAGTCATGCTAACTATACTGAACAAAAATATTAACACAACATGTAAAGTGTTGGTCCCATGTTTAATAAGCTGAAATAAAATATCCCAGAAATGTTCCATACACACAAAAAGCTTATTTCTCTCACATTTTGTGCAGAAATGTGTTTAAATCCCTGTTAGAGAGCATTTCTCCTTTGACCAGATAATCCATCCACCTGACAGGTGTGGCATATCAAGAAGCTGATTAAACAGCATGATCATTACACAGGTGTACCTTGTGCATGGACAACAAAGACCTCTCTGAAATGTGCAGTTTGTCACACAACACAATGCCACAGATGTTTCAAGTTTTGAGGGAGCGTACAATTGGCATGCTGACTTCAGGAATGTCCACCAGATTTGCTGTCAGAGAATTGAATGTTAATTTATCTACCATAAGCCTCCTCCAATATTGTTTTAGAGAATTTGACAGTATGTCCAACCAGCCTCGCAACCGCAGACCAAATATAACCACGCGAGACCAGGACCTCCACATCAGGCTTCTTCACCTGCCGGAATCGTGTGAGACCAACAACCAGACAGCTGATGAAACTGAAGAGTATTTCTGTCTGTAATAAAGCCCTTTTGTTGGGAAAAACTCATTCTGATTGGCTGGGCCTGGTTCACAACTAAGCGGGCATATACACTCCCAGGCCCACCCATAGCCGCATCCCTGCCCAGTCATGTGAAATCCATAGATTATGACCTAATGAATGTATTTTAATTGACTGATTTCCTTATGTGAACTGTAACTCAGTCAAATCGTTGGAATTGTTGCATGTTGCGTTTATATTTTTGTTCAGTATAAATTCACCATATACTGTATGTGAATGAAACTTTAACATTTTAAGTACTTACTTCATTGCGAAAATAATTCATAGACTGGTTTGTTTGAAATTGTAATGTATTTTCATTAAAAGTAAAGTTATAGCTGTCTCCCAGTCTGTGAATACATTTGGACGTTTAATAAATTATTTTCAGATGACCGTTTTATTCCTCAGTGTTTTACTGATCTGCTCCTCTGTCCAGCTCCTTTACCCAGCTGAGTTTATGAGCGATTAAGTGTTTAACCTTTGGTAAATGTCTGTCAAACCTGACTAGAACTGTGTGATTACCGGACAAAAAGAAACGAGGAGGCAAAAATATTGTGGATGTTTACCATACAGCACATTCACCCTCTGGTCGATGATGTTCCCCTTACAACACACTGACCCTCTGGTCTATGATGTTCCCCTTTCAACACACTGACCCTCTGGTCCACAATGTTCCCCTTACAACTCACTGACCCTCTGGTCCACAATGTTCCCCTTACAACTCACTGACCCTCTGGTCCACAATGTTCCCCTTACAACTCACTGACCCTCTGGTCCACAATGTTCCCCTTACAACACACTGACCCTCTGGTCTATGATGTTCCCCTTTCAACTCACTGACCCTCTGGTCCACAATGTTCCCCTTACAACACACTGACCCTCTGGTCTATGATGTTCCCCTTACAACACACTGACCCTCTGGTCTATGATGTTCCCCTTTCAACTCACTGACCCTCTGGTCCACAATGTTCCCCTTACAACACACTGACCCTCTGGTCCACAATGTTCCCCTTACAACACACTGACCCTCTGGTCCATGATGTTCCCCTTACAACACACTGACCCTCTGGTCTATGATGTTCCCCTTTCAACTCACTGACCCTCTGGTCCACAATGTTCCCCTTACAACACACTGACCCTCTGGTCTATGATGTTCCCCTTACAACACACTGACCCTCTGGTCCACGATGTTCCCCTTACAACACACTGACCCTCTGGTCTATGATGTTCCCCTTACAACTCACTGACCCTCTGGTCCACAATGTTCCCCTTACAACACACTGACCCTCTGATCAACGATGTTCCCCTTACAGCACACTGACCCTCTGGTCCACAATGTTCCCCTTACAACACACTGACCCTCTGGTCCACAATGTTCCCCTTACAACTCACTGACCCTCTGGTCCACAATGTTCCCCTTACAACTCACTGACCCTCTGGTCCACAATGTTCCCCTTACAACTCACTGACCCTCTGGTCCACAATGTTCCCCTTACAACTCACTGACCCTCTGGTCCACAATGTTCCCCTTACAACTCACTGACCCTCTGGTCCACAATGTTCCCCTTACAACACACTGACCCTCTGGTCTATGATGTTCCCCTTACAACACACTGACCCTCTGGTCCACAATGTTCCCCTTACAGCACACTGACCCTCTGGTCTATGATGTTCCCCTTACAACACACTGACCCTCTGGTCCACGATGTTCCCCTTACAGCACACTGACCCTCTGGTCTATGATGTTCCCCTTACAACACACTGACCCTCTGGTCCACGATGTTCCCCTTACAACACACTGACCCTCTGGTCCACAATGTTCCCCTTACAACTCACTGACCCTCTGGTCCACAATGTTCCCCTTACAACTCACTGACCCTCTGGTCCACAATGTTCCCCTTACAACACACTGACCCTCTGGTCCATGATGTTCCCCTTACAACACACTGACCCTCTGGTCTATGATGTTCCCCTTACAGCACACTGACCCTCTGGTCCACAATGTTCCCCTTACAACACACTGACCCTCTGGTCCACAATGTTCCCCTTACAACTCACTGACCCTCTGGTCCACAATGTTCCCCTTACAACTCACTGACCCTCTGGTCCACAATGTTCCCCTTACAACTCACTGACCCTCTGGTCCACAATGTTCCCCTTACAACTCACTGACCCTCTGGTCCACAATGTTCCCCTTACAACTCACTGACCCTCTGGTCCACAATGTTCCCCTTACAACACACTGACCCTCTGGTCTATGATGTTCCCCTTACAACACACTGACCCTCTGGTCCACAATGTTCCCCTTACAGCACACTGACCCTCTGGTCTATGATGTTCCCCTTACAACACACTGACCCTCTGGTCCACGATGTTCCCCTTACAGCACACTGACCCTCTGGTCTATGATGTTCCCCTTACAACACACTGACCCTCTGGTCCACGATGTTCCCCTTACAACACACTGACCCTCTGGTCCACAATGTTCCCCTTACAACACACTGACCCTCTGGTCTATGATGTTCCCCTTACAACACACTGACCCTCTGGTCCACGATGTTCCCCTTACAGCACACTGACCCTCTGGTCTATGATGTTCCCCTTACAACACACTGACCCTCTGGTCCACGATGTTCCCCTTACAACACACTGACCCTCTGGTCCACAATGTTCCCCTTACAACACACTGACCCTCTGGTCCACAATGTTCCCCTTACAACACACTGACCCTCTGGTCCATGATGTTCCCCTTACAACTCACTGACCCTCTGGTCCACAATGTTCCCCTTACAACTCACTGACCCTCTGGTCCACAATGTTCCCCTTACAGCACACTGACCCTCTGGTCTATGATGTTCCCCTTACAACACACTGACCCTCTGGTCCACGATGTTCCCCTTACAGCACACTGACCCTCTGGTCTATGATGTTCCCCTTACAACACACTGACCCTCTGGTCCACGATGTTCCCCTTACAACACACTGACCCTCTGGTCTATGATGTTCCCCTTACAACACACTGACCCTCTGGTCCACGATGTTCCCCTTACAACACACTGACCCTCTGTCTATGATGTTCCCCTTCTGACCCTCTGATGTTCCCCTTACAACACACTGACCCTCTGGTCCACAATGTTCCCCTTACAACACACTGACCCTCTGGTCTATGATGTTCCCCTTACAACACACTGACCCTCTGGTCCACGATGTTCCCCTTACAGCACACTGACCCTCTGGTCTATGATGTTCCCCTTACAACACACTGACCCTCTGGTCCACGATGTTCCCCTTACAACACACTGACCCTCTGGTCCACAATGTTCCCCTTACAACACACTGACCCTCTGGTCCACAATGTTCCCCTTACAGCACACTGACCCTCTGGTCCACAATGTTCCCCTTACAACACACTGACCCTCTGGTCCACAATGTTCCCCTTACAACTCACTGACCCTCTGGTCCACAATGTTCCCCTTACAACTCACTGACCCTCTGGTCCACAATGTTCCCCTTACAACTCACTGACCCTCTGGTCCACAATGTTCCCCTTACAACTCACTGACCCTCTGGTCCACAATGTTCCCCTTACAACTCACTGACCCTCTGGTCCACAATGTTCCCCTTACAACACACTGACCCTCTGGTCTATGATGTTCCCCTTACAACACACTGACCCTCTGGTCCACAATGTTCCCCTTACAGCACACTGACCCTCTGGTCTATGATGTTCCCCTTACAACACACTGACCCTCTGGTCCACGATGTTCCCCTTACAGCACACTGACCCTCTGGTCTATGATGTTCCCCTTACAACACACTGACCCTCTGGTCCACGATGTTCCCCTTACCACACACTGACCCTCTGGTCCACAATGTTCCCCTTACAACACACTGACCCTCTGGTCTATGATGTTCCCCTTACAACACACTGACCCTCTGGTCCACGATGTTCCCCTTACAGCACACTGACCCTCTGGTCTATGATGTTCCCCTTACAACACACTGACCCTCTGGTCCACGATGTTCCCCTTACAACACACTGACCCTCTGGTCCACAATGTTCCCCTTACAACACACTGACCCTCTGGTCCACAATGTTCCCCTTACAACACACTGACCCTCTGGTCCATGATGTTCCCCTTACAACTCACTGACCCTCTGGTCCACAATGTTCCCCTTACAACTCACTGACCCTCTGGTCCACAATGTTCCCCTTACAGCACACTGACCCTCTGGTCTATGATGTTCCCCTTACAACACACTGACCCTCTGGTCTATGATGTTCCCCTTACAACACACTGACCCTCTGGTCCACGATGTTCCCCTTACAACACACTGACCCTCTGGTCTATGATGTTCCCCTTACA